>NW_024386751.1:0-332718 GCF_900408965.1 Simochromis diagramma
ATAGGCTCAGGGAAAGTGTACCATGAAAGCGTGTAATATATATGCTACGTGGTCACTATTAAGAATAACCCACCGCTTTTTTTGTGGTCGTGTTTTTTGTACGTCCGTGCTTTTGGCGGCGCGGCCGTTTCCTTTTCCGTTCTTTAGTGTTTCGACCCGCCCTTGGTCTGCTGCGCTGGCGCGGTTGTGGGTTGTCGTGGTGTTGGTTGTTCTCTCCGGTGGTGCTGTCTTTTCGTGCGGCTTTTTTCCTGGTCCCGTGCTCGCCGGGTTTTGCGGGGCCTGCGCGGGTCATTCTGTTGCCCTCTGTATTCGTTTTTGCGCCCGCCGCGGTGGTGCTGTTGCGTCTTTTTTCTTGTTTTGGTTGTGGTGGGTCTTGCCGTCTGTCCGCTTCGTCGTCTCGCTGTCTGGTTTCCGGCCGCCCCCCGGCCGCATGCTCCCTCTCGCCCCCGCCGCGCCGTTGCTCGGTGCTTGGGGGGTGGTAACCTTCTCTGCCCCTCCGACCGTCCCCTCTCCACTCCTTTGTCGTTGCGCCGTTGCGGGTGCGCTGGTTGTCGTAGACCCCCCCGTGGCAGTCGGCGCTGCCCTCCTCCCTGTCAGCCGGCTCTCCCCGTTGTGGCTCCGCCCCCCCCTGTCGTGTCGTCCGCCCCCTTCCCCCCTGCTGTTTCGCGTTGTTCGTGGCGGTGCCGAATCGCGTGTCCGTGCGTCCCGGCGCGGGCTGCCGTCCCCACCCCTAGTGGCGGGCCCCCGTGTTCCGTGATGATAGGTGATGCTGCCCAGTCTGACCACTTGGCGTCTGTCAGACAGGAAGCTAAGGATCCAGCTGCAGAGGGAGCTGCTCAGTCCTAGATCCTGCAGTTTCCTGTCCAGCTTCGAGGGAACGATGGTATTGAATGCTGAGCTGTAATCTACAAACAGCATTCTCACATACGTGTCTCTCTTCTCTATTCTCTTCTTTATTGAGATTACATGATTATACATAGGTGCATTAACATATAACATCTTACATAGGTATACATGTGAACAAAGAATACCTTGTCTGTGTGTGTGTGTGTGTGTGTGTGTGTGTGTGTGTGTGTGTGTGTGTGTGTGTGTGTGTGTGTGTGTGTGTGTGTGTGTGTGTGTGTTGTGTGTGTGTGTGTGGGGTCAGAGTGTGACCCATAAAGACTTCCCTAAACCTGCTGGTCTGGAAGTCCAGCAGTTCATCTAAACAAAAGGCACTTAGCCTAAAACAGACATAGGCAAGTTTATCCGACCATAAAACAATAAGAGAAGGTACGACCTCTCCCACGCTCCCAGGATGTGGGTGTGACTGCCAGAACACTCTGGAATGCGCACGAAGTCTTTGCAGACTCCTAAAGATTGATTCGATTGGTAATTTATTTCAACATGTGAACAATATACGGGTACATTTAGAAAAGAAAATAAGAGAGAGAAAAATACTATACAAATTATATACAAAAAAACGTTCTGATGAATTTACATGTTGAAAGGGAGGAAGTAAACACTTATTTAATCCCACCCCTTTGCCATAAATTATCAGTTAATATTTAGTCAGCTTCCTTACTGATATAATTTGTAATAAAAATAGTGAACAGATGTCTGATATACTATATCCTGTAATATCACATCATGAATTTTGTTTGTTTGTTTGTTTGTTTGTTTTTAAATAGAATCAGAATCAGAATCAGAAAGGGGTTTATTGCCAAATGTTGAGCAGGTTTACAACATTAGGAAATTGCTGCGGTGCTTCAGTGCAAACATAGTGTCATAAAGATATAAAAATAAGAATAAGAATTAAAAGTGCTACGTAGAAAGATATGTGCATGAGATATACATGAGATATATACATGAGAATAAGAATTAAGAGTGCTACGTAGAAAGATATATACATTAGTGCAGGTGGTGATCAGTGCCAAACATGGAATGATGCAGTGACACAGCGTAGGGTCATGTGATAGTGGCGGGGACAGTCATACGGTTATTGTTCATGTGTCCGACAGCAGAGGGGAAGAAACTGTTCTTATGGCGAGAGGTTCTGGTGCGAATGGACCGGAGCCTCCTGCCTGAGGGGAGCAGGTCAAACAGACTGTGTCCAGGGTGAGAAGGGTCAGCTGAGATCCGAGCTGCACGCCGCAATGTCCTGGAGGTGTACAGGTCCTGCAGGGATGGGAGTCTGCAGCCAATCACCTTCTCAGCAGAGCGCACAACACGCTGCAGTCTCTGTTTGTCCCTGATAGTGGCTCCAGCGTACCACACGGTGATGGAGGAGGTGAGGATGGACTCGATGATTGCAGTGTAGAATTGCATCATCGTCTGTGTTGGCAGGTTGAATTTCTTCAGCTGCCTCAGGAAGTACATCCTCTGCTGGGCTTTCTTAATGACGGAGGTGATGGTGGGCTCCCACTTCAGGTCCTGGGTGATGGTGGTACCCAGGAAGCGGAATGAGTCCACAGAGGTGATGAGGGTGTCAGTCAGGATGATGGGGGGGAGTGGGGCTGTGTGCTTCCTGAAGTCCACAATAATCTCCACTGTCTTCTGGGCATTCAGCACCAGGTTGTTGTGGCTGCACCAGGACACCAGACGTTCAACCTCCCTCCTGTAGGCAGACTCATCCCCGTCCGAGATGAGTCCAATAACGGTGGTGTCATCTGCAAACTTGATTAGCTTGACAGACTGGTGGGTGGAGGTGCAGCAGTTGGTGTACAGGGAGAAGAGCAGAGGAGAAAGAACACAGCCCTGAGGGGAGCCGGTGCTGATGGTCCGAGAGTCCGAGACATTCTTTCCCAGCCTCACATGCTGCTTCCTGTCCGTCAGGAAGTCAGTGATCCATCGGCAGATGGGATCAGGCACATTCATCTGGGAAAGCTTGCCTCGGAGATGGTCTGGAAGGATGGTGTTGAAGGCAGAGCTGAAGTCCACAAACAGGATCCTGGCGTAGGTTCCTGGGGAGTCCAGATGCTGCAGGATGAAGTGTAGGGCCATGTTGATGGCGTCGTCTACAGACCTGTTGGCTCTATATGCAAACTGTAGGGGGTCCAGGAGGGGGGCCGTGAGGGTCTTGAGATGGGAGAGAACTAGGCGCTCAAAAGACTTCATGACCACAGATGTCAGAGCCACGGGTCTGTAGTCATTTAGTCCAGTGATCCTAGGTTTCTTGGGGACAGGGATTATGGTAGAGGACTTGAAGCAGGCAGGCACATGACATGCCTGCAGTGAGGAGTTGAAAATGCCAGAAAACACCGGGGCCAGCTCGTTTGCACAGTGTCTGAGGGTGGCAGGAGACACGCCGTCTGGGCCGGGAGCTTTCCGAGCATTCAGACTCTTAAACTGCTTCCTCACATCTGCTTCATGAATATGAAGAGTTGTGGTGGGAGGAGGTGGTGTGAAATCCTCTTTTGTGTGGGGTGAGGAGGGGGGTGTTGTAGGTGAACAGTTTGAAGGTGGTGATGGCTCTATGGAGGGGGGAGAGGTGGGGGAATGAGTGTCCAAAGTGCCTCTATTGTTGGGGCCGTTGGAGGTGTGAAGGCTGTCTGATGGCTCGTCAAAACGGCAGTAGAAGTCGTTTAGGGTGTTGGCTAAGAGCAAGTCGTCAGTGGAGTGGGGGGTTTTAGGCTTGTAGTTTGTGATATTCCTAAAACCTTTCCACACAGAGGCCGAGTCATTCTCTGAGATCTGCTGCTGCATCTTCTCAGAGTGCTGATGTTTAGCAATGTCCACTTCTTTAGTGAACCTGTACTTGGCCTCTCTGTAGCAGTCCCTGTCTCCGCTTCTGAACGCCTTTCTCTTTTCCAGCCACAGCTTTTTGAGTTTAGGAGTAAACCAGGGTTTGTCATTGTTATAACTCACCCTGGTGCGTGATGGCACAATGCTGTCCTCACAGAAGTGGATATAGGAGGTGACAGTGTCCGTAAACTCGTCCAAGCTGTTAGAAGCAGCCTTCATTGTGTCCCAGTCTGTAGACTCCAAACACGTGCGAAGCTCCTCCACAGCCTCATTGCTCCACAGTTTTTTGGTCCTCACGACAGGTTTGGAGAGCTTCAGCCTCTGTCTGTACGCGGGGATCAGGTGGATCATGGCGTGGTCAGAAAGTCCGAGTGAAGCGCGCGGCACCGCGCGATAGGCCCCGCTGATCGTGCTGTAACAGTGGTCCAATGTCCTCTCCTCTCTGGTCGGGCATTTAATATACTGCTTGTATTTGGGAAGCTCATGGCTCAGATTGGCTTTGTTAAAGTCCCCAAGAGCAATGATGAGAGAGTCCGGGAATGTCCGCTCCATGTGGAGAATCTGCTCCGCGAGTGCGCCCTGAGCTGCCTGCGCATCCGCGTCTGGCGGGATGTAAACAGCGGCCAGGATGAATGAAGCAAACTCCCGCGGAGAATAAAACGGTTTGCAGTGAATAAAAGGTATTCCAGAGAGGGAGAGCAGTGCTGAGCAATCACTGTCACATCTGTGCACCAGCCACTATTGATGTAGAAGCAGACCCCTCCACCTTTGGACTTACCGGATAGAGCGGCCTGCCGGTCCGCGCGCAGCAGATGGAAGCCCTCCAGCTTGAGCGCGCTGTCCGGGATGTCCTCACAGAGCCACGTCTCCGTAAAACATAAGACACAGGAGGAGGCAAGGTCTCTGTTCATGCTTCTCATCAGGGCAAGTTCGTCGACCTTATTCCCGAGTGAGCGAACATTAGAAAGGAAGATCCCAGGAAGAGCCGTTCGCAGTCCGCGTCTCCTCAAACGCACGAGTGCGCCGGCTCGCTTTCCTCTCTTTCGGCGTCTCGCTTTCCTGGTCAGGGTCAGCAGTAAATCTGCCGCAGATGCGACAAATATTGGAAATAAATCCACAGGCGTTGTGGTCCTGTAGTTAAGGAGCTCTTCTCTGGTGTACGAATATCCAGAGGAGTGCCCAGACACTCAATAGAGACATTCACTTACTTTAAATATTTTCCTTTTCTTTATAGTTCGAGAAGATCATATTTCTATAACTCTTTTTGAACAGTTTTATGTTTGGACGTTGCTTTAATTCCATATTCAGACTGTTCCATAGTTTCACTCCATGCACAGAAACACAAAAGCTTTTTCTTGTAGTACGAACCTTCATTGTTTTGAAGTTACAAAAACCCCTTAAATTATAACTTCCTTCTTTCAAAAAAAACATACGCAGAATATTACCTTACCTAATATTACCAAAAATAGTGAGTTTGTATGTTCCTGTAACCTGCATTGTGGATGATTCGAATTGCTTTTTTTGAAGAGTAAGAAGTGAATGTAATGTTTTATAGTTATTGCCCCAGACCTCTGCACAATAGCTTAAGTATGGTGAAACCAGTGAACAGTAGAATATGAAGTGATGTTCTGTCGAATACCTGCTTTGCCTTGTTTAGTGTTGCAATGATACTTTGAAATGAATATATCTTACGTGAGCTCTCAGTTAAGTTTTTCATCTGTTATTACCCCCAGAAATTTATTTTCACTGACTCTTTCAATATCAACACCATTTATTTGAATCTTTGCATTTGTATTTAAACTACTATTTCCACATAACATAAGTTTAGATTTATTCAAATTTAATGATAATTTAATGATAGGATCACACATCCTATCACTACACAATCGATTATACACCTCTAAGCATATATGGTTAAATATTTCTAAGCATAAATGACAATCAACAATATAAACCTGACAACCTCCACCGCGGCCGGTGTTCTGACAAAATGTCCTACTTTGTCAAAACATCCTACCATAGCGTAAATTTATAGTCATGTCTATCAGTCCGTGCTACCTTATCAGAATATACAGGGAGTGCAGAATTATTAGGAAAGTTGTATTTTTGAGGAATAATTTTATTATTGAACAACAACCATGTTCTCAATGAACCCAAAAAACTCATTAATATCAAAGCTGAATGTTTTTGGAAGTAGTTTTTAGTTTGTTTTTAGTTTTAGCTATTTTAGGGGGATATCTGTGTGTGCAGGTGACTATTACTGTGCATAATTATTAGGCAACTTAACAAAAAACAAATATATACCCATTTCAATTATTTATTTTTACCAGTGAAACCAATATAACATCTCCACATTCACAAATATACATTTCTGACATTCAAAAACAAAACAAAAACAAATCAGCGACCAATATAGCCACCTTTCTTTGCAAGGACACTCAAAAGCCTGCCATCCATGGATTCTGTCAGTGTTTTGATCTGTTCACCATCAACATTGCGTGCAGCAGCAACCACAGCCTCCCAGACACTGTTCAGAGAGGTGTACTGTTTTCCCTCCTTGTAAATCTCACATTTGATGATGGACCACAGGTTCTCAATGGGGTTCAGATCAGGTGAACAAGGAGGCCATGTCATTAGTTTTTCTTCTTTTATACCCTTTCTTGCCAGCCACGCTGTGGAGTACTTGGACGCGTGTGATGGAGCATTGTCCTGCATGAAAATCATGTTTTTCTTGAAGGATGCAGACTTCTTCCTGTACCACTGCTTGAAGAAGGTGTCTTCCAGAAACTGGCAGTAGGACTGGGAGTTGAGCTTGACTCCATCCTCAACCCGAAAAGGCCCCACAAGCTCATCTTTGATGATACCAGCCCAAACCAGTACTCCACCTCCACCTTGCTGGCGTCTGAGTCGGACTGGAGCTCTCTGCCCTTTACCAATCCAGCCACGGGCCCATCCATCTGGCCCATCAAGACTCACTCTCATTTCATCAGTCCATAAAACCTTAGAAAAACCAGTCTTGAGATATTTCTTGGCCCAGTCTTGACGTTTCAGCTTGTGTGTCTTGTTCAGTGGTGGTCGTCTTTCAGCCTTTCTTACCTTGGCCATGTCTCTGAGTATTGCACACCTTGTGCTTTTGGGCACTCCAGTGATGTTGCAGCTCTGAAATATGGCCAAACTGGTGGCAAGTGGCATCTTGGCAGCTGCACGCTTGACTTTTCTCAGTTCATGGGCAGTTATTTTGCGCCTTGGTTTTTCCACATGCTTCTTGCGACCCTGTTGACTATTTTGAATGAAACGCTTGATTGTTCGATGATCACGCTTCAGAAGCTTTGCAATTTTGAGACTGCTGCATCCCTCTGCAAGATATCTCACTATTTTTGACTTTTCTGAGCCTGTCAAGTCCTTCTTTTGACCCATTTTGCCAAAGGAAAGGACGTTGCCTAATAATTATGCACACCGGATATAGGGTGTTGATGTCATTAGACCACACCCCTTCTCATTACAGAGATGCACATCACCTAATATGCTTAATTGGTAGTAGGCTTTCAAGCCTATACAGCTTGGAGTAAGACAACATGCATGAAGAGGATGATGTGGACAAAATACTCATTTGCCTAATAATTCTGCACTCCCTGTACTACCTTACGTGGTTTATGCCTCCATCATACATATCTATAGGTAGGACATTCTTATGGCCAAATCACACTTATCAAAACATGCTTCCTGCTTGGATTTATTAGAAATTAAACAACGTTATCACTCAATTAACAAGTATGTAGTGCAATATTACTTTCTTCGACATGACAACGGAGAGTGGTGTCCACTAACTGCAGGAGGACTAAAATTAATTGACAAGGTTTACACTGTATGCCAGTTTGCAGACGTTTAGAAGCACTAAATGACTTCAATTGAAACTCTAAATTGGAGTATTTTTTCACAAAAAACAAAACGCATGTTAGCTTCAAAAGTTAACAAATTGACAACAGCTTAAGGAAAACAAGTATCAACTGTAATAAGAAAGTAAAACATGTAATACTTTTTTTTCGCACACACGAGATCGGGGTAGGATCAAATAATAGGCGTGTACAATTAACATCGAAATCATGTTATGAGTTGTGCCCAATAAAGCTATTATGCATGAAGATTAAAAGTCTTGTTTTGATATTTAAAGTGTCACTAACAGGTCTGCTACCATCAGGCTGTGATCTGCACATCTGATCATGAAGAGACAGTTTTAAAGAAACTGCAGTGAAGAGAGAGGATGATTATTTATTAGAACAATCTCCCCTTTACGAAGTGAATTAAAGCTTCTGTTTTTATGCAACAGACATTTTATTAACTGAGTGAAACAAACCAGACAAGTGTAACAGTGTGTGGCTCCCTCTAGTGGATGTTGTGGAGTATTCTGTTGTCTTTGCTCCAAAGGTTTTTGTACAGAGTTTTGCTGTTTCCTGTCACTGTGGGCTGCAGAGCACAGTAGTACACAGCAGAGTCAGACAGCTGAAGCTTCTGGATCTTCAGAGGAACTGACTTTTCTTGTAGCGTAGCCGTAAATCTGCTCCTCTCAGAGTCTTCATGTTCTGTTGATCCGGAGAAGCGTCGTAGTATAAACTCTGGAAAGCTTCCTACTTTTTGTTTGTACCAGAACAATCTGGGGAAATTGTCTGTTGTTTCATATCTACATCCAAGTGTAACTGTGTCTCCTTCAGCAGCAATGACATCTCCTTGTTCCTGGATCACTTTGTCTTCTCCTTTACACTCTGAGGAAGAACAGAACATGCAGAGGAAGAGATGGATCAATAAACATGATTGAAGTTATTGAAAAGTTCCACAGTGTAAAATAATTAAATCTCCTCTTTCTGTCCTTGTTGTGAGTCGTGTGCAGAGGAAACATGTTGATGTTTGTATCTCACCAAAGAAAAGAGCAGCAAGAATAATCCACAGCCAATGTTCCATCTGTACAACAAGGTTTAAATCAACAGGAGAAACTAGCTGATGTTCAACATTCAGTCTGAGAATTGTTCTCTTCACAGCAGCACTTATTATTGACACAATGGTTGAACACAGTGCAGAAGGAGAGCCCCGCCTACTGGATGATGTCGCCCTCCAGTGGAGCATCTCTGTGGGTTTGCTGTCACTGTGGGCCTCACAGCAGAGTCTGTCACTGCAGCAGAGCAGATCTGAAGATCCATTCATCTTTGATCATCAACAACTTTAAGTCAGAACAGACAGAATAACTCTGTAACTTCATGATCTGTGTTCATGTTGAATATGTCAGCTCCCTCTGACTGTGAGCAGAAACAAAGTCAGAAACAGACTGAAGATCACTGACAGCCTGTGAGAGACAAAGAGGATCTGTGTCTGCATTTAGTTATAGCCGTGAAAGATGAAGAGAAGATATGACGGAAAAACTTTTGTTCAGATTCAAAGTTCAAGTGAAGACTTAGTGAAGGTCAAAGGGAAGAGAAATCACAGCTGCAGAGAAAAGGAGGAGACTGCAGCAAGTAGACGACACAAAGGATCAGAGATGGGCAGTAACGCGTTACTGTAATCCAAGTAACGATTACTATTGCAAAAAAGGTAATTAGATTACTGTTACTTTCCCGTAGGAACGCTGCGTTACTGCATTACTAAAACCCTGATTTTTTTGCGAGAATGTCTCATGACAGTGACGTAAGCGAGTGCGACGTTCGTGACAACAGCTGTGTGCAGATCAACAATGGATCATATATCGAGTGCAGAGAGAGTATGAGCGTGCAGCGTTTAAAGCGTGGAAGTACTGACCTTACTTTGAGTTTGATTCTGTAAAGGGGCTGCATCCATCTGACACTGAGAGGGGAAACACTTAAACATGAGAGCACGACAATGATGAAGGAGAGCATCATCATCTGATGTGATGAGTTCAAAGAGAATAAATGGAACAAGCATGAGATGGTCTTCCTGGTTGGACTTTTAGCTTCATGTGAGAGATTTTACCTTAAAGAGATAAACCTCTGTTACTCTGTTTATTTTGCTTCTGCTGCATTTCTGCATGTCCTCATCCACTAAATATAAAATAGTGTAAATGAGCAGCTTTTGATGTTTGACAGTTTTTATTGTGTCTGAACGTTCCTGCAGTTGGTTTGTGGTTGATGTGGATTTGCTGCTCATGTGAATCCTCCCACAGTGTTTCATTAGCAGCTGTAACCACAGTGACTCTGATAAAACAGGAATTAGCAGAATCCATCTGATATGAAGCTGTGCTTTGAATACCACTTCCCTCCTCTTTGAAGAGTAGTCAGATATCTGTGTTCAGGTTTTTGTACAGCCTCTTCTACACTTTGTATCACTGTGTTTGTAGAGCACAGTAGTAGAGAGCTGTGTCTGCCAGGGTTAGGGCTGCTATGGTCAGATTAGTTGATGTACGTGATGTTTGGGATCCATATCGTTTATCAGGAATATATTGACGATCACTCTGTGATCTTGCTCCTTTGAAGAGTATAAACTGAGGAGCCTGAAGGTCAGAATCATGTCTGTACCAATAAAGCCAAACACCACCTGCATCTGTCTCATAGCTACATGTGAGTGTGACAGATTCTCCTTCTGTTTTAGTGACTTCAGGTTGTTGAGGAGTGATTGAGTCTCCAGCTGTTAGTCCTGGAAAAAGAAAGAAGAAAAGTAGTGAAATGCAGTCTGTATATCTGCTTAATGCAGCAGCTTCAACTAAACTTTAATCCCTGTTCTTAAACTCACCTATAATGTGAGATAGAAGCAAAAAGAGGTGCAGCAACATGTCTTTGGAGTTATTGAAGCCAGACAGACAGCACATGAACAATGTTCTTCCACTGCAGCACAATGACCAACAAATAATGTCATTGGATGAGCTCAACTTCAGTGGGCGGGGCCAGTTTAATAGCTCAGCCAATCAAATAGTTTTGTGCTTCCACAGCAGCTCTGTCTCTGTCTCTGATCTTTACTGCTTCATTTCTCTGTTGTCTTTGTCATCAGTCCAATGACACAAGAATCAGAGGTTTAACAGTGTGTGGCTCCCTCTAGTGGATGTTGTGGAGTATTCTGTTGTCTTTGCTCCAAAGGTTTTTGTACAGAGTTTTGCTGTTTCCTGTCACTGTGGGCCGCAGAGCACAGTAGTACACAGCAGAGTCAGACAGCTGAAGCTTCTGGATCTTCAGAGGAGCTGATCTGTTGCTGGAATCCAGTGTGGATGAAAATCTCTCCCTGAACTCATCTGCTATGTTTCCATCATCCCCACTAACACGACTCAGGATTAATTTGGGGCTGTTGTTTCCATCCTGTTTGTACCAGAACAAAGTCGGGCCTGGGTCACTGGTTTCATATCTACATCTAAGTGTAACTGTGTCTCCTTCAGCAGCAATGACATCTCCTTGTTCCTGGATCACTTTGTCTTCTCCTTTACACTCTGAGGAAGAACAGAACATGCAGAGGAAGAGATGGATCAATAAACATGATTGAAGTTATTGAAAAGTTCCACAGTGTAAAATGATTAAATCTCCTCTTTCTGTCCTTGTTGTGAGTCGTGTGCAGAGGAAACATGTTGATGTTTGTATCTCACCAAAGAAAAGAGCAGCAAGAATAATCCACAGCCAATGTTCCATCTGTACAACAAGGTTTAAATCAACAGGAGAAACTAGCTGATGTTCAACATTCAGTCTGAGAATTGTTCTCTTCACAGCAGCACTTATTATTGACACAATGGTTGAACACAGTGCAGAAGGAGAGCCCCGCCTACTGCTGAGCTTCTCAAAGTGTGGGGCCCGCCCCCTAGGGGGGGCACAGAGCCATTGCAGTGGAGCGCGCGGTATGAAAACGGAAAAAAAACAAAACACTTGGACACTGCTAGCACAATGGACAGGTTTGTGATGAGGCGCCCACACAAACGCAAAGCAGGAGATGAAGCATCGCTGAATATGTTTCCAAACCAACTTCATTCAAAGCCAAAGACAATATGGTGAAGCAAATCTTCCCTTTGGCTTCACCTGCACAGGTGCTGAGGTAGGTCTCCCTGCAGGATTGCTTTCCCCTGCGTCAGGAGCAGCGCTGGGCTGTTTAAATCACGGACAAACAGGATCCCACATTCTTGATTTTTAGTTCACAAACACTTGTTGTAATGACTAACTGCTCCTGACATATTGGAGATGTTTGCTCTTTATACAGTAAAGTTACAGCAGGATACAAATAACATCAGGCTGATCCTGCCACGATTTGTTCCCCCTGTCACAGACAAACAGGATCCCACAGCTGTTTATGTTTTTGAACACATTTTGCATATTTTGAAAAGTGTATTGAGATCAGTGTTGAATATTATTACACAGGAAAAAAACAACTACACGTAAAATAATGACACCGTGACGCCTCTGCCTTTGTAAACGGAGGGACAGTAACTGCGTGTAAAACCTGCAGACAGTCAGATTAACAGTATTTAGTCTCTATCTGCTATTCTGCGATTCATCTCATGTAAACAATAACGTGGCCACAGTGTGACGTGGAAAAAGGCACATACCTTTAAAAAAAAAATCTCAGTTTTTGGTGATTCGCCGTTTACGTGGACGAAACAGCTGCATGTTCAAAAATAGGACGCAGTAGGTGCGGACGTAGCGTAAAAGAGTTAGTAGTTTATTTTATTACTACCTGTAATTTATTGCAGATTACTTGTATTTGCTTAATTGTTTACTAAATGTTTGAGGTGTGAAATAAACCACAATGGAGCAAAATATGGGCGTGTGTGGTTGGAGGATGTGTTTGTGCGTGCATGCGCGTGGGGGGTGGGCGGGGCTAAACATTTTTCTTGTAAAACAAAGGAGGCCTCGCAAAATGAATGATGTCGCCCTCTAGTGGAGCTCAGAAGTGACAATATCTACAATAATTGGACCTTACTGTAAAAATTTCTATTAAATAACAAAGTAATGGAAATAGTTATTCATCGTTTTTACCCAAACAGATGTTTTCTTGTACTTTATAAAAAGAACATTGATGTTAACTGTTCATTTTGTAATTGTGTGAAGGAAGATATTTCTCATTTATTTTGCTCCTGCTTATACACAAATCTTTTCTGGCAACAATTTTGTGTTTTGTTTAGTTTTTTTTTATCTTTTCTGAGTTCTCTCTTTGTTACGAGAAAATCTTATTTGGTTTCTTTAAGTACCCCACAGACCGGGCAAACATATTTTATTTGAGTAAATTACTGATATTACTGGCTAAATTTCATATACATAAATCGAAATTTTCTAACACAAAAACATCCTTTCAGTGCTTTTTAAATGAAACCAAACAATATTTTAAAACCATACAACATCCCCAAAATGTAAAAGCTGTCAAAACCATAAACTTATGTTCCCTGTTCAATATTATCTGATTCTCTACAGTTTAGTAAATAATCCAACTGATTTCTAATTAGTTTTTTTTACAAAACCCTCTGACACTGTGTTTTGTTAATTTGTATCTGTATTTCAGTCTGGTTTTAAACCTCGCCACAGCACAGAGACAGCCTTACTTAGAGTTTTTAATGATCTTCTTTTAACTGTTGACTCTGGATATTCTGTGGTCTTAGTTTTACTTGACTTGTCTGCTGCTTTTGACACGGTTAACCACAACATTCTTCTATCAAGATTGGAACATGTTGTTGGTCTCAAAGGTACGGTTTTATCTTGGTTTAAATCCTATCTCTCAGAGAGGTCGTTCTCGGTTGCTATGGGGCAACACTCCTCGGCTTCTGCCCTTATTTACTGTGGTGTGCCTCAAGGGTCCGTGCTCGGTCCTGCTCTTTTCTCTTTGTACATGTTGCCCTTGGGATTAATTTTTAGTAAATACAACATCTCCTTTCACTGTTATGCCGATGATATCCAGATTTATTTACCTTTGAAATCCGATGTGACTGCTTCTTTGCGACCTCTGTTCAACTGTTTGCATGAAGTTAAAATTTGGTTATCACATAATTTTCTTACATTGAACGAGAATAAGACCGAAATCATAGTCTTTGGTAGTCACACTCCGCTAGACCAGTTAGCTGATGCCCTAGGCCCTCTCGCTAGCCATCTTTCTTCCCTGTTAAGAAACCTCGGAGTGTTCCTGGATGGCTCTTTTAAACTTGAGAAACAGGTGTCCACTGTGGTAAAAAAACAGCTTTTACCAGTTGCGTCAGATTTCCAAAGCAAAGCCGTTCCTTCCTTTAAAGGACCTTGAAAAGCTTATCCACGCATTTATTACATCCAGATTGGACGACTGTAACTCCCTGTACTCGGGCCTCCAACACTCCTCTCTTTGCCGGCTCCAGTTAATTCAAAATGCAGCTGCGCGTCTTTTAACAGGTACGAGAATTCATGAACACATAACTCCAATTTTAGCCAAATTACATTGGCTCCCTGTTAAATATCGTATGGATTTTAAAATTCTTTTGTTCACTTTTAATATTTTGAATAATTTAGCGCCCAGTTATCTTTCTGATTTACTCCATTCATACAATCCCAACAGAGCACTTACATCATCCAACCACAGGCTCCTAGCACAACCTAGGTCTCGAATGAAGTCGAGAGGCGACCGGGCCTTTGCATCCGTGGCACCCAGACTCTGGAATAACCTCCCCGGTCATATTCGCACTGCCGAGTCAATCCAGTCTTTTAAATTACGTCTTAAAACTTATTTCTTTACTTTGGCTTTTGATTCTGTCTAGTTGGCTGTTTTAGCTTGTTGCGTTGTTACCTATTGTTTGTTGTCCTCTTTTATTGTTTGTTTTAACTGTCTCATGTTTTTATTGAGAGTGAAGCACTATGGTCAACACTGTTGTTTTAATATGTGCTATATAAATAAATTTTGATTAATTTTTGATTGATTGATTTTGTGCTTTGTTAATAAAGCTTATTCAAAAAAAGCAAAAAAAAATTTACAATAAAGAGATTGCGTTGGATCTGTGACCGAGTGTTGCTGTGTTTTGGGGTTTTTCTAAATTTCTTTCAAATTTAAATTCAAATTCAAATTTTATTTGTCACGTACACAGTCATGCACAGTACGATATGCAGTGAAATGCTTAGACAACTGCTCGTGACCTAAAGAAAAAAAGAAAAGGCTATGAATAAGATAGGAAATAAATATGAAAATTAAAAAGGGTAAATTTAACTAGGAAGGAATAAAATAAAATGAAATATAAAAATTAAGTTTAAAACAACACAAATTAGAATGAAGGGTAAATTTAACTGGGAAAGAATAAGATAAAATATATAAATTAAAGTTAAAAATAAAATAAATGTACAACAAAATACACAATACACAGTATAGAACTATATAAGAATGTATGAAGAAATATAAATAAATAAATAAATATATATATATATATATATATATATATATATATACACACAATAACAGCAGCTGTACAAGTATTAACTGGAAATGAAGAATATAATGACCAGTGTTGTGCAATCCACATTATGTCTTGTGCAGTGCAAATATGCTTAAAGTGATTTAAGTGATGAAGTGAAAACAATGTCCAGAATGTCCAGTGTGTGTAAGAACTGTATGTGTGGGTCAGTACTGTGTGGTGGTGTGATTGAGAGACCGTATCGCCTGCGGGAAGAAGCTCCTCCTCAGTCTCTCTGTGTTGGTCTTCAGGGAGCGGAATCGCTTTCCTGACCTCAACAGAGAGAACAGTCCATTGTTGGGATGGCTGAGGTCCTTCACGATCTTCCTGGCCTTGGTCCAGCACCGCCTGCTGTAGATTGAGTGCAGGTCAGGGAGCTCGGAGCGGATGGTGCGCTCAGCTGACCGCACAACCCTCTGTAGAGCTCGTCTGTCCTGCATGGTGCTGTTCCCGAACCAGGTTAAGATGTTTCCCGTCAGGATGCTCTCTATGGTGCACGAGTAAAAGTTCCCGAGCACCTTGGAGGGCAGTTGGAAGTCTCTCAAGCGTCTGAGGTGGTAGAGACGCTGACGGGCCTTTTTCACCACGGTGTTGATGTGACAGGACCATGACAGGTCCTGCGTGATGTGAACTCCGAGGTATTTGAAGCTGTCCACTCTCTCCACTGGGCACTCGTTGATGACAGGGGGTCTGGTAGTTCCTCTCCTGCTTAGTGCTGAAGTCCACTATCAGCTCCTTTGTCTTACTGACGTTTAGAAGGAGGTTGTTCCTCTGGCACCAGTTCTCCAGATTCCTAATCTCCTTCAGGTAGGCCGTCTCGTTGTTATCAGAGATCAGGCCCACCACGACGGTGTCGTCAGCAAACTTGATGATGGTGGTGGAGCTGGTAGTGGCCACACAGTCATATGTGTACAAAGAGTACAGCAGGGGGCTCAGAACACACCCCTGGGGGGCTCCAGTGCTGAGAGTGGTGGAGGCCTGAGACATGTCCGCCCATCCTTACTGCCTGTGGTCTGCCAGTTAGGAAGTTGGAGATCCACAGACACATAGATGAGCTGAGTCCCAGATGCTCCAGCTTGGTGGTGAGTGTGGAGGGAATTATGGTGTTAAATGCAGAGCTGTAGTCTATGAAGAGCATTTTAACATAATTCCCCCTTCTAGTGTCCAAGTGAGTGAGTGATGTGTGGAGGAGATGAGAGATGGCATCGTCTGTGGAACGATTTGGACGGTAAGCGAACTGTAGTGGGTCCAGTGTGTCTGGTAGTGAAGAAATGATGAAGTCTCTGACCAGGCGTTCAAAGCACTTCATCACTACTGAGGTGAGGGCTACAGGGCGATAGTCATTGAGAGAAGCAGGGTGGGGTTTCTTCGGGACAGGAACAATGATGGACTCTTTGAAGCATGTGGGGATCACCGACTGAGATAAAGAGATGTTGAATATCTCAGTGAACACAGGAGCTAGCTGGTATGCGCAGTCTCTTAGGATACGACCTGGGATGCCGTCTGGGCCTGCTGCTTTCCTGGTGTTCACTCTCTTGAAGGCTCTCCTTACTTCATGCTCGGAGATGACGAGCACGTTTCCGGTGCTGGCAGTATCTTCCTGTCTGCAGCCGTTAGCGCCGCTAGCACTAGCATCGTTGGAGTCCTTAGCTGCAGCCTCGAAGCGAGCATAGAAAGTGTTCAGCTCTTCTCTTCTTTGATTCAGTGTCATTTGTACTTTTCTGGTTTTCTTATGTTATATTTAAAGTTTCTTGTCTTTAGTTTTCTGTCACTTTGCTTTCGCTGTTCCACATCTCACGTTCTTTTACCCCTGTCCTGGTGTTCCATGTTCCCTCTCTGTTTCCACAATCACTCATGTCCCCATGTTTGTTTCTCTCCCGGTTTCAGTGTTAAGCTTGTGTACAGAGAGGCGGTCTTTGTTCGCCTCTCCGTATGTGTCTTGCTTCCTGTTTTATTTTGATAGTCCCGTCTCCTGTGTATTCAGTTTTGCTTCCTGCCTGTCTTGTTATGTCAGGTTAGGTTCAACTGTGTTTGCCTTGTGTTGCACATTCCCTCGTTACCTTCTGTGTATATATTGTGTTAGTGTCATTTGTTTGTAGTCGGCAATTTCCATGTTTAGGTCTCACGTCATCATGTTTTCAGGTCTCGTACATTTAGGCTCTAGTTGTTTTCAGGAAAGCTCGCCAGCGGCTTTACTTCCTGAGGAAGCCGAGGAAGTTTGGCATGAACGCAAACATCACCTCACATTTCTACAGGTGTGCGATCGAGAGCTTGCTGACGAGCTGCATTACAGTTTGGTACGAAGCTGCTCTGCCAGCAGCCGAAAATCACTACGGAGGGTGATGAAGGCAGCAGAGCACATCACTGGCACGAGGCTTCCTGCCATTCAGCACATTTATCTTCAACGGTGAAAAACCACATCCTTGCAAAACATGTGGGAAAATTTGCCTTTTAGAAATTACTTGTTAAAGAACATGAGAATTAACGACACATGAGAAGGAATAACCTTGTCAAATGTGCCAGTTTTGTTTTTGCATCTAGTAGTGTGTTGTTGCATCACATGAAGACACACACAAGTCAGAAGCCGTAGCCCTTCTAGAGGGAAAATTATATATGGGAAGAAAGAGCCTTAATGTTATGGCATGCATAGGTTCTTTCTCTTCAGCACCCTCTGCTGGTCATAATGGGAATTCTCACCTGCTTTTATTTTGGTGGGGTTTTTCTGTGTTCCTGTGGGTAGAGGAAACAGGAAGCTGGTCGCTTCTTAGCCTGCAGAATATGTTGTTGCTCTTTAAAACGTTTCTGCCTTGGAGAGTTATTGCTTGTGAGTATTAATGTACAACATGTTTACAAGTTTATTTGGTGCATTTCTATTACATAGATTTGTTTAGAAACCAGTTATTTCATCTGCTATGTTTATCTTTGAGAAAGCTAAACTCGCTAAGTTGTATTGTGATCAATACTGAGTCGCTGTTGATTACACATACTATATAACAGTATAGTTCATATCCTAGAAGTGTGTGTAAAAAGGAAAAAGACATCTTGTGACATTTACTTTGTGTTTGTTTTTAGTTTTACGGGAAGAAAAGGATGTCAATCATTGAACTACTGACGAAGTAAAAAGCCTTAAACTTACTTCCGCCTCCAATGTTCATTGAAACCGTTAGCTGTCTGTCAAGTTGGGCAAAGGGACACACAATAAGGACAGAACACTTAATGAAGGTTCAGAGTAAAGCTTCTTTATGTGCTCTCAGTTTGTAAATTTAAAACAAAGCATGTAACATTTATGTAGTTTTTTTTTATGGTTTTTTTTATGTATTTTGTATTCTGAATATTAAAATTAGTAGTCCATTGTGTTTGTATTATTTTTGTCTCTTCATGTCTGAACGTTCCTGCAGTTGGTTTGTGGCTGATGCGGATTTGCTGCTCATGTGAATCCTCCCACAGTGTTTCATTAGCAGCTGTAACCACAGTGACTCTGATAAAACAGGAATTAGCAGAATCCATCTGATATGAAGCTGTGCTTTGAATACCACTTCCCTCCTCTTTGAAGAGTAGTCAGATATCTGTGTTCAGGTTTTTGTACAGCCTCTTCTACACTTTGTATCACTGTGTTTCTAGAGCACAGTAGTAGAGAGCTGTGTCTGCCAGGGTTAGGGCTGCTATGGTCAGATTAGTTGATGTAGAAGATGTTTCTGAGTCATATCGATTATCAGGGATATAATCATCACCACTCTATGATCTTGCTCCTTTGTAGAGTATAAACTGAGGAGCCTGAAGGTCAGAATGATGTCTGTACCAATAAAGCCAAACATCACTATCACTTGTCTCATAGCTACATGTGAGTGTGACAGATTCTCCTTCTGTTTTAGTGACTTCAGGTTGTTGAGGAGTGATTGAGTCTCCAGCTGTTAGTCCTGGAAAAAGAAAGAAGAAAAGTAGTGAAATGCAGTCTGTATATCTGCTTAATGCAGCAGCTTCAACTAAACTTTAATCCCTGTTCTTAAACTCACCTATAATGTGAGATAGAAGCAAAAAGAGGTGCAGCAACATGTCTTTGGAGTTATTAAAGCCAGACAGACAGCACATGAACAATGTTCTTCCACTGCAGCACAATGACCAACAAATAATGTCATTGGATGAGCTCAAGATCAGTGGGCAGGGCCAGTTTAATAGCTCAGCCAATCAAATAGTTTTGTGCTTCCACAGCAGCTCTGTCTCTGTCTCTGATCTTTACTGCTTCATTTCTCTGTTGTCTTTGTCATCAGTCCAATGACACAAGAATCAGAGGTTTAACAGTGTGTGGCTCCCTCTAGTGGATGTTGTGGAGTATTCTGTTGTCTTTGCTCCAAAGGTTTTTGTACAGAGTTTTGCTGTTTCCTGTCACTGTGGGCTGCAGAGCACAGTAGTACACAGCAGAGTCAGTCACTGCAGCAGAGGAGATCTGAAGGTCCAGACGTTTTTTTCCAGACAGTTTTGTGGAGAATCTTGCAGCTGATTTCAGAAACTCTGACGGTCTTGAATTGTTCGTCCCTGATATGAGGATCAGGAACTCTGGAGGTTTTCCTGGATATTGTCGATACCAGAAAAAATAATCATTAATTATAATATCTCTGGATAATCTGTAGGACAGAGTGAGAGTGTTTCCTTCTACAGTGGACTCTTCATCCTTGACTGCAGTGAGTTGATCACAGCTGACACCTAAAGGAAGAGATAAATGTTGTTAAAGACGATGTTAAACTGTGAGCGCCTGTTCCAGTGATTTCTAGCAAACAGATCCTTTAAAGACATTTCTTCTTCCTGCTTTAACCGACCTGTTAGTGTGATCACAAACAAAGGAAACATGAGCCAGTAATGCAGTGACAGCATCTTCCACACACTATCTGTTCTGTATGCTTCACATATTGAATGTATCTGACAGTGGGAGTCCTTTTCTGCTCTGTGACAGTGTTGCTCCTCCTTCAGCCTCTTCCTCCTCCTTCAGCCTCTTCCTCCTCTCATATCTCTGCATGTTACAAACACCAAAACCAAACCTCAATACATGTTACAACAGGAGGTGCAGCTGTCTCTGCAGCTCCCGTGTTCCTTGTGTCACGTCTAATCAAGTTATGTTTTCATGTCTGTTTTTTTTCCAGTTCCAGACTCAAGTCTTCGTCTCTGTCTGTGTCTCATCTCCTGTTTTATTTTGACAGTTTGTCTTGTGTGCAGAGTGTTCACTTTCACTTCCTCTCGGTTTTGTTGTTACAGAGGAAGGAGGAATAATCAGGACAGGGTGCCTGAGGAAGGCAGGAAATGTGCACTGGTACTCATTTGCAATGACAGACTGATGTGCAGAGCTGTAGGACCACAGAGGCATAACACCATGAAGATATAGGAAAGAGCTGCTGAAGCTACGTTAAGAATGATCAGTGAGCAGCAGAGTGGCTTCATCCATGATGTTTGCTTTGAGAGTGTTGATCAGATGATTGGCTGCTGAGAGAGGAGCTGTGGTACTGAATGAGGGAGTGAGGAGTGGCAGAGAAGTCTGTGAGGGTGAACATGCAAAGAGCAGAGGTAGTGAAGGTGGCTGAGTTTAAATACCTGGGATCAACCATGCAAACAGACAGTTCACAAGAGAGAGGAGTGGGTGGAGAGTGTCAGGGGTGATCTGTGACAAAAGGACAGCAGCAATAGTGAAAGAAGTGAAAGGGCAGGTTTAGAGGTGGCAGTGAGACCTGCTGGGATGGATGTTTGGAGACGGTGGCTCTGACACGAAGACATGAGGCCGAGCTGAAGATGATCACATGTTCAGCGAGCAGCATGGATCAGAGATGAGTCCATCAGAGAGGAGAGGCTGAGAGGGTTTGGACACGTGCAGAGGAGGGAGGGGGGATATATCAGACAAAGGAGGATGAAGATGGAGAGGAGGGAAAGAGGAAGACCTCAGAGGAGGTTCATGGGTGTAATGAAGGAGGACATGCAGAGGTCTGGTGTGACAGAGGAGGATGCTGGGATAGGAGGCTGATGATCATCTATGTGACTCCTAAAGGGAGCAAGCAGCAGAAGAAGTTCATCGTATCATGAAAAGATTGAGAGAGTCTACAGAAACCTGCACAGCAGACTGACTGTTGGAGATCTTCAGGTTTAGAACAACTTTAAAATGTCTGTAGTTTTATGGTTTAAGAGATTTTTGTTGTTTAATCAAAATGTATTTAAGCTGATGGACATTTCTAGCTGGGTTAATGGTGTCAGTTTAAAAAAATAACCCTTTGCTTTTATTCACTTATTCTGTGTATCCTGTCTGTCTGTGGGCATTTATATATAATATGAATTATTTTATTATTGACAAATAAATAAATCATATCACCAACAGATGCTATTGTAAAGTCAGCTGAGAGAGAGGCGGAAAGAAAAGTTAACTGCCCTCCTCCGCCGGAAATTTACTGCGCGACACCAGGCGGAAGTAAACTAGGAAAAAGCGGAAGTAGCGTTAGCTTTTCTTCCGAGCAGAGAGCGTGTTGTTGTTGTGTGAGCTGAGTGTGTGAGCTGCGGCAGCAACGATGCCTTCAGCTCAGTATCTGAGAGAGTTTATCAACGAGCGACTAACTGCTGCTGCTGAACAAATATTCTTGGAGTTTGAAAAAACGATCGTCCAGTACGAGGAAGAGATCGACCGTCAGCGCAGACTGCTGGATATCACCTGGAAACCCCAAATCAAGCTGCACAGGACAGGTGAGTGTCCCTCTGAGGGAGGATCCTGATCACAGCTCTGCGGGACGTTTCTGATTGTGAGGACTTTTTGGAGATGTGAGCGAACAAAGAGCAAACAGAGGACAGGACTGCGCTGCGCTCCATGCAAACAGCAGCTGGTGGATTTGAGCTTTTCTCTGACCTGGGTCACTCAATCAGTTCCTTTATGTTTGCTGTCAAAGTTGGAAAACATCAAAAGTCGAGCTTCAGAGCACATTATTTATTCCAGATGGAGTTTATACATATAAATATAACGCTTATATAAATGTATGTTTCCTGTTGCACTTGTGAAAGTTGCAAACAAATGTTGGAAACATGAAGTCGCTGTGCAATAATAAAATATCTAATGTGACTGATCTGCAGGCTGTTGCTCGTCCTCAGCGCTGTGATCTGCTGCTGTGCTGAGGACTGTTTGAAACCAGTTCCACTTTATCTTCATCTAAACACACCTGTTCTGTCTGTGTGTGAATCAGCAGCTGTTTGTGGTGCTGGAGGGGTTTGTGTAGCTGTACCAGGCCCTATCCTGGAGCCGGGCCTGGAGTGAGTGTCTGGGGGCCACAGCCCATAAAAAGCTGCACGAGGGGCTTTAGGGGTTCAGTTCTTTGTGCCTCGAGCAGTTTCCTCTCTGACCAGTCTGGCCACAGAGGTGAGGAAAGTCACTTCTCTGGTGGACGAGCGATACCAGCAGGATGTAGTCGGGCTTGCCAAAACGCACAGCTCGTGTTATAAAACGAAGCTGCTGGAGACGGGCTGCACTCTGGCCTGGATTTGCCTTCTGTGGCGCTCGTATCCCCTCTGTGGGTGTTTCCACAGGACAAAGTGAGGAATCAGAGGTGCTCCTGCAGGAGGACGGGTTGGACTCCACCCTGGGCCGTTTGCTGTCTGGGGTGCTCCCGCTCCCTCCCCCTTTCCTGTCTGCTCTGCTGCCCTAATCTGTAAAGTGAATCCAGGCCTCGTACTGCTGTAACTTTTCATGCTGGAGAACGGTTCGACGTCTCATTCAGCTTCCACGGCTTCAGATGAATTTTCACTCATATTTACTTTTTGTGAATTCATCATTTTCTGCAGGGCGTCAGACACTCGGAGTAAATCATCGATTCATCATTTCTGCACAGATCACTGACCTTTGTTTCCATATTGAACCCAGAATCATTCAGGCTCCGTGATTAGAGGTTTGGAGTATGACAGTGGCATGTAGTGTAGCATCGTCTTCTCATACAGCAGTGACCTGTGTGTGATGTGATCCAGTGTATGACAGATAAATATATGCTAGACACACTTATGCATGGAGAGTGTGGGAGCTTACACAGGTTATCTGACCTCTTTAACAGAAAAGTGCTTCATTTTATTCTAGTTTTTGCTCTTATACACACTTATGGCTGCAGTGAATATTTACTCAGTTTTCTCTTTTTCATCGCTTCAATTTTAGTTTTCTGTCCTCCAGACGTCCCACAGCAGCCTGTCTGTGAGGAGGAGGAGGAGGAGGAGGAGGTTCTCCCTGAGCAGCAGCTCTGGAACCAGGAGAGGAGCTCCAGTGTGGACCAGGAGGAACCAGAACCTCCACAGATTAAAGAGGAACAGGAGGAACTGTGCAGCAGTCAGGAGGGAGAGCAGCTGGGACTGAAGGAGGAGACGGACACCTTCATGGTGACTGCTGCTGAGGAAGGAGAGCACAGACCAAACATGGAGCAGCTCCTCTGTCACAGCTCTGCTGTAGATCATGGAGAAAGCAGGAACGTTGATTCAACTAGAAAAAAAGTGTTAACACCAACGACACATCTTAGGAACAAAAGTCACAGTAACGGTGTAGACCCCCACATGTCAGAGATCCAGTGCAACACTGACACAGTGAAAAAGCTCGAAGCATGTGATGTTTGTGGCAAAGCCTTTAAGAGAAGGTCCCGAATGAAGGACCACTACAGGACCCACACAGGTGAGAAGCCTCATTCTTGCAAAATGTGTGGAAAAAGCTTCACTCAGAGGAGCGCTTTGACTGTCCACATGAGAATCCACACAGGCGAGAGGCCGTATCCCTGTAAGACCTGCGGGAAAATGTTCACGTACAGTAGCATTTTGTTGGCACACATAAGAACTCATACAGGTGAGAAGCCGTACCACTGTAAAATATGTGGGAAAGTGTTCACGTACAGCAGCCATTTGTGGCGCCACATGAAAAGTCACCCAGGTGAGAAGACGTAGTTTTCAAAGTTTATTAAAGGAAACTGTGAAAGTCAGGAAATATTAAGTGTTTGCTGTGTACGACTGGATCACTGGTAACTACTGCTGAATCAGAGTGAGTGTATGAGAGTAGATTTTTATGTGTAGCAGCACAGGAGAAAGAAGTAATGCTTGTGTCAAACAAACATTGATGGTCCTCACAGAGCAGTTTTGAAAGGAGCCCAAATGAAGGAAGAGTTTTCACTCGTACTTTGTGGGGTTGGCCTGCAGGGGGTGCTCATGAGAAGGCAGCAGGGGAGGACTCAGCATCTGGATTGATGTTTTTCTAGCTAGTCTTGTACTGTTGTGTAGTTAGTGAAGTTACAGTAATCACACCAGTATAATGTGAAGGCTGGGTTGCCATGGTAACACCAGGATACTTCACAGATTTCGTATGGACTTTCCCAGGGTGCATCAGGAGCTTTTTAATGAAAAGGTTGGATTTTAAGTTCTGAACAATACCTGAAGAGTTAAATAAAAATAAAGCCGGCCTTGGACTGAAGGAACGAGCCCTGATCCATGTTTGTTGGATGAGCTGAGTGGGCTTTATCCATGACTACTCCATCACGCTGGGTCAGTACTGGATCGACAGCATGTTCAGCGTCTTCGTCTGAAACTGGCTTATCATCAGATTTTAAGAGCTTGAATGAAAATCACTGATGACTGGAGAATAGGGATGGGTACCGGTATCGGATAAAACCTAAACGATAGCCATCCCTACTGGAGAATGATAAAGTTTAAGGAGCTGAAGGATCCGGACTGATGTGTGATTATCGTTCAGCTAAACGAGGGAAACGTTTCGCCTAAACCAAACTGCAGATTCAAGAACTGCTTGGAAACATGTTTCAGACTGAAAGCAGCTTCAGACTTCATGAAGAAGCTCAGAGTTTATTACATGAGATGTTTCTGAAGCCGCAGTTTCAAACAGCTGAGCTTTTTGCTGCTGGATGAACAGCTGTGAACTTTTACAACAGCTGGATGTTTGTGTTTCTGTGTCAGTGACAGAGAGACGGAGGGCTGGACGTGGTGAGTGTCAGTGAGTCTGAATTAGTGTCACCAGTGGGAATGAGTCTCTCTGTTAATTGTTTTCTGTGTGTGTGTGTGTGTGTGTGTGTGTGTGTGTGTGTGTGTGTGTGTGTGTGTGTGTGTGTGGGTGGTTTGGCCCGCTCGTATCATCCGCCTGTATCACATCAGCATCACACTGTCTAAGATGTAATGCTGCTATATTTAATATCTGGAGTGTTTTGCTGCAGAATCCTTTCATATTTGAACAAAA
The DNA here is from genome assembly GCF_900408965.1 of Simochromis diagramma. Taxonomy (NCBI): domain Eukaryota; kingdom Metazoa; phylum Chordata; class Actinopteri; order Cichliformes; family Cichlidae; genus Simochromis; species Simochromis diagramma. The sequence goes on from NW_024386751.1 coordinate 25,314, forward strand.
CATACAAATACTTTGTTAACCTCCTTTAATGGCAATAAAATAGTTAAAGAAATAAAATTCCTGCATGAATTACTGTCGATGGAGGCCTGATTGGGCTCCTGGTCGTCACTGTTAGGTTTTCTTCCACACAGCTGACTCCTGCTGAACGCTGCTGTGCTCTCATTTCATGTCTCGTTCTCTCTGAATGCTGGATTTCATCTTTTAAAATGTGCCTCAGGCTTTTGTCACACTCACATGTTGAAGTTTCTGCCCAGCTCGACTCTTTTCTTATTTAAAGCACATTATTTAATGTACCATGAGAAAACTGAAGATGTACAGCATGGACACATGAAAGTCTCTGTGTAAATAAAGTTTTTACAACATTTTCTGATGGCTGATTATTTAAAATTATGGATTCATGTATTTAATGTTATCCATTTTTCACTTCCTGTATGAATATGGACAAAATTACAATATAAACCAAGGAAAAATGTGCTGCCAGCTGCAGGCTGATGTGTTATGACAGTGAAGGTTCAAAACTTTCTAAAGTTGTTTCTTGTGTTTGCTGTGAGGACATGAAGCTGCTCACTGGAAACTCTCCCTGCTGCTGCAGAAACATGTGAGGAGTCCTCAGTGTTTAGATCAGAGGGAGTCTGGACTCTTGTGGTGGTGGAGCAGGGCTGAAGAACCATGCTGAACATCTGGATGGATGTGATGTGGAGCAGGACTGCTGATGACCTCAGTGGAAGGACCCACAGACTCTGGTCCTGATGAAAGGTGGAGGAGGGCTGCATCCATCTGACACTGAGAGGGGAAACACTTAAACATGAGAGCGGGACAGTGATGAAGGAGAGCATCATCATCTGATGTGATGAGTTCAAAGAGAATAAATGGAACAAGCATGAGATGGTCTTCCTGGTTGGACTTTTAGCTTCATGTGAGAGATTTTACCTTAAAGAGATAAACCTCTGTTACTCTGTTTGTTTTGCTTCTGCTGCATTTCTGCATGTCCTCATCCACTAAATATAAAATAGTGTAAATGAGCAGCTTTTGATGTTTGACAGTTTTTATTGTGTCTGAACGTTCCTGCAGTTGGTTTGTGGCTGATGTGGATTTGCTGCTCATGTGAATCCTCCCACAGTGTTTCATTAGCAGCTGTAACCACAGTGACTCTGATAAAACAGGAATTAGCAGAATCCATCTGATATGAAGCTGTGCTTTGAATACCACTTCCCTCCTCTTTGAAGAGTAGTCAGATATCTGTGTTCAGGTTTTTGTACAGCCTCTTCTACACTTTGTATCACTGTGTTTCTAGAGCACAGTGGTAGAGAGCTGTGTCTGCCAGGGTTAGGGCTGCTATGGTCAGATTAGTTGTTGTTGGTGATGTTTGGGATCCATATCGTTTATCAGGAATATATTCACTTGTGCTGCGTTTTGCCCCTTTCCTTAGTATAAACTGCGGAGCCTGAAGGTCAGAATCATGTCTGTACCAATAAAGCCAAGGAGTATCACTGCACTCGTCTCATAGCTACATGTGAGTTTGACAGATTCTCCTTCTGTTTTCAGTGACTTCAGGTTGTTGAGGAGTGATTGAGTCTCCAGCTGTTAGTCCTGGAAAAAGAAAGAAGAAAAGTAGTGAAATGCAGTCTGTATATCTGCTTAATGCAGCAGCTTCAACTAAACTTTAATCCCTGTTCTTAAACTCACCTATAATGTGAGATAGAAGCAAAAAGAGGTGCAGCAACATGTCTTTGGAGTTATTAAAGCCAGACAGACAGCACATGAACAATGTTCTTCCACTGCAGCACAATGACCAACAAATAATGTCATTGGATGAGCTCAAGATCAGTGGGCGGGGCCAGTTTAATAGCTCAGCCAATCAAATAGTTTTGTGCTTCCACAGCAGCTCTATCTCTGTCTCTGATCTTTACTGCTTCATTTCTCTGTTGTCTTTGTCATCAGTCCAATGACACAAGAATCAGAAGTTTAACAGTGTGTGGCTCCCTCTAGTGGATGTTGTGGAGTATTCTGTTGTCTTTGCTCCAAAGGTTTTTGTGCAGAGTTTTGCTGTTTCCTGTCACTGTGGGCCGCAGAGCACAGTAGTACACAGCAGAGTCAGACAGCTGAAGCTTCTGGATCTTCAGAGGAACTGATCTGATGCTGGAATCCAGTGTGGATGAAAATCTGTCTCCAGCCTCGTTTTTCCCCTCACCAACTTTAAAGCGACTCAGGATGAATTTGGGGCTGTTGTTTCCATCCTGTTTGTACCAGAAGAGATAATAATTTGATGTAATGCTGGTGTTATAGAGACAGCCAAGTGTCACTGTGCCTCCTGCAGCAGCAGTCTCTTCTCCTTTTGCTTGCAGCACGTTGTCTTTTTGTGCTCTGCATTCTGTAAAACACCAACAAACAGTATCAGTGTGCTGTTAAAGAATCACGTCAATGTTGATATCAAAGAAACAGAGTTGTGTTCATACCGAGGCACATAGCAGCCAGCAGCACTGAGATGAACAGAGGCGTCATATCTGCAGTGTAGAGTAACTGTGAGCTACAGCAAGTATAAAGAAGCTGTGATCTCTCTGTTTAGTCTTCATCAACACTAAGTTGGTGGATTAGAAGGAGGAGCCTGATCACAGTGACAGGACTCATTCACAGCCCTGTGTTATTCCCCCTGCTGACAGCTTCACACTCAGCACGTCTTTCTGCTGCTTTCAGTGGATATTTGCTCCTATTGCAGGAAGCAGGTTTAACAGACTGAACTGTGAGTCGAGGAAGAAAGAAATCATCAATGGAGCTCTGATACAGGCTTTACCATGGCAACGGGTAAACAAAGAGCAGAGCGTCCTGTAACAATGGCTGGTTATAAACAAGTGCTCTTTAATTAATGCAGCACATAACCTTAATCGTAAAGGTAGCAGGGTGTTACATGTTTTCCAGTTCGCCATCTTAACTCTGTTTTCTAACTCTGTATTTTCAACAGCACTTTTTCATGACAACACCCTCTAATGGTGCAATATTGTATAACACAACAGCTCCTCCCTCTTTATGAAAGAGACTTCATCGTAAAAAATTATCACCAACTAGCGCAGCACCAAGATGAAGTAATTCAACATTTAGCAAATCAACAATACGCTTGTAAACTTAAATTGTAGTAACAGCTGTAACATCAGAATACTACAACTAGCAAAGCTAAGTAAACCTGAAATTATGTTGCACTACTATGTAAAATGAAAAAAGAAATTATTATTCCACTTATTTCCATTTCATTTTTTTAGTTCCTAGTGCACTGGCAGCAGTAAATCAGTTCTGTTAAACTAAAATAGAACAATTAATAACATTTCTCTAATTTCCTTTTATCAAGAAAAACCATTATGATACAATATAGTCTTTGTGCCAGCGAGGCTTGTACTTGACGCGTGGCAGTCTTCTGGCAGTAGGTGAGCCAGTGTGGTGCAGCCTCGCGGCGTCAGCGTTCTTTTCAGTCTCTGGGCGACAGCGTGCTCGATGAGTGGCATCCCAAATCTTTCCATCACTCAGCAAGAAGGCCTTTGAGCCTTTGAGCCTTTGTTACTGTTACAGGAGTAAATCTGGGATGTCCTTTGGCAACTTTGTGTGATTTCCTTATCCTCACACTCTCTCCTGGTAGAAAAGAAGGTTTCCGTGACGCCTACCATCAGTGTAACGTTGCATTTTCAACTGACGTCTCTGAACTGAGTGACGTGCAACAGTGGACACACAGCAGAAGGCAAAGGGAGTACATCCAGTTTAGTACGCATCTTCCTGCCATACAGGAGTTCATAACAACAACAACAATCTTTATTTATAGAGCACATTTAAAAACCAGCGGTATACCAAAGTGCTTAACATAAGAGACAGAGAAGTAACACAAGTAGGGGAGACCGGGGGTAGTTGTAACATTTTTGACATTTCTGTCTGTAAATTGGAGCTCGTTTAAGGTAGTGGATTCAAAATGTAATGCAAAGTATTTACATGTCTCGGCTATTAAATAGTGCAGCTATTTTCTCTGCAGCACAATTACCCATTGCATGGTGTGGCCTCAAACACAAAGAGTGAAATGTTACAATTAACCCCATAGTCTGGGTTAGTTGTAACATATCCTGGGGTGAAATGTAACACAATGAAATAAGGGTACTAACAAAACATTAACATGTAATCTTTGTTTATTCAACACATGAATGCACTTAGAGCCATTTATGTAGCTGTGTGTGTGTGTGTGTGTGTGTGACAGAATGCAGAAATCTAGCTTTTGAACATATTCCAACCCCCCAAAAAAGACAATTATGGAATTTTCTGCAACTGAATATTTCATTAATTTTGGTTGGTCTTCCTTGAGTTTGGCCTCATTGGCTCAGTGGGCATTATAACCTACAACTCTTGCACCAATTTTGAACATAACAATGAAGCTGAAAAATTTTGCTGTGCACCAGCATCGCAATTCCATTACTTTTTATCCTGGCTTACCTTGGTGTGGTTTGCAAAGTGCTTCAGAAAGATGAGGATATCTGTTTCTCACACCCATCCTGATTTATTTCCACTACCAGTACTTCCTACTGGTCCATCTCTGACACAGTGGTCTGCATAATGTATGTGTGGGAACACAAACAGTGGAGGAATTGTGTTGCCAATGGCATTAACCGCATATACAAAAGCGACCAATGAACCTCTCTCTGCTGATGTCGTTGCCCCAACTTGTTTAATATAAGTTAAAGTAATAGTGTGGTAAGTTGTAACATCTGCATTATTGTTACAACTAACCCAGACTGTTGCTGTTACAGCTGACCCAGACTCCTATAGCCATGAAATAGCTAACGTTACAGCCAACGGCTAAAACACTAGCACTAAAGACCTACACAGAATATATCCCCATAGACATACAAATAACATAATTTAGGTTTGATGAGTTTAACTGCAAAGCAGATAATGCTATTAGACATTGAAATAAAGTAGAAAAACTTACTTTTTGGCATACAAATTACTTTTTTTCGTGTTAAATTGTCTGTGTTTGACAAAATGTGCTGATTTTTCACATGTGATAGCAGAACTGAGTTGGGCATGCACAGGATGAGTCACATCATTTGAAACTTAGCCCTGATTGGAGAAATTGGAAGTGTTACAACTAGAGATGGCACGATACCACTTTTTTATGTCTGATACCGATATCATAAATTTGGATATCTGCCGATACCGATATGAATCCGATATAGTGTTTTTTTAATCAACAAAACTGTTTTTTTAAATGTCTTGCTGCATTTTGTATAAGTTCATACTCAAGTTTAAAACAACAACTACACTAAAGCTATTCTGTTATACCTGTATGCAAAAAAAAATATTTCATAGTTCAGCAACACTGATCAATCTAATAAACTTAAACCTACACCATCCTCCCTATTCTGGTATTTTAAAGAGTACTTAGCGTAAATATTAAGCAACCTAACTAATAGGGTTCCAACTCCCAGCAACAAAAATAAATAAATAAAAAATAGGGAACCACCCCCTCACGCTCCACCTCATGATGCTTAATCGACGTAATCAACCTTAATTTGATGCAGTGTGAAAAAAAATGCACAGAAATCAATTATTTTTCAAGAAATATTAAATAGATTCAACATCTTTCTTCAACAAAATTGCAGACTGCACAGATGGTACCTTCCCAAAGTAAAAAGTACTATAGCTTACTAGGGTATATTAGACTTAACAGTTACTATATGCAGTAATGGACTTCTATACATTTTACATCAGATTAAAACTTTGGGTGTCAGATAATTATTTATTAAAAGCTGGACATTTTAAATGAGAATAAGAAAGAAAAGTATGTCTTTGTGCCCCCTTTTCCCTGTTAATGCCCTATCGGCCCCCCTGGCTAAACTTTGCTAGATGCGCCCCTGCACAGTTACCAGCGTCAGCTACGTAGAAAAAGATCCTCGAGTAGAAAGTAATATTAAATACATTCTAACAACAGCTGATCAAACTTAAACGTGCTGCTGTTGTTCAGCCGCTGGTTTCCTCTTTCTGGTGCAAAGTGGGCCAAAAACAAACAAGAGAGACGGACTCGCGACAGAAAAGCAGATCAGCTGATCGTTAAGCAGTTTCATGATTGAAGTAGCAGCAAGAAGAGGCAGTCACTCCATATATCGGTTGTTAAGCTTAACGCAGGAATGCTTTACAAACATTCAGAGATGGACTTACACACTTGCTTTACTTCTCTCGGGATAACTTTGTCGGAGATGAAATGCCGGGTTGCTAGCGAAGCTCCACATGCTATCCAGACCACCGACAGGTCCCGCATGCCACAGCCGCTCTATCACGTGATGCATACTGCTCCGACGTGCTAACGTTCTGAGGCGAGTTACGGCGTGTTGCAAGTTTTGTGAGCTGCTTTCGTGATATTTAATGGATCGGATTACATTTTTTATTTTTCTCCGATATCCGATCCAGTAATTTAGGTCAGTATCGGACCGATACCGATACGTAATATCGGATCGGTCCATCTCTAGTTACAACTGACCCACGTTACAACTATCCCCGGTCTCCCCTATTATAAGGCCTTAGCAAAGTATCAAATATACTCACAGGTCAATGCCACTAATACACAGGGGTAATATAAAATGCATATTAAAATAAAAACATAATAAAAGCACAAGTCATAAAAAATATGTATAAGGAAAAATAGAGTCTAAGAGTCAGGTGCGAGCATTAACAAGCAGGAAAGGCGAGATAATAGGATCATAGGGAGAGAGGAGAGTAGTTGCATGCAGGTGTTGCATGCAGTGTTTGCACGTGGTGTTGCACGGTAAACTTGAAGCCAATCCAGCGCAGTCTCCTTCCATGGTTTTGACTGCTGGATTGCTGTCTGGATACAGGTGCGGAGGGCACGATGAAACCATTCGATTGCTCCGTCTGCAGCTGGGTAGTAGACAGATGTTCTGCTGTGGGAGGTGCCTCTATTCTGGAGGAATGAGGGGAACATTACAGAGGTGAACTGTGTACCATTGTCTGTTACGATGGTCTCTGGTTGCCATGATGACAAAAGACAGATGAGAGAAAGTGAATAACATCATTAGTAGTAGCAGAAGGTGAAAAGGCAAGCTCAGGCCATTTGGAGTAGCTGTCAGTCAAAGTTATGACAAATCTACAAGCAGGTATTGCAGTATCAAAAGGGTTAGGGGTAGAGATCTCTTCATCTTTGTTTTGTGTGCACAATCCTTTGGTGACTTTCATGTGCCAGTGCAATCAGTTTAGGTCTCAATTACAAGTTTAAACCCTTCTGGAGAAAATGTGAGAATAACAAAGTAAAAGTTTCAGCTGTAAAACATCATTAATGCACCAACAATGTTGGGAGTTTATTACTAGTTACTTTATTTGACTTCTGATGCTTTTTTCTTACACACACACACAGACACACACCTCATCACTAATGTCAATTTATGTTTATACCTATATCTCTATATTTATCTATTTATCTATCACTACTCTGTTTCTACACTCATTTTAGATAAGTGCTTGTTGTTTGTTATATATTTGCTGCCATGACAACTCAATTTCCCTCTGGGATTAACAAATTTTCTCTGATTTTGAAATGTCTGAACGTTCCTGCAGTTGGTTTGTGGTTGATGTGGATTTGCTGCTCATGTGAATCCTCCCACAGTGTTTCATTAGCAGCTGTAACCACAGTGACTCTGATAAAACAGGAATTAGCAGAATCCATCTGATATGAAGCTGTGCTTTGAATACCACTTCCCTCCTCTTTGAAGAGTAGTCAGATATCTGTGTTCAGGTTTTTGTACAGCCTCTTCTACACTTTGTATCACTGTGTTTCTAGAGCACAGTAGTAGAGAGCTGTGTCTGCCAGGGTTAGGGCTGCTATGGTCAGATTAGTTGATGTAGGTGATGTTTGGGATCCATATCGATTATCAGGGATATAATCATTGCCACTCTGTGATCTTGCTCCTTTGTAGAGTATAAACTGAGGAGCCTGAAGGTCAGAATCATGTCTGTACCAGTTAAGCCAAACATCACTCTCACTTGTCTCATAGCTACATGTGAGTGTGACAGATTCTCCTTCTGTTTTAGTGACTTCAGCTTGTTGAGGAGTGATTGAGTCTCCAGCTGTTAGTCCTGGAAAAGTAGAGAAAATGAAGCCATCAGACTAACATTGTCCATGAGGCTGAGTATCTGTGAGTATTACTGTGTTTTTTTAAACACATTTTACTGCTGATTTTTCTGACGTTTCTCTGATTTCACAATTGAAATATTTTTCTGTTTAATCATCACTCCAAACTTGAGCTCAAAGAAAGTCCAAACTGGATCTGTAACGCTGTAAACATGTCTTTGAATTTCAGGTGTTCCTGTCAGAAACATACGTACCTACGAGAGCTGCAAAGATCCAGATCACAGCCAGTTTTTCCATGTTTCCAGAGGAGAAATGTTGGAAGTGATGTTCACTGGGAGTTAGCTGTGAGTGGTCTGATGTTCACAGCTGGAGTCAGACAGGTTTCTGCAGTCAGGAGGAGGAGGAGGCTCAAATCACATTAACTTCACCTGAAGCTCTTCATCACAGCTGTGTTATGTGTTAGTCTGTATACTAACAAAGATGTGTGGCTCCCTCTAGTGGATGTTGTGGAGTATTCTGTTGTCTTTGCTCCAAAGGTTTTTGTACAGAGTTTTGCTGTTTCCTGTCACTGTGGGCCTCACAGCACAGTAGTACACAGCAGAGTCAGACACTGCAGCAGAGGAGATCGTTATTTGTCTTCTGTCATCGACCACTTTGAAAGACACTCTGGAGGATTCTCGTTTCATTAAATTCTTTGATCCCATGTGAGCGATCAGGAGCTCTGGTGCTTTTCCTGCATGTTGTCGATACCAGTAAAATTCATCGCTTTCATACGCTTGTTTGGAGTATCTGTAGGACAGAGTAACAGCGCTGCCTTCCAAACTGGACGTGTCTTCCTTGTCTGCAGTGAGTTCTTCACATCTGACTCCTAAAATGAGACAAATATGTTTTGTACAATGTCCCATTTTCTTCAGTGTAATCATATTTATCAATGACTAAAATATTTTTAAATGTATACAACACATAATATCGTACCTGTTAGACAAGTCATAATCAGTAGAGAAACAAGATAACAGTCCAGAGGCAGCATGTTGGAAATCTTTAACCTTTGTCGTCTGTTAATGAAACGTGGAAGGTTTTCTCTCCTCTGCAGTTCAGTCACTCCTCCGTGCTCCTCCCCGAATCGCTGTTTCCTGTTTTATATATTTTTTCACTTCTTTCTTACACTTCCTGTTAGTGAACCAATAGAAGCACTTTAGCTTTCAGGCTGGAGGCTGGATTCACTAGGATGGATCACAAATGCATGAACAAAGTAAATGAAATGTGATGGGTCTGTGTAGCACAACCCTTCGCTGGAATGAGACAATTTTACTACAACAGCAAAAAGCAAGACGCAAGTCACCAAAGTTCTTTGTGTTACTCATGCATGAGGGAGACCCAACTGGAGCCACCTGACCTCCGTCAGACTCTCAGCCAGGTTCCCTGTAGCACTCCTTTCATTGTGGTTACATGAATATGCATAAGTTCATTAACATATGACGTCATACACAGGCACACATGTATACAAAGAATACCTTGTCTGTGTGTACGCCCAGGTGTGTGTGTGTGTGTGTGTGTGTGTGTGTGTGTGTGTGTGTGTGTGTGTGTGTGTGTGTGTGTGTGTGTGTGTGTGTGTGTGTGTCAAGATGTGACTCTGAAGACTCCCCAAAGCTGGTGGCAGGAGTCCAGCGGTTCACATAAACAAAAGGCTCTTACACTCAAACAGATATACGTGTGCTCGCTATACCGTATATCAACAAGAGAAGATATGACCTCTCTCATGATCCTAGGAGGTGTGTGATCTGTGCCAGAACACACTGAAGAGGAGTGAACGCACTCCCCTCTTCATGCTACACAGAGTTGTTACAGACCTCCTAGGATGAGACATTCTTTCAATATACAAACGATTATATACTTCTAAGCATTTATAAATATCTATTTCTAAGCATAAATGACAATCCAACAATACAAATCAGACAAAATGGAAACACTTTTTCTTCCTTATTATTTTTTCTGTAACTTTTTCACTGTGAAAACCAAAGACTGGCTGTCAGCAGGAGAAACGAGCTTCTTTCCTTTTTGATCTGAGGGTTTGATGACAGACTCTTTTTGGCTTTGAATGATCAAAGATTTTGATCATTATTCCAGTAACAGGCGCTGCTGTTGACTCTTAACTCTCACTCTTTGATGTGTCCTGCACGTCTACTCGGTCTCATGACCGGGCTGAAGCAAGCTTATTTGTAGTTGAAACAAAATATTTGCACAGATGCATTTTTTTAAATTTATGTCAGTTTTCTTCTGATCTCCTTTTGTCCCTGCAGTCCAGGAGGAACTCTGCAGCAGTCACAAGAGAGAGCAGCTTTCTCTAAAGGACGATACTGATTTTGCATCAGGAAGAGCATCAAATGTAAAAATTGGACTAAGCAAACCTACTGTGACAAAACTCCTGTGGTTAAGAGAGCAGCTGAAACTAGCTTTACAAGGATTTGTGAGCACCTTCAAGCCTACATCTATGCAAAATATTATGAAGATAATATTTATTGATTATCTGACAAATCTGAGCTTGTTTCATTACTTATTGTCCCATCGTGTTTTTTAAGTGAGGGTGGGGCAACAATAGACTGGAAAAGTGTGATTCAAAGGAAGAAGAGGCTGAACACGTGACATTAATGAGCTGCTTTATTAACGTGTGGATAAAAAGATCGTCCCAGAGAGGCCGAGAGTGTCAGAGTTAGAGGGATCCACTCTCTGCGAAAGGAATCAAACAATTATGTTTCTCAGATTCATCATCTACAGTTCAACCTGGCAGGTTGTTGCTCTCTGCCAGGTGATTGGCTGAAGAGCTGTGAAAAGGTAGTGGGTGTGTGGGGTGAAGTCAGCGCTCTTCTGTGGAAAAAAAAACCCCAGAGGCGATTAATTCACTCGGGTGCGAGTGGGTCTACTACCGGTAAGAGACTTTTACCATTTTGTTTGGATCATATTGTAGGTGCCGATTTTTAATGTGTCGTTGGACTTTTTTAATGGAAGAATTGATCAAGCCCCAGATCGACTGCGCGCAGGGAGACTGATCAATATTGCAGGTATATTGAGTGTTTGTTTCAGCTTTGACTTTGAATGGTTTCATAATATTGATATTTTATTGGGTAATATTTTAATCGCTAATGTTGTTTGTGTTTTTCAGCTGTGCTGTCTCTGCTGTGCTTCCTTCTTTTGATTGTTTTGGTTAGTCCGTCCAGCTGTAAAGACGGTTATTGATTGGCAGTGAGTTGTGTAAGGGCGGACTGACCTCCTTAGTTTTTTTATTTGTTTGTGTCACTTCCCTTTATATTACAGGCCATACATAGCGCTGCTTCCCAGCTGTGCTGAGACCCGAATTGTTTGCAGTGCGTGCCGCAGGTGAATCTGTTGCAGTGTCGCTAAACGGTGTAACGGTTTGCAGCGTTGTGTAATTTGCACACCGTTTGTGTGGTAAGTCTCATGTGCAGCTGGGATATCAGCAGGATGTTGTAAGTCCTGTCTGGAAATAACTGGGACTTTGTATGTTTAATTAATGTAATAAATAAATTATCAATTTATTTCTGTGCCCCGTTTACTCTTCCCTTGTCCTCGGTTACAATTACAACATTAAAAGATTCAGAGAGTCCGAAGAACAATATTAATGTTGGTGATCCACAGGGTGGAGTTTTACATGTCTGCGGCTATATGATTGGCTGTTTAATGTATTTAAGCTGATGGACATTTACAGCTGTAACTCTGATGAGCTGCATCACAAATATCTGATTATTTGACTTTTATTTGGACGTGAACTTTATTTACAGATGAATCTGTTCATACGGGAGCAGAAATAATATCCAAACTAAAACTGTACGATAGATCTTATGTGCTGTTCTGGCGGAACTTTAATGTGCGACACTAGACGGAAGTGAACAAGGAAAAAGCGGAAGTAGTGTTAGCTGTCTGTGTGACTGAGCTGGAGGTCGGTTATGTTGTTGTGAGCTGCGGCAGCAACGATGCCTTCAGCTCAGTATCTGAGAGAGTTTATCAACGAGCGACTAACTGCTGCTGCTGAACAAATATTCTTGGAGTTTGAAAAAACGATCGTCCAGTACGAGGAAGAGATCGACCGTCAGCGCAGACTGCTGGATATCACCTGGAAACCCCAAATCAAGCTGCACAGGACAGGTGAGTGTCCCTCTGTAGTGGCAATTCCTTTTGTTTGACCAACGAGAAATGATTTTCCTGGCAGCAGAATTTGCACTTAGTATCCAGTATTTTTGTCTCAGTTTTGACAGCATGTCGCTCTTCCTGCGAGTCCCAACCTTTGATGGATATGGCGTAAAATCAGTGACTCATGCATATCCTTTGTCAAAATTGCCGGATGCTTTACTTCCATAGTCGTGGCTGCTTTAGTCATTCGGCCACCCACTCAGAGGATTCCTGCATCCAACACTGGATCAAGTTTGTAGAGACAACTTCCCTTGGAGACTCCTTTGAGGCCATTGCTGATTAAAGCCATTTCAGTTTTAAATTTCTGTTGTTGTGCATATTGAATAGTAGCTCGTTCTGTCTTTGCTACATATTCTGGAGTCATATTTCCTTTCTTCAAAGTGGTCTTAAACCTTTCCATTCTTATCTCCACTTCTTTCTGACTTTCCAGATCATTCTTATTAAAACCTGCAGCAAGCAACTCTGTCCTCTTCTGCGCCAGCAGCACCAAGGCCTCTTTCAGCTTTAAAAGCCTGGCTACAGAGATTTTAAGTTTTGCCCAAGATGAGAAGTAATGGATAAGATAGTTGGTAGGATTTTGTAATTCCTTCACAATGACATTCATTCTCAGGTCCTTTTTGACCTCTGGGTCATCTGCAGAAATTGCACTATATTCCACATCCAGTTTAGGCCATTCCTTTTCTGACTTACAGAGAAATTCTGTCCCTTTTATCCATCTTCTACATTTGAGGAAATCCCCAGCACTCATACCTCTGGATGCATCATCTGCAGGATTCTCCTTGGAAGAAACGTATCTCCATTGATTCACATCTGTTGTTTCTCGATTGACAGCAATTCTGTTTGCAACAAAAGTATTAAATCTTCAGGTTTCATTGGAGATGTATTTCAGTACTGTTGTACTATCAGTCCAAAAAACTGATTCTTCCAACCTTACCTGCAGCTGTTTTTGCAGAAGCATATTCACTCGAACTGCAGCCGTCACTTCCAGCCTGGGAATTGTAGTTTGCTTGAGAGGAGCAAACTGCTCCTCTAGCTTCTCCCAGGAGAAAAGCAACATGCGAGATGTTATTCTTTTCCAACTTTAAATATGACACTGTTCCATACCCATCTTGACTTGCATCAGAAAAATGATGAAGTTGTGCCTTATCTGGTCTTCCAAAGCAACTTGGTTTAAAGCAATGTTCCACTTTGTGCTTTGAAATCAGCTGGAGATCCTCCAGCCAATCACACCACTGCTGGGAAAGAAATTGGGGAATAACTTCATCCCACTTCCAATTTTGTCGGCAAAGCTCTTGTAGCAACAGTTTAGCTGGCATACTGAAGGGAGACAAGATTCCCAAAGGATCATACAGTGAGCTGACCACCGACAAAATGCCCCTTCTGGTTGTTGGACGGTCCTGCAGGGAGGTTCTGAACTGGAACTTGTCTGTTGCTATGCACCACTGTAAACCCAGTGCTCTCTCAACTGGAAGCTGATCTGCGTCCAAATCCAGAGCCTTAATTTCCTTTACTCTTCTTTCCTCTGGGATGGACATGAGCACTGTGCGACTGTTGCTGATCCATTTTGAAAGCTTAAATCCTCCTTTAGCGCAGATATCTGTCAGCCTCTTCACCATGTGCACTGCCTCCTCTCCTGAAGCAACAGATTTCAAACAATCATCCACATAAAAGTTTCTTTTGACTGTATCAACCACTTCAGCTGGAAACTGTTGTGCATTGTCATCTGCAGTTCTCCGTAGAGCACAATTTGCACAGCTTGGCGAAGATACAGCTCCAAACAAATGCACCTTCATCCTGTATTCCTGTGCCAACCTTGTAGTGTCGCCATGTTGCCACCACAGGAAACGGAGAAAGTTGACGTGTTTTTCTGAGACGTGAACTTGGTGAAACATGGAATCAATGTCTGCCATTAATGCAACAACCTCTTGTCTAAATCTGATCAGAACTCCAACCAGCGAGCTTGTGAGATCAGGTCCCTGTAGAAGCCGGCTGTTCAATGATGCTCCTTTATAAGTTGTTCCACAGTCCAATACAACTCTTAATTTGCCCTTTGTGGGATGACACACTCCGTGATGAGGGATGTACCACACCTTTCCATCTTTGTGCAACTCCTCTGCAGGCACAAGCTCGGCATATCCTTGTTCAAGCATGTTGTTTACACATTCAGTGTACTCATCTTTATAACGAGCATCCTTTTCAAATCTCCGTCTGAGACTCTGGAGACGCTGCTCCGCGACACAGAGGTTATTTGGCAAGCTGGGACCTTCTCTCCTGAAAGGCAAATCCATGTGAGAAGGATTTCCAATAAGTTTTATTGAGCTACTAACAATATCCATGAAACACAGATCCTCTCTGGACTTCAGTCTGCTCCTCTGAGGAGCTTTCATTAAAATCATGATTGTACTGTTTAATCAACATTTCTTCAAGACGCTCAACAGAAATCCTATTGGCTGTTACAGCAGTGCAGTTTTTATTTCCGCTGTTACTTCCAGTGCACAGGGGACCATTTATGACCCAGCCAACTTTGGTTTTTACAGCATAAGGTCCACCCCCCACACTGTTTATCACCTTCCATGGCTCTCAAACGTTGGAAGCATCAGTGCCTATCAGTAGCTCCACGTCTGCATCAATGTTGTGAAGTTTAACAGGTTTAAGATGAGGCCACTGATCGATGTCGCCTTGCTGGGGAATATTTACTGTAGAAACTGGCATGGTCTTTTGAGTCAAAACATCTGGCAACGCCATGAAGTCATTTGCTTCCAAACCAGACACTTCCAGACCAGACAGAACTTGTGCACTAACCATCTTATTTTAACTCATTGTTCTCAAAAGGATATTGGTCTTTTTACCTTTTAGATTCAGTCTTTTTGCCAGAGTTTCTGTACAGAATGTACCTGAACTTCCAGGATCCAAAAATGCAAAGGTTTGCACAGTTTTATTGCTCTTTTGGCTCTTAACTTGAACTGGAAAAATAGAAAAGAAAATGCATCAACTTCATGACCTGAGGATGCACATGGAACTCTCCGCTCTATATGAAGAACCCCTGGTGACACACGTTGCAATCCAAACGACTCCTACAGTCTTTGCTTGTGTGACCAACTTTCAAACAACCAAAACAAATTCCCCTTTCCTTGATAAAAGTCAACTCATCCCGATGCATTTTAGCTTTGAACTGCTTGCAATTCTCTAGTAAATGATTGCTGTGTGAACAAAACGAACGGTGGGATTTGTTCTGCTTCCAGTTTGAGTTTTGACTCCTGGAACTGAACTGACATTAGTGGCAAAATTACTTCCCTTTTTCCTTTGCTTGGTGGAACTTGAAACTTTAAAGCTGCGGCTGACAACATACCCTTCGTAAATACTAATGTATAGAAACCCTTACCAGCAATCGTTCATTTTTTTTGTGTGGCTTTTTTTCACGGTTTGTTAACATCAGGGTTTTAATAGTTTTGCAATTTTCATTAGTTTTTATTTTTATTTAGTTTTGACTTCAGATTTTCAATTTTATATCAGTTTTAATTAGTTTTTACCAATTGTTTGCTAGTTTAGTTTTTATTTTTTGAAAATCCTTAGTTTCAGTTTAGTTTTGATTAGTTTCAGTTATAGTTTTAGTCGTGTTTGCAATAATTAAGTGCAACAAAATCCCAGTTTCATCATATCAGTCATGCTCTTCTGCTTATCCTTGGGTATGTTGCTATTCCAGCTACCATACTGCACCCTGCACAGGTCGCCTGTCTGTCGCAGGGCTAACACGCAGAGACAGACAACTCACATTCCCACCTATGGGTTCTTTAAATAAATAAATTAGGGCAGATGAACAACCATTGATACCAGGCAACTATAAAATTTATATCTTGGCCCCAATGAGACTATTAACTCTTGCAGCACCGGGTGTTCATAATTTTGGTTCAAGTGAGTTGATAAACTCTTTGAAGGCAATTGACTCACACAGTTATGTAGATATCCCCGTCCTGTTGTCTCGGGATGCATCACGCTGCCTTGCCTGGGGTTAGCTTCTGTTTCTGGGGATGAGGGTTGAGTGTGCTCCCTTATCTTCTCAAGGTAAGCTAGGTTAGCCTTCTTGTGTGAGCTTTTCAAGTGCACTTTTAAGGTTTGTGGGATTTTTTTCCCTTTAGAAATGTCCCTCATAATTTGTCTCTTTCCACTACAAGACACTTGCTTTATCCAAAACACAGTCATATTCAAAGTATTCCCAAATTGGACTCTGGCGCTTTCTCCCGACTTTTCCTGACATGATTCTGCACGTGGACGGAGCAGCAACACAGACGACTCGACTAACGTGCTGCCACCTGCTGGCATAATGAGACAGCAAGAAAAAATCTGGAAACTAAACTTCATTTTCACCCTTGACTATTGTATGACACGCACACATCAATGAAAACTAAACACATTTTTGCTATAAATTCAGTTAATTTTAGTTCGTTTTGTGAACACTCATTACAGTTTTAGTTAGTTTTCCTGCATTTGACGATGCATTTACATGCAGCTCGAAAGTTCACAATCTGTATTCCAAAAGGTTGTTTCCTCTTCCTGTTGGGATGATCTGTTAGTACGTCGCCGTTCCTTTTGTTGCAGTGTTTAATATAATTCAGTGGCAATTTTTGATCATCAAATTCCACAAGATTTAACACGTGATAACGTTTTTGTTTTACCAAAACTAAAAGGGAAATACAAAATACACACCGGCACAATTATGCATTTCTAAGAATATAACAACCAACCTGTTATCAATGATAACCCTACATTCTTGTTCAAGTCGTCCTCGGGTGAATCAAGGATCATTTTCAAGTTTAATATCTGTCGAAATCTGAAATTATTACATCATAGAAATCACAAGATTTTCCGTTCTCTGCTGCAATCAGCACATATTCAACCACTTATAAAAAATCAGCATGTTTTCTGATTAAACGTGTTCTCGGGTTCATCTATAATCATTTTCAAGTCTTATGAGATGATGATGATGATGATGATGATGATGATGATGATAATAATGATAATAATAATAATAATAATAATAAAAAAAAAGCACCATGAATTACTTTATATTTCAGTGTCTTTAACTGGATGATCTGATATCCTCGTGTTGGTGTTGTTCCCAGATCATCATACTAAATGTTGTTCCAGGATCAACATTGCAAGTGACCAATCACATTGTTGTGACGTTATTCTTTTGCGCGCCAAGCCATTCGTGCATTTATGAAATTCCAATGTTGCAAGGACAATATCAATTCTGCTTACTGTTTATTAAAGGGTTACGGTCAGGGTTAGGGTCAGGGTCCGTTGATCGGCGGACAGAGGCGGTTTCTCGCAACTTAAGTACGTTGTTTTTTTGTTTTTGTTTTTTTGTTTTACGCCGGTTTTTCCCGAAGTCGCAAAAGTATGACGTCACAACATTCTGATTGGTCACTTGCAATGTTGATCCTGGAACAACATTTAGTATGATGATCTGGGAACAACACCAACACGAGGATATCAGATCGTGCGTCTTTAACTAGCAGCAATAAAACTCTATAGAGGAAAATACTATGATGTTGTTGTTGTTGTTGTTGTTGTTGTTGTTGTTGTTGTAAGTATGGTCTACAGCTGTTTTGTCTCTGAAGGTAGTTAAAATTGTCTCGGCACATAAATTCTTACTTTATGCCTGATTTAATATGATCGAGTGGGGGGGTGTTTTTTCCTCGTTTTTTTTTTTTTTTTTTATTGATTAATATAAGCTGAGTTTTTCTTTTCTGTGTGTGATTTTGTTTTATGCAGATAAAGATGTCGATGAATTTCAAATGCATGTCAATGCCACTATCGTCTCCTTGGCAACACACTGTGCTGATTATAAAAATCATAAATACTGCCTTGTTGACTCTGTCAGCTTGTCAGGGGGCTGCAGGTGTGGTGGAGTAAGCACAGGTGGAGGCAGGCATTCTCTTCACCTGATGTGCAATTTCCTTACAAAAACCCACAGTGATGGCCGCACAGGCCGGTGGCATGAACGGCCAAAAACAAACTTGTACAAACAAATTAAGAACTGTAAAAAAACAAAGGAAACTTAAATGAGTGAATAAATCAACTAAACAAAATCCCACAGGCTAGCCCCGTGGCTGTTGGGCTACTGGCCAGCCTTTACTCTTGCCGCTCCACCTTGAGCTCCTCTTCAGGAGCAAAACTCAGGCTTACAAAGCTTAAGCTCCTTCCCCAGAACAAACCATGCAAGTGGTGATGTTATGTCTGGCACTGAAGCCCTGAGGCCTGTGTTGATTAAAAGGGGCGTGTCCAAATGAAGCCAGTGTCGAGGTCCGTTAATATCACATGACCAAAGATAAACGAGGCCCCGTTTCTCTGAAATGCTGCGACTGCCTCGTTATGTGATTCGAGCTGATGAAAAGACCTGGGAATTAGTTTTATGCATGAACGGGATCGAAGTGATTCTGAGGATCATCACGAGCGTGCACGGAGACTGTTAGCACATTATAGAGCCACCAAAAAGAATAAATATCAGCAGTTAGGAAGCATTTTGACATGCTATCGACCAATAATGACATCATCTTCAATCAGTCTCAGAGAGGAGGTTATTTAGGTAGGTGTGTGAGAATGGGTGAATGACTGAATGTGTAAAGCGCTATACAAATACAGGCCATTTACATTCCAGACAACTCAACAGAGCTACAATTTAGTCAGTCTACAAAGAGCTGAAGCTAAGACTTTATGTTCTAGAGCTCAAACTTTAACTAAGGACCTGCCTCAGACACAATCATTCCACAATTTTAAATGCAGTAAGAGTCCAGAGATTATCGTCATCACTTTCTTTTTGCATGTGTCCCTGTCTTTCTCCAGAACTCCCACAGCATTATGTCTGTAAGAAGAGGAGCTCCAGTGTGGACCAGGAGGAACCAGAAGCTCCACAGATTAAAGAGGAACAGGAGGAACTGTGCAGCAGTCAGGAGGGAGAGCAGCTGGGACTGAAGGAGGAGACGGATACCTTCATGGTGACTGTTGCTGCTGAGGAAGGAGAGCACAGTGAACCAGAACCACACAGGAAGCAGCTCCTCTCTCAGGATCCTGACACATTTATTCAGTCCAAATCTAAAGAAATATTAGCAGATATTAATGAATCTGTCCAGTATGAGGAAGAGATCGACCGTCAGCGCAGACTGCTGGATATCACCTGGAAACCCCAAATCAAGCTGCACAGGACAGGTGAGTGTCCCTCTGAGGGAGGATCCTGATCACAGCTCTGCGGGACGTTTCTGATTGTGAGGACTTTTTGGAGATGTGAGCTAACAAAGAGCAAACAGAGGACAGGACTGCACTGCGCTCCATTTATTCTCCAACTGCTCCCTAAGTGAAAGCCAGGCATTCATGTATCTGAGCAGCTGAGACACTGTTCAGATACAGGAGGGGGCCTGAGAGTGTGATCCAAAATTTCCATCTCTGCTCCTTGCTCATCCAAATACGATTTTCTGTTGTAATCATTTCTTCAGGATGGTACATCAGTTCTTTCTGAATCACAGCCCCTCACTGGTCTACAAATGTCTCACCCCTCCCTCCCTCTCCATACTGTAAATGGTCTTTTTTTTTTTTTTTAATACCATGTGAGTCAGGTTCATACTTGTGTATTTCTTAGTTCATTCTTGACAAGTTCACCAATTAGTCCAGACTTTCAAGTACTCGAGGACTCACTGTGGTTATTTTATGATTGAAACAGTGTTGTACTTGATGACATCACAGCTCAGCTCCACTCTACCTTTCTCTTTTCCCCTGAATATTTACAATGGAAATTGCCCAAAATACATCTAATTGATAGTTCTTTAAAAATCTTTAAATCTTTAATCTTTAAAAATTTTCCTTTTTTTTTTTTTTTTTTTTTTTTTTTTTTAAAAAAAAAAAAAAAAGAGAGAGAGAGAGGAAAAAAAAAAATTTGGGAAGGTTGGAATAAAGACTAGACTGACATCAGTGATCATTGACCAGAAATGGAAGCTTTTTGTGTATTTCTGAACAACATCTTCATGTTGTAGAAAATTATTTTGCTAGTATATTTACTGAGATGATTTTCTACCACACCACTTTCCTTTTTGTTTTCTCCTTTCGTCCCTCCAGACGTCCCACAGCAATCTGTCTTTAAAGAGGAGGAGGAGGTTCTCCCTGAGCAGCAGCTCTGGAACCAGGAGAGGAGCTCCAGTGTGGACCAGGAGGAACCAGAACCTCCACAGATTAAAGAGGAACAGGAGGAACTGTGCAGCAGTCAGGAGGAGACTGATACCTCTATGGTGACTGCTGCTTATGAGGAAAGTGAGCAAAATGAACCAGAATCAAACGGCAATCATCTCCTCTCTCATAGCTCTGCTGTTGCTGAGAGCCAAAATCAGGAAGGAAGCATGGATGTAGATTCAGGGTCAACTACAAATAGAACCAAAAGTCACAACTATGCAGTAGATTCCCCTACGTCGAAGAATCAGTGTAACTCTGACAAATGTAAAAAGGCTTTAGACTGTGATATTTGTGGAAAAGTTTTTAAGCAGAATTATGAAATGAAAAGACATTACACAGTTCACACAGGTGAGAAACCGTATTTTTGCAAAACTTGTGGGAAAGGTTTTACTCAGAGGGGTGCTTTGACTTACCACATGAGAATTCACACAGGTGAGAAACCATATTCTTGTAAAACATGTGGAAAAATGTTTGCATACAGTAGCGATTCACTGAAGCACAGGCGAATTCACACAGGTGAGAAACCATATCCTTGTAAAACTTGTTTGAAAATGTTTGCCTGTAGCAGTTCTTTATCTATCCACATGAGAACTCACACAGGCGAGAAACCTTATCATTGTAAAACATGTGGTAAAATGTTTTCATCTAGAAATTATTTGTTAAAGCACACGAGAACTCATACAGGTGAGAAACCTTATCTGTGTAACAGCTGTGGGAAAATGTTTGCATGTAATAGTTCATTATTGAAGCACATGAGAACGCACACAGGTGAGAAACCTTATACTTGTAACACTTGCGGGAAAATGTTCAGATGTAGTAGTCATTTATTGGTGCATATAAGAACTCACACAGGCGAGAGGCCCTATCATTGTAAAACTTGTGGGAAAATGTTCATATCTAGTAGTCATTTGTTGCGCCACATGAAAACTCACACAGGCCAGAAGTTGTAGTCTTTGTACAGAAAAAATATTATCATGGAAGCAAAGCTTGAAAAAAACACTTGAAAATGTGTTTGTTTGTTACATGTGAGATAGGTTTAACCTTTTCCTGAACTTTCAGACGTAACATTGTTGAAGTTCAGATTTTTGCTTTTTGGATTTTTTTGTTTTTCTTTTACTTGCCGCATATTTGATAGCTGACAATTTCTGTTTTGTGGAATTAAAAGTTTGTATTGTGTGAAAATTATATAAAATAATATATAACAGCTATTTTTTTTTTTTTTTTTTTTTTGTGTGTGCGCATCAATTAATTTTCTTCTGCTCTCCAACCCCACCAGGAGCTTGGCTTACCTGACTTATCTTGCAGGTGAAACATGTTCTCGACTCTTTTCAGTTTGCTTACCAGCCTGTTGTGGTTGTGGTCAAAAATTCTTGAAAGAGTAGTTATAAAAAAAAGCTAACAGCTCATCTGCAGAGGAATGGCTTATTTGAAGAGTTTCAGTCAGGTTTCAGAGCTCATCACAGCACAGAAACAGCTTTAGTGAAGGTTACAAATGATCTTCTTATGGCCTCTGACAGTGGACTCATCTCTGTGCTTGTCCTGCTAGACCTCAGTGCAGCGTTCGATACTGTCGACCATAATATCCTATCCGGTTGTTCAGTCTGACGTCACTAGCCGTGTCTGGGCCTAAACTCCGCTACAGGTCCATATATCAAACGATCACTATGGCATTACTGAGAGTTGAAAAACTGTCTAAAGTCTTTCATCTTTAATAAAATGATCAGCGTTCTGCTCTACCAGGTGTAACAACAATTGAGTTTAACATCCAGGCATCCATGAAAACGGAATTTATGACATTTAACGGAGTTAGAAGTTAGCAGGGAGTTAGCTCGCTAGCTTCTATCTAAATACAATATAGCATGTCCTGACTGCGGGGTTTTGGAAACAAATTAAAACGTACAGCTCTGTTATCACTTCCAACATAAATGAAAACAGAAAACTAAACATTAGTGATGTTTGTAGGGTTACTGAAGTTGGGCTAGCTGTATATAATTATGTGCTACGTGACCGCTAGCGACACAGCTATGTTAGCATAATATAAGCAAGCTAACTTTTTTTCCACTCGATAAAAGTTAATGTGAGTGTTCTCGGTGGTCAGGAACAAATGTAATCGCATGGCAGGATGCTGTAAAAGGACCAAACTTCAGCCAGGAGAACAACTGAGATAATCCATCCACAATACGAGGTTAGTCATTCATATACTGCTGCATGGGCTGGGCTGTAGTTACATCCTAAGGTTTTAAAAACTGAGCTTAAATAAATGATTAGCGGTAATAAAAGCCGAGGGAGGTCAACAGTGATCACTGACTGTTTTAGGAGCTTTTTGAGATTAAATAGAAGAAAATACAAAACATGTTAACAACACAAAAGCCATATTAAACGCAGACTACTTTAGGCCCGGAAGTAGGATTCGTCACGTCATCACTTAACAATCGGATTAGAGCGATTAGAACATGCTGTAGGTATTACAGGTACTGTGCTGCAGTGGTTTGTATCATATCTATCTAATAGACTCAATTTTGAACATGTAAATGGAGAGTCCTCTTCACACACAAAGGTCAACTATGGTGTTCCACAGGGTTCAGTGCTAGGACCAATTCTATTTACACCATACATGCTTCCCTTAGGCAGCATCATTAGAAGACATAGTATACATGTTCATTGCTATATAGACAAAACCCAACTTTATGTATCCAGAAAGCCAGATGACACACACCAATTAATTTGAAGGAATGTCTTAAAGACATAAGATACCTGGATGATATCTAAATTTCTGCTTCTTAATTCAGATCAAACTGAGATTATTGTACTCAGCCCTGAAAATCTAAGAAATATGGTATCTAGCCAGTTTCTTACTCTGGATGGCATTACCTTGGTCTCCAGTAACACTGTGAAGAACCTTGGAGTAATGTTTTACCAGTATATGCCCTTCAATGCACACACAATCCTGATCAAAAGTTTAAGACCTCTTAAAAAATGGCAAAAAAAAAATCATATTTTGCATGGTTGGATCTTTGTATTAAACAAACATGTAGGACTGCTTCTTTTCATTTGTGCAACATCTCTAAAATTAGAAATATCCCGTCTCAGATGTCTCTGAAGGTTCTCAGTCATCCAGGTCATCGTAGTCTAAGGAGCTTGGAATGAAAAGTATCTGGACTACTTTCAGTTGCTTGAGAAGCTTCTTCAGTTAGTTTTAACTGAAGAAGCTTCTCGGATGACAGATGAAACGTCTTCAAGCAACTTAAAGAAGTCCAGACGCTTTTCTTTCCAAGCTCGTTAGACATCCTGTCTCAGAGTGACGCTGAAAAGCTACTTCATGCATTTATTACTTCCAGGCTGGATGACTGTAATTCATTATTATCAGGAAGTCCTAAAAACTCCGTAAAAGGCCTTCAGTTAATCCAAAAATGCTGCAGCAAGAGTCCTGACTGGGACTAGAAAGAGAGAGCAGATTTATCTTGTACTGGTGTCTCTTCTAGATAA
This sequence comes from Simochromis diagramma, assembly GCF_900408965.1. NCBI lineage: Eukaryota > Metazoa > Chordata > Actinopteri > Cichliformes > Cichlidae > Simochromis > Simochromis diagramma. The sequence goes on from NW_024386751.1 coordinate 49,336, forward strand.
ATGGACTGGTATAGCTTGCCTCAATCACACAAGCACTTCTATGATCTTTCTATCTAACATTCACACACAGATGGATGCATTGGAGAGCACCATGGGGTTAGTATCTTGACTAAAGATATTTAGACATGCAGACGGGGGGAAAGTCCTGCTCCTTACATACAAGGTCTTAAATAATCAGGCCCCATCTTATCTTAATGACCTTGTAGTACCATATCACCCTATTAGAGCACTTCGCTCTCGCTCTGCAGGCCTACTTGTTGTTCCTAGAGTATTTAAAAGTAGAATGGGAGGCAGAGCCTTCAGTTTTCAGGCCCCTCTTCTGTGGAACCAGCTTCCAGTTTGGATTCATGTGACACTCGACTGTTGTTATGATTTGGCATTGTATAAATAAAATTGAATTGAGTCATGGTGTTTTCTGCCTATTGCAGCATGCTGACTCTCACCTGGATGGTACTGGTGGAACTGTGAGAATCCTTTTGTTTTTGAGTGGCTTTGATTCAATAAAACAACTTCTGCTGAGTGAGAAGCTGCTCAGAATGGGTGTTACCACTTCTACTGTCTCCTGGATTGCTGATTATCTGTCAGAGATGCCTCAGTTTGTATGGCTGAGCGGCTCTTTGTCTGTGGTGATCAGTAATACTGGGGCACCATAAGGCATGGTCCTATCTCCATTCCTGTTTACCGTGTACACCTCAGATTTCCAGTACAACAGTGAAACGTGCCACTTGCAGAAGTCTTAGTGACTCTGCAGTTGTTGGGTGTGTTTAGTATGGGCAGGAGTCGGAGTACAGGGAGCTGGTGGAGAACTTTGTGGAGCTGTCCGGAATAAATCATGTCAGCTCTGTTTCACTGTCACTTTCCCCGTAAGAGTCACCATTAAGGTATCATCCTCCTCCTTCACTATAAGATGCTCTGCCTTGTCAACAAGACAAAAGAGATGGTGGTTGATTTTTGGAGGATAATAACTGCAAATAGACCCATCAACATCATGTGTGAAGAAGCAGAAACAGTGGATAGCTGCAGGTACCTGGGTTTTCACCTGAATGACAGACTGGGCTGAAGGACCAACAGTGATGCTGTACAAGAGGAAGCTCAGGGCAGCAGCAGTGCCAGCGATACATCAGGATCAACAAACTTCACAAGGCTGGAAACATGATTGGTCAGAATTTGAATTTATTTAAGTCAGTGAGGGTCAGAGGTTACTGAACTGCTCTCCATCATGGACAACCCATCACACCTGATCCACTCAACCTTAGAGGCAGCAGAGCTCCTTCTCCCTCAGGCTGATTCAACCTCACTGACATAAAGAAGGAAATCAGGAAATGATTCCTACTCTCCTCTGTACAGAAACTCTTCTTTCTGTGACGGGAGAGCACACCTGTCAGGACATAAGACTCCACTCACATATTTGTGTATTATACCTTGCTGCACCTGTTTCTCAAGATTCAAGAAAGCCTTTATTTGTCACATGCAAGTGACAGCCCTGCAGCAAAGTACTAATGTTTTAGAGTGAAAGAACATCCAGATAATTCAGTTTTAATTCAATCAGTGAGAAACTGAAGCTTATTTTAAAGAAACAGAAAACTTCATGTCTGAACGTTCCTGCAGTTGGTTTGTGGTTGATGTGGATTTGCTGCTCATGTGAATCCTCCCACAGTGTTTCATTAGCAGCTGTAACCACAGTGACTCTGATAAAACAGGAATTAGCAGAATCCATCTGATATGAAGCTGTGCTTTGAATATCACTTCCCTCCTCTTTGAAGAGTAGTCAGATATCTGTGTTCAGGTTTTTGTACAGCCTCTTCTACACTTTGTTTCACTGTGTTTCTAGAGCACAGTAGTAGAGAGCTGTGTCTGCCAGGGTTAGGGCTGTTATGGTCAGATTAGTTGATGTTGGTGATGTTTGGGTTTTATAACGTTTATCAGGAATATATTGAGAACCACTGTAGTCTTTGGCTCCTTTCCAGAGTATAAACTGAGGAGGTTGAAGGTCAGAATGATGTCTGTACCAGTGAAGCTCTGGATGTGTATCACTTGTCTCATAGCTACATGTGAGTTTGACAGATTCTCCTTCTGTTTTAGTGACTTTAGGTTGTTGAGGAGTGATTGAGTCTCCAGCTGTTAGTCCTGGAAAAAGAAAGAAGAAAAGTAGTGAAATGCAGTCTGTATATCTGCTTAATGCAGCAGCTTCAACTAAACTTTAATCCCTGTTCTTAAACTCACCTATAATGTGAGATAGAAGCAAAAAGAGGTGCAGCAACATGTCTTTGGAGTTATTAAAGCCAGACAGACAGCACATGAACAATGTTCTTCCACTGCAGCGCAATGACCAACAAATAATGTCATTGGATGAGCTCAACTTCAGTGGGCGGGGCCAGTGTAATAGCTCAGCCAATCAAACAGTTTTGTGCTTCCACAGCAGCTCTGTCTCTGTCTCTGATCTTTACTGCTTCATTTCTCTGTTGTCTTTGTCATCAGTCCAATGACACAAGAATCAGAGGTTTAACAGTGTGTGGCTCCCTCTAGTGGATGTTGTGGAGTATTCTGTTGTCTTTGCTCCAAAGGTTTTTGTACAGAGTTTTGCTGTTTCCTGTCACTGTGGGCTGCAGAGCACAGTAGTACACAGCAGAGTCAGACAGCTGAAGCTTCTGGATCTTCAGAGGAACTGATCTGATGCTGGAATCCAGTGTGGATGAAAATCTCTCCTTGAACTCGTCTGCTGTGTTTCCATCATCCCCACTAACACGACTCAGGATGAATTTGGGGCTGTTGTTTCCATCCTGTTTGTACCAGAAGAGATAATTATTTGTTCCACTGCTCTCATACTGACAGCCAAGTGTAACTGTGTCTCCTTCAGCAGCAATGACATCTCCTTGTTCCTGGATCACTTTGTCTTCTCCTTTACACTCTGAGGAAGAACAGAACATGCAGAGGAAGAGATGGATCAATAAACATGATTAAAAACTCACCATTAATCAGACTCACACATTTATTTAAACAGAGGAAACATGTTGATGTTTGTATCTCACCAAAGAAAAGAGCAGCAAGAATAATCCACAGCCAATGTTCCATCTGTACAACAAGGTTTAAATCAACAGGAGAAACTAGCTGATGTTCAACATTCAGTCTGAGAATTGTTCTCTTCACAGCAGCACTTATTATTGACACAATGGTTGAACACAGTGCAGAAGGAGAGCCCCGCCTCCTGGATGATGTCGCCCTCCAGTGGAGCATCTCTGTGGGTTTGCTCTGTTGGTGTTCCAGGATATTGTTAATATCAGAAGATCATTTATACTCATTGAAGCTTTTTTTCTGAGGTATTCATAAACTTGTTCACGTTGCCCCTTCATGTGGCAGCCCTTGATATCACACCATCATCTTCACACAGGAAATATTCATATTAATTTCTCTCCACTACGATTAATACATGATTTAAATCCCTGGAGCAACCTCTCAGTGTCATGATTACAGGAATGCATCGACTCTAACGCAGCCCACATGAGGCTAAAGCTTTACGTGCTTTTATTTTGAGAAGGTTCAAAGACAGGGGGGCAGGTAAGTAGGTTTCCTGCAGAGGGACAGAGCAGGGAGACACCACAGAACTGCCCGAGAGAACGACTGCTGAGTATCAGTGCAGTCAGAATTGCTTATATAGTATTTATTAGAGTCCTTTCTTGTGTTTCACTTTTAGAGTTTCTGTGTCAGGGAGGTAAGTGAAGGCTTCAGAAGGCTGAGTGGGTGGAGAGTGGATGGGCAGGTGAGTTTTCCAGCTCTGTTACAAGTCAGTCCTTTCCAAACAGCAGACAATGAGAGAATCCTTCAGGTTTCAGGTAACTCAAGTCCACAGAGCTATGAGCAGACACAAGAGAACATGGTGAGGTAACAGAAGCTACAAGCACAAACTCATAAGTCATAAATTAAAGCTGAATTACCACCAGAATGAAGACAACAATCTGACAAAGAGTGGATGTTTCAGCTGGACCTTTCATTCCCCAAAACACGAGGAGTTAATGAGATCTGGTTAGGAGGTTAGCAACACTACAAGCACCAACCAGCTTGCAGCCAAAGCTCTGCACAGCCCCATCAGCAATGAGTCCCCAGCCTCACTCAGACTGCTGCCAAAGCTCTGCTGGAGGTGGGAGTTGAAGATCACCTGAACCACTTTGATACGCCAGGCCTGTCCAGCATTCTCCCCCACCACCTGACTCAACTCACCCCCAGATGGTGATCAGATGACAGCTCAGCTCCTCTCTTCACCAGAGTGTCCAGAACACACTGCTGCAGACCTGATGATGCAATTACAGAGTCAAGCATCAACCTATACTGTGGTTAGCACACAAGTCCAGTAAAACAGAAACCACCATTGTGTCACTCTGACACATAAAGTCCTCAGAAGCACAATAGAGTTATCAGATGATGCAGCGTCCAGGATCCTGCTCAGAGACCTCAAGAAGGCCAGGCACTCTGAAATGTTGTTCAGAGCAGAAGCACAGAGGAGAGTCTGGACCTGCCAGACGGGGAACATCACAAAGTACCAGAGCAGGACAATGATGAAGGAGAGCATCATCATCTGAAGTGATGAGTTCAAAGAGAATAAATGGAACAAGCATGAGATGGTCTTCCTGGTTGGACTTTTAGCTTCATGTGAGAGATTTTACCTTAAAGAGATAAACCTCTGTTACTCTGTTTATTTTGCTTCTGCTGCATTTCTGCATGTCCTCATCCACTAAATATAAAATAGTGTAAATGAGCAGCTTTTGATGTTTGACAGTTTTTATTGTGTCTGAACGTTCCTGCAGTTGGTTTGTGGTTGATGTGGATTTGCTGCTCATGTGAATCCTCCCACAGTGTTTCATTAGCAGCTGTAACCACAGTGACTCTGATAAAACAGGAATTAGCAGAATCCATCTGATATGAAGCTGTGCTTTGAATACCACTTCCCTCCTCTTTGAAGAGTAGTCAGATATCTGTGTTCAGGTTTTTGTACAGCCTCTTCTACACTTTGTATCACTGTGTTTCTAGAGCACAGTAGTAGAGAGCTGTGTCTGCCAGGGTTAGGGCTGCTATGGTCAGATTAGTTGATGTAGGTGATGTTTGGGATCCATATCGTTTATCAGGAATATATTGACGATCACTCTGTGATCTTGCTCCTTTCCAGAGTATAAACTGAGGAGCCTGAAGGTCAGAATCATGTCTGTACCAATAAAGCCAAGGATCACTAACACTTGTCTCATAGCTACATGTGAGTGTGACAGATTCTCCTTCTGCTTTAGTGACTTCAGGTTGTTGAGGAGTGATTGAGTCTCCAGCTGTTAGTCCTGGAAAAAGAAAGAAGAAAAGTAGTGAAATGCAGTCTGTATATCTGCTTAATGCAGCAGCTTCAACTAAACTTTAATCCCTGTTCTTAAACTCACCTATAATGTGAGATAGAAGCAAAAAGAGGTGCAGCAACATGTCTTTGGAGTTATTAAAGCCAGACAGACAGCACATGAACAATGTTCTTCCACTGCAGCACAATGACCAACAAATAATGTCATTGGATGAGCTCAAGTTCAGTGGGCGGGGCCAGTTTAATCGCTGAGCCAATCAAACAGTTTTGTGCTTCCACAGCAGCTCTGTCTCTGTCTCTGATCTTTACTGCTTCATTTCTCTGTTGTCTTTGTCATCAGTCCAATGACACAAGAATCAGAGGTTTAACAGTGTGTGGCTCCCTCTAGTGGATGTTGTGGAGTATTCTGTTGTCTTTGCTCCAAAGGTTTTTGTACAGAGTTTTGCTGTTTCCTGTCACTGTGGGCCGCAGAGCACAGTAGTACACAGCAGAGTCAGACAGCTCAAGCTTCTGGATCTTCAGAGGAGCTGATCTGATGCTGGAATCCAGTGTGGATGAAAATCTGTCTCCAGCCTCGTTTTTCCCCTCACCAACTTTAAAGCGACTCAGGATGAATTTGGGGCTGTTGTTTCCATCCTGTTTGTACCAGTAGAGATAATCATTTGATAAACTGCTGGTGTTATAGAGACAGCCAAGTGTTACTGTGCCTCCTGCAGCAGCAGTCTCTTCTCCTCTTGCTTGCAGCACGTTGTCTTTTTGTGCTCTGCATTCTGTAAAACACCAACAAACAGTATCAGTGTGCTGTTAAAGAATCACGTCAATGTTGATATCAAAGAAACAGAGTTGTGTTCATACCGAGGCACATAGCAGCCAGCAGCACTGAGATGAACAGAGGCGTCATATCTGCAGTGTAGAGTAACTGTGAGCTACAGCAAGTATAAAGAAGCTGTGATCTCTCTGTTTAGTCTTCATCAACACTAAGTTGGTGGATTAGAAGGAGGAGCCTGATCACAGTGACAGGACTCATTCACAGCCCTGTGTTATTCCCCCTGCTGACAGCTTCACACTCAGCACGTCTTTCTGCTGCTTTCAGTGGAGATCTTGTCTTTGATAAAATCACCTTCAGAAGATCCGGTAGATGAGTTTTCTTCTTTTAGAAGTTGTTTTCCCCTCACAAGACCCCAAATAGTAAAACTTCTCTATTTCTGGCAGCCACTTGTCTGCGACCTGCAGAGGTGACATCAACATTTTATCTGAGAACGTCAGCTCAGACGGGGAGGTGATTCACAGGTTTGTTGAAGGTTGGTGGTTCAGTTCCTGGCTGCTCCAGTTTGAATGCCAAATATTCCTGAGTATGATACTAACCCGAGGTTGCTCCCTGATGCCTCCGTTGTAGTATGAATGCTTGATAGAAAACACTATATTCAGTATAATTTATATGGCACCATGTGGGAGGACTTGACTCACGCGGCCAAAGAAGTGCAGGAGACTGATGCTGTCCAGTGTAGCAACTGATTTATTCACCATTTTGTGACCCAAACAATATTTACATAAACAAATAAGAAACTCAACTCCATAATTAACTCAGTTCAAATAAACTTAACTGAACTTAACTCAACAGAATATTAAGGTCAAAGTGCACACAGCTACACTGACCTGGTCCTTTCTCCTCAAACGCCCGAGTTTTCTGCTTAAATCGTCCACTTAACCAAACTATTTCTTCTCTGGACTATTTCACTCAGTAGATGAACATCATATTCAAACCTCTACTGCTACTCTTTACTGGTGTAATCAATACATATTACAACAATAAATCTATTTCTCCATAAACCCTCTAAAATCAACTTGATTAAATTACACAAATTCTTCCCCTTCTGCACTTGGTGTCATCCTGTGACCTCAGATGAACCCAGAAGCTATAAAGCAGGAAGTAAAACTACGTTTCCTCCTTTTGTTTCTGGAAGACAGGTAGGTAAGGTAAGTTTAAACAATACAAATAGTTTTTCTGATTTTGGCAGTTTCATGGCCAAAGTGAGTCTGAATGTCTACAGAAAGGCAGTTAATCAGTTAATCTATTCAACAGTTTTGTTGGACCATAACACTATCAGAGGTTTCTTACTGATCCTCATGGTTACATTTTCAAACAGTATTGATCAACATGTGTTCATATAACAAATGGCACAAATTCTTATGAAGACTCTAGAGCGGCTCTTCCTCAACCTCCTCCGACGACAGGTACAACCTGCCCAGGACCCACTACAGTTTGCATACAAGGCAGATGTCAGAGTGGAGGATGCCATCCTGTACCTCCTGCATAGAGCCCACTCACACCTGGATGGGGGAAAAGGCACGGTCAGGATCCTGTTTCTTGACTTTTCCAGTGCCTTTAATACCATCCGGCCGTGTATGCTTCAGGAAAAACTGAACAGGATGGAGGTGGACCCCTGCCTGGTGGCTTGGATCTCCGACTACCTCACCGACAGACCACAGTACGTCAGGCTGAAGGACATCACGTCTGACACTGTGGTCAGCAGCACAGGAGCACCACAGGGAACTGTGCTGTCCCCTCTTCTCTTCACCCTGTACACCTCTGACTTCTGCTACAACTCTGAATTATGCCACATTCAGAAGTTTGCAGATGACACGGCCATCATGGGGTGTATCTGGGATGATCAGGAAGAGGAGTACAGAAGTCTGGTGAGGAACTTTGTCGCATGGAGTCACACAAACCACCTGCAACTCAACACCTCAAAGACTAAGGAACTGGTTGTGGACTTCGGGAGGTCCAGAGAAGGTCCACTGCCAGTTCAGATAGAGGGGGAGGAGGTGGAGGTGGTCAACAAGTACAAGTACCTCGGGCTGTGGGTGGACAACAAACTGGACTGGTCATGTAACACAGAGCACCTGTATAAAAAAGCCCAAAGCCGACTGTACTTCCTCAGGAGGCTGAGGTCTTTTAACATCTGCAGGAAGCTCCTGAGGATGTATTACCAGTCGGTGGTTGCTGGAGTACTTTTCTATGCTGTGGTGTGCTGGGGGAGCAGCACAGCAAAGAAGGACTCATCCAGGCTGGAGAAACTGATCAGGAAGGCTGGCTCTGTGGTCGGCATGAAGCTGGACACTCTGGTGACAGTGGCAGAGAAAAGGACACTAAAGAAACTGCTGGACATTATGAACAATGCTGGGCATCCTCTGCACACGGCCATAAACAACCAGAAGAGTCTGTTCAGTGACAGGTTGCTTCTCCCCAAGACAAGAACTAACAGACTTAAAAACTCCTTTGTCCCACACGCCATCAGACTGTTTAACTCCTCTCTGGAGGGGAGAGGGAGGGGAGACAGGAGGACAAAGGAGGGGGGACAACCAAGCTGTAGTGCCTCTTCACCTCACTGTGCAATACCTTTGTTAAAAGTCAACAGTGCAATAGACTCCATACTTGAAATGTGCAATTCACTTGTATTTTTATTTTTTATTTTTATTCCTATTTATTCTATTTATCCCCTTTGTATATTTTATTTATATATGTCTCTGTATTTATATATGTGTGTGTATATATAATATTCTGTAACTTCTGTCGGTGCTGTGCTTTTGGAAACCAAATTTCCCAGAGGAACCCACCCGAGGGATTAATAAAGTTCTATCTTATCTTAATTCTTCACTAATAAATGGTAGATATATTTACCCTTAATATATGGGTCATGTGATTTGAACATGCAGGTTAAATGCTTCATGCAGTGACTCCCCCATATAAACACTTCATTGGGAGCAAGCATGTATATATGAGTATATATCATTACACACAATTTATCCAAGTAACTACGATTACGTCTCTAGTGTATACAGGTATATATGTCAGGATGAAATCCACATCAATTTACTGCGAGTTTGCTGTGATTGGTCTGATGTTCACAGCTGGAGTCAGACAGGTTTCTGCAGTCAGGAGGAGGAGGAGGCTCACATCTCATTCACTTCACCTGAAGCTCATCACAGCTGTGTTATGATTCTGTATCCTAACAAAGGTGTGTGGCTCCCTCTAGTGGATGTTGTGGAGTATTCTGTTGTCTTTGCTCCAAAGGTTTTTGTACAGAGTTTTGCTGTTTCCTGTCACTGTGGGCCTCACAGCACAGTAGTACACAGCAGAGTCAGACACTGCAGCAGAGGAGATGCTCATCTTGATTTCTTCTCCCTCCACTTGAATCTTCAGTCCAGGAGTTTTTTCTTCTCCTACTGATCCTGAAGGTGAGTGTGAGATCAGGAGCTCAGGTGCTTTTCCTGGATGTTGTCGATACCAGAAGAAATAATTAGCAGCACCTTTAGAGTAAGTGTAGGTCAGAGTAACTGTGCTGCCTTCTACACTGGACTCTTCATCTTTGGATGGAGTGAGGTCTTCACAGCCCACACCTGAAAGATGAGATGACAGTATTAAATGTGGGGACGTTAATGAATCATTTGAATTGAACATAGTTTCCTGTGTAGGTGAGCAGACCTGTGAGAGTGAGAAGAATCAGAGGAAACACACAGTGATGTAATGACAGCATGTTGAGGAACATAAAGTTTGTTTTGTGTTGAACTCTGTTGAATGTGGAGGTTTTTCTCTCTTCTATAGTTCAGTAACAGCTCAGCTCCTCCCTGAATCTCTGCTCCTCCTCTCTGCTCTCAGTCACTCCTCCTCCTGTGGTTTGCAAACTTGAAACCCTATGTTGTCAGGTAAACAATGGAAATACATCCCAATAAGTTTCAGCATCAGACAATATGTCAATAAAACACATCTATTTATGCCATGAAGTTGTTGTGCAGATGCTAATCATGGACGAGGTTTGGACCTAGCAGAGCTGTGACGTCATTTCATCCAGCATCCCTCTCTACAGTTATGAGCTGCTTAAAACTGTTCACCTTTAAGCAGGTCTGGGCTGCTGGTGTGTTTCTTATTCACTCACTATGAGTTTAGTTAACTGTCTCCATTTTAATCATTAGTTATTATTATTCTCCGGCTCTCTTCAACAGCATTTCTTTATTGTGTCTTCCTCCCCTCACCAACTTGTTGCATTGGTTGTCTCAGGTGGACTCAGACGATAACTTTTCACTCAGTATGTAAGGATGCGTCTCAAAGTGTGTTTAAAAGAGAAGAACGGGTTTATAAGAGGGCGGGAAATGTGGGGAAGGTTTTTATGGCTTAAAATATATAAAAAATATCAGAATAAACATGTCGATTCTTCTTTTTGGATTTTAACCTATTGTTGGGGTTCCCAGAACTTAACCTCCACAATAATGGAGGGAATACTGTATAGATTTAGACAAAGATATATAGATATATATAATATAGATATAGATAACAATGAATTAAACTGACAAACACAAGCTTAAACATCTCACCCCAACAAGTTGATGAAGGCCAGATATTGACTTTGGTATCATTTTAATATCTCAGACACGGAATAACAATTATGAAAGGACGGCAGCAAAATGATTTGCTGCTTCTGAAGGAGTTTCCACAAAAGCTTCAACTTTTGCATCCACTGCTTATCTGACTCTGATTTTACTCCAATAACTTTCTTTCTGATTAAGATTTGCACACCATTAAGCACAAAATTAGGCACATTTTAAATATGCTAAATCTGATACATTTGTTTATCAAATATAGCTTTTGCTGTTTGACTGTATTCCCTAATGTCTTTGTGTTTGAACGTTCCTGCAGTTGGTTTGTGGTTGGTGTGGATTTGCTGCTCATGTGAATCCTCCCACAGTGTTTCATTAGCAGCTGTAACCACAGTGACTCTGATAAAACAGGAATTAGCAGAATCCATCTGATATGAAGCTGTGCTTTGAATACCACTTCCCTCCTCTTTGAAGAGTAGTCAGATATCTGTGTTCAGGTTTTTGTACAGCCTCTTCTACACTTTGTATCACTGTGTTTCTAGAGCACAGTAGTAGAGAGCTGTGTCTGCCAGGGTTAGGGCTGCTATGGTCAGATCAGTTGTTGTTGGTGATGTTTCTGATTTATAACGTTTATCAGGAATATATTGACCTGTCTGCTGTCTCCCTCCTTTCCAGAGTATAAACTGAGGAGCCTGAAGGTCAGAATGATGTCTGTACCAGTGAAGTAGAGGATAACTTGAAGTTGTCTCATAGCTACATGTGAGTTTGACAGATTCTCCTTCTGTTGCAGTGACTTCAGGTCGTTGAGGAGTGATTGAGTCTCCAGCTGTTAGTCCTGGAAAAAGTAGAGAAAATGAAGCCATCAGACTAACATTGTCCATGAGGCTGAGAGGAGAAGACAGTGGAAATTAAGAAAAGTAGGACAGAAGTAAAAATCTAAAATCCTCCAGACCAATGATTCATTTCTAGCACAGAGTTCAGAGCAGAGGAAGAAATGTTGCGTTCTGAGAAAGAGACAAAAGTTCACCTATGAAGTGAGATGAAAACAAAAAGAGGTGCAGCAACATGTCTTTGGAGCTGCTGAAGCCAGACAGACAGCACATGAACAAAGTTCTTCCACTGCAGCAGATTCACCAGGTAGTGCTTTTATTTCCTCAAACTTTTTGCTCTCCAGATAGAAATCATCTCATTGGTTGAGCTGGACGTATGTGGGCGGGGCCTGTGGATGATTTTGAACCTCCAACATCGAAGTGAGTGAAACAGTAAAATATACAATGGTGTTAAGTATTAAACATTACTGACAGGCTGGATTCAGTGGGATTGATCACTCTTTCTGTTAGCAAATGCATGAATAAACCCTTTTTCTATTTTACGCTGCTCGTGTACGCCGACACTAACACAAAAACTGATTTCCATCCACGATTAGATGAGACATGAGTTGAATATCATGAGACAGTTTGCAAGATGAAATTCACAGTGTTTTATTCATGAACGATCTTTTTCGTCACTGCTTCATGTTTAGAATCTGTTCGGATGTATTTTTGTTATTAAGAAATCCAGAAAAAATATCCCAACTAAAACCTCAATGATAAGAACTTTTTTAAAGGCGGAACAACGAGTAAAATGTCCTGTTTTGGCGGAACTTCCCTTGTGCAACAGTAGACGGAAGTGAACTACACAAATGCGGAAGTAGCATTAGCTTTGTTCCTATGTGACCGAGCCGAGTGTTGTTGTGTGAGCTGAGTGTGTGAGCCGCGGCAGCAACGATGCCTTCAGCTCAGTATCTGAGAGAGTTTATCAACGAGCGACTAACTGCTGCTGCTGAACAAATATTCTTGGAGTTTGAAAAAACGATCGTCCAGTACGAGGAAGAGATCGACCGTCAGCGCAGACTGCTGGATATCACCTGGAAACCCCAAATCAAGCTGCACAGGACAGGTGAGTGTCCCTCTGAGGGAGGATCCTGATCACAGCTCTGCGGGACGTTTCTGATTGTGAGGACTTTTTGGAGATGTGAGCGAACAAAGAGCAAACAGAGGACAGGCGAGTTTCGCTCTGATGGGTGAACTCACTTCAACTCAAATTCAAATTTCAGTGTGCAGAGGGTGGACTATAAAATACATCTTTATTCACCACAGACAGTTATAACCCTGTTGTTTCACACAGCTCATATAAACAACAACAAAATATGAAAACTATTCATTACAAAGGTCTGTGAAGGTTTTCAGTCCTCCAGGTCATCCTAGTCTAAGGAGCTTGGAAAGAAAAGTGTCTGGACTTCTTTAAGTGGCCAGGATGTGAGTGGGCGTTAAGGCGTCTGGGAAGGATCTCAGAACTGGAGGCGGTGGCTTACGACACCAACTGTCTGCCACCTATAATCCAGTTTTTCAGATCCCAACTCTTCATCAGTTCTCACATTGAGTGTTTAGAGTCGAGCCCTCGCGTTGCTCCTCAGTGATGCTTTAATGGTTTTACTGAAGCAGAGAACGAGTTTAACTCCGTTTTCTCAGCCGTGTGTAAACAGCAAGCAAATTCTCTCAGCTGAACCTGTAACTAATAAAAATGAAATGTCTGTGAAAATGCAGGAAATAATGAACCTGTGTGAATGTGTTAAATCCGGGGCGTCAAACTTATAGCCCGCGGGCCACATTCGGCCTAGAATACAGCTATATCCAGCCCCCGTGATAATTTCTTATGTCAGTTATTACAGTTTTTCTGAATTGCTAAAACACATTTCCTTAAATCTCATCTCTTTGTCTCAAAACACTAAACACAAACTCCAAAATTCAAGCTACACACACAAAATCCTCGACTTGTCTTGCAAAACCAAACATTTGACCCAAAACTATTTTAACTTTTGTCAAAATCAAGCACTACTGTCAAAAACCACACAAAACCAGCCAATGTGCAAACACGACTTAGCAACGATTACACACTACAGAAATAAATACAAAACACTGTGAGAGAGCTGGAAAATAATATTTATCTGTTCATTCATTTATTCTCACATTTTGACAAAAAGAAAACTGCCATAAAAAAAGATATATATACATACATTAAAAAATTATATATTTTTACAGCATATTCAGGTAACTTAATCTGCCTCAGCATCACACCTCTGTGCTGGGTCAGGCCACAGGACTTCATCCACATCATATGTTATGGTCTCCCTTGCAAGGCAACGAGATTCCAGATCCAGCCCTGAGAAGATTCCAGTCCCATCTCACCACATGCTCCATTCTTTGCTTGAAGTAGATTTTCCTGTGTGTAAGGGTTTCGGTCGTATACTTTCCATCTCCGTGCTGAGAAAAACACCTCAATAGGGTTCAAAAGGGAGAGTATGGTGGAAGAAACATATTGATAAAATGCTGCTCATTGTGAAACCAGTTGCATAATTTTGAACCACAGTGAAAGCTCACATTGTCCCAAATGATATGGGATGCTCTGCCTGCTCGCGGTCTCTCTACTCAAGCCAAGCATCCTGTAGACCATCCAGGAATGTTGCTATAAGTTCGTTGTTGTGCGGCCCAACAGTAACATGACTGTGGAGAAACCCACAGCTGCTGATGGCAGCACAGTTACATTTCCACCACGCTGGCCACGCAGTTCAATAGTGGCACATTGACCTATGACATTGCAACCTTTTCTTCTCCTTTTTGCTAGATTCAACATGTATGTTGTCTTCTATATTCCCTTGCTGCATTTCATGCAGTCAAATTGCATTATTTTGACGGACCATATCCACAATAAGTGTCTCCTGGTGTTTAGGGCTGGGACGATGTGTCGACATAATCGATTACGTCGACGTAAAAAAAAAAAAAACGTGCGTCGATGCGTCGTCACTTTCAAAACAGACATGGCGGCAGCGAGTAGCAGCAACATGATTGAGGCAGCCGCAGTCGACTTAAATCAATCCACCCGAATTCGCAATTCTACAGTATGGGGATATTTTAACAGAAAAGGAAGTGTTTCAGTCATTTGCCGACTTTGTAAGGTGGAAATGGCCTATCGTAAAAGCACGACGGCTATGCACCAGCACCTCAAACGACAGCATCCAGGAGCAGCTTCTGCAAAGGACAAACCACCGTATGTTTTCAACTTCTTTACTAACACTGCTTTTTACTCTTTAATTCATCCAGACACCCCCCTCGTAGGCATACACTCACTCATAGACACAGAGAAAAACACTCAACCTCTGTAAATGCAAAACTCATTTAAGCTGCTGTTTAGTTGGTTTTTATTTGTGGCCCATGCTGGCAAAATGAGTCGGAATGCGCGCAGGCTGATTATGGGAATCTGCGAAAGACGAAAATGTGAGACAGCGAATTGGCCGCAGGAAAAATGTTAATGAGGATAATGCACCACCTGCTAAGCATAGCCGTCGTGGACACTATTACAACATTGTTAAAGTGCTTATAATCGAATAAAATTAAAATCGAATCGGATTGTAAAATTAATCGCTAGATTCATCGATTAGGGAAAATAATCATTTCGCCCAGCCCTACTGGTGTTGTGAGCACATGCGTGTTCTTCCACCCTCATTTGGTCATCTTTCAATCCTAAGCAAAATACCATTTAGTTATAAGTATTGTTAAATCTCCCAATTCTTTGGGCTGAAGGAAGAACAACACCTGGTGTATAAATGCTCAATCAACAATCTCTTTTTTCCATACAACACTTTGAGCATTAAAAAACGTCTAGACGGGAGATGTGGACAGGAAGGCGTCTGCCAGATCTCAAAGGCTACGTTTACTCTGCAGGTCTTGATGCTCAATTCCGATTTTTTGATCAAATCCGATTTTTTTTTGTCTGCTTGTTCACACTACAAATAAAATGCGACAGCAAACGCGCTCTAGTGTGAACGCTCAAAGCGGCCGCATGCGCAAAAGAAGACGTCACGCACAACGAGCTCTGTTTAGACCCAGAGCAAACAATATGTTTGACTGATGGCCCTTAATGTAAAGACTTCGGACTTTATGTTTCCCAATTTTTGCTTTAAGTTATTTTGTTATTTACATAATAATGTAAATAACCTAATAATGATCCTTATTGCTGTTTTAGAGGAGCCGGTGCTTCAAAGGATAGCTGCAGATTTCTGTCAGAATCTGCAGATTATACAGTACAAATAAAATGTTCACGTTTCTCCAACGTTGTCTTCCCAACAGTTTCACTGGATGGTCAGGAAGCGTTCGCGATGTCTTCTCCGGCGCTGATAATTGGCGTCTGTCTTGTGTCAGTGACGTAAAAGACGGATTTAATGCGACGTGACCATCAAACAGCAGTCGCTTTCTGAAACATCGGATATGTATTGGATTCAGGACCACATACGAAAGTGACCCAGATCGGATTTGAAAATATCGGATTTGTGCCGTTCACACTGTCACACCATGATCGGATATGAGTCGCACAGGGTCAAAAAAGTCGGATTTGATGCGCTTTCGCCTGCAGTGTGAACGTAGCCAAAGTGTCTGACCGTTTCTCGCATTCTTAGAGCTTTGGCCCCCCCTTCCACAGTCATAAAACCTAAACATCCACATTCTTACTCTCTCAGTGAGCCTAAGTTATGACCTTGGCTTCCTGTGCAGTGTGTTCTGTTCTTCCTAATCAGACAAATAACGCCATGATTCTCTGAAAACAGTTTTACTTTTGAATCAGCAGTATAATGCATCTTAAACAATGTAATTCATTCACAATAAATCAGCAGTCTCATGTAATACAAATCAGTTTAATAAATGTAATAGTTATCACCTTCTTCTAAGTCAGGAGAATAATGCAGCCTAAAACTACATAATGATTTCACAATCTTTAATTAGAGGTATAACGTGGCATAAGATAGTCTGATATGCTTGCATAGCACATGTTTACATCATACTATTTCATTTACAGAACTAAAATGAGTTTGTTGTGTACAGAGAATCTTTGAGCTTGACTCAACGGTTAGGCCTCATGAATACATCTTTGGTTACATGTTGCAACATGTGTTTTAAATTATGAGTGGTAGTGTGTTAATGATGAAAACTGTGTGTTAGTTGTTTCGCTTCTGTTGCCTGTGTCCATCATTCTGGGTACAAGTGCGCCACACTGCTAAATGTGTTTTGAGTTTGAAAGTTTAGAGTTTGGTAAATGGGAGATTCAGATTTGCAAATGGTGTCCTGACCAGATGAACAGTGTTTCAGATTTTGGCATCTGTGGGATTGATTTAATGAAAGAGTTTTCATAGTTGGCAGTATAATTTTTACAATGGGATTTAGTGTTTTAGCAATTCAGCAAAACTGTAATCGCCCATCTATATGTCGGAGCCGAATCTTTAGCCTGCTTAGAATCCATGCAGACAGGGGTGGGACTTTATTTTGATGGGCACACCATGTGGCCAATCACATGGAAAGACACACTGGGACCATACCATTACGTGGAAGAATGAAGGGGGGCAGACGTTTTGAAGACAGCATATGTAGTGCTACAGGCAGGCACACAGAGAGACGGGAGCCGGATTTAAATTCAAGCATGTCGGGAAAAAGTGAAGAAACATAAAACAAACATCTGGCTGCATTTCAGTGATACTGGAGACTGCAAAGCTGCAGAATTGATCAAACTAGGAGCTGCTTTTATTTTCAGCCATTTTTCACTGTGGAGGACAAAAGGTTTCAAACATGTGTCTGGTCTTAAAATGTGCGTTCTCTCTATTAGTAATAAATGCACTAAATAAGACTTATGGAAACACAAAATGAAAAGTGCTTGAGAAAGACAACATTTGAATATTACGTAAAATAAACTATATATGACGTGTGTTTATATGATAGGCTCGCGACCCTGAAAAGGATAGCGGATGACGTGTGTTTGAATGGCAGAGATGCAGAAATGTGTGCATATAGCACAGAGCCATGGCTCAGTGTGTCTAAATGAGTCTCACAGGCCTGAATGTGCGCTTGAAGCCACTGGGACAGCTTGTGATCTGACGGCACTTTCTTTTGTCTTTCAGTTCTTTATAGGTCGTATAGGTCAAAAAATCAAAATTGTATTTAGAGAAAAAAATCAATGTGAAGATTATTTGTTTCAAGACAAACTGTTCTCTGAGTTAGTGAGGCCGTACTTGAATGATTTGGCTTTCAGTTTATAAACTCAGGGCTGAAGAGATGGTACAGAAAGCTGTGCATGCTCAGATGGAAAAAAACAAACATGAAGGAGATTTACACAAAATGAAACAGCTAGTCGTGGACAAATGTGAGGTCATCGATGGTTACAGCCTCGTAGAGTAAAGAGGATCGATGTTGTCTCACAGGACTCATCTGCACAAGGCATTTTATAGAGTACAGCAGCAACGGCAGTTTCTTAAAACATCTCCACATTTGGACTTTTTCTCAAAATGATCAATGACATATATATTTTTTGATATGTCCCTAATACTCCATTGCATCGTTTTGCTTTCTCCACCCTTAAAATTAGTGACTTGAGCTTAGAGAATCTCAAGTGTATTTGTTTTCTCCTTTCGTCCCTCTAGACGTCCCACAGCAACACGTCTCCTCGGAGGAGGAGGTTCTCCCTGAGCAGCAGCTTTGTAACCAGGAGAGGAGCTCCAGTGTGGACCAGGAGGAACCAGAACCTCCAAAGATTAAAGAGGAAGAGGAGGAACTGTGCAGCAGTCAGGAGGGAGAGCAGCTGGGACTGAAGGAGGAGACGGATACCTTTATGGTGACTTTTATTCATAAGGAAAGTGACCACAGCAAACCAGACCCAGTCAGCTGGGATCAACTTCTCTCTCACAGCTCTGATGTAACTGAAAGACAGTCTCAGGAAAGAAGCAAGACTGTAGATTCAGGATCAACTAGAAATAGGAAAAAAAGTGACAAGAATGCAGATGATTCACCTACATCAGAGAATCACTCTGACACAAGCAAAAGGGCTTTCAAATGTGATGTTTGTGGAAAAGCCTTTAAGCAGAATTATGAAATCAAAAGACATTATAGAATCCATACTGGTGAGAAACCATATCCTTGTAAAACATGCAACAAAATGTTTGCATGGAGTGGTGATTTACTGAAGCACATGAGAGTTCACACTGGTGAGAAACCATTTCCTTGTAAAACCTGTTTGAAAATGTTTGCAAGTACAAGTTCTTTATCGAGCCACATGAGAACGCACACGGGAGAGAAGCCATATGCTTGTAAAGCATGTGGGAAAATGTTTGCGTACAGTAGTGATGTAAGGAAGCACATGAGAGTTCACACTGGTGAGAAGCCATATCATTGTAAAGCATGCGGGAAAATGTTTGGTTTTAGTTGTTCATTGTTGCGCCACATGAAAACTCACACAAGTCAGAAGTCGTACTCTTTCTAGAGAGAAAATGATATCATGGAAGCCAAGGTCTTCCAGTTTATTACATGTGAGATTGGTCTAACCTGTTCCAAAACTTTAAGTTTTGTTTGTTTTTGGAAATGTTTTCCTTTACTTGCTGTATATTGGATAACTGTCAATCTCTGTGTTGTGTAATTAAAGTTAGTATGTTGTGATAATGATATGAAATAATAATACAGTGGTCCCTCGCTATGTGGTTCACCTTTCACAGATTTCTTTTGTGCAATTTTACATGCTTTTTTTTTTTTTTTAAAGCACATTGTGTCCTGCATCCTGATTGGCTGTAGACCATTATCAATCAATCTCCTGCAGTGTCTCCTGTACAGTACAGAATGCATTCAGCTTGTCAAATTTACCTAAATCTTCAGTCGCTAGCAGTGTGACTAAAGTGCTGTACTGTATGTTTGTAAGCTTTTTCCAACAAACACAAAAATGTCAATGAAACGTTTAATACTAATACTGCTCTTATTTTTCTACGAAGGTTTGAACTTTGAGAGTGTTTAAACGAGAGAAGTGTGAAAATGTTCATGCCTGTCTGAGAAAAGTGCATAAAGTGTGTAGTGAGGGGTTTTACAGCCTTAAAACATCTCTAATAATTGTAAAAAATAAAGTTGGCTACTTTGTGGATTTCACCTATCGCGGGTTATTTTTAGACGTAACTAAACGTCTCTGGTTAATAAGATGGATGAGCTGTACTATCCAGGGTGAGTATCATCTCACCTGAATCTCATGGAGCATCACTTTGAAACACTGCCTAGCATGACTCTGAATTCACAGACCTACAGGTTACCTGAGCACAAGAGACAAATTGCATAAAAGGAATTGACTGAAATGTTTAGCTGGGAGTAACAGAAGAGTCGCACAGTGCTTGGTGTATCCCCATAGTTCTTGTAGTGACCAGTGGACCAGTTATGCGCTGCTGGTTTTTTTCACAATGCTGCATTTAACCAAGGGCAACTGGCAGATTCCCTTGTTTGCAAAGTCTAAGAAAAAACTGCCTTTTCCACGCCGTACGGGTTGTATTAATTCATCACACTTCTGTTCAGCTTATTTGGACTATTACTTTCCAGCACCTCATGGACCGGGTGCTGTGGCTGCACGCTACATATCCTGCTGCCTACCTGGATGATGTTATCATCCAAAGCAACATCTGGGCCGGTCTGCCTCCCACTCTGGACCCCCACCAATTTGCCTACAGGACAAATCGATCCACCGAGGACGCTATCACCATAGCGCTCCACACTGCGCTGAGTCACCTGGAGCACCGAGGAAGCTATGTGAGAATGCTCTTTCTTGACTTTAGCTCAGTATTCAATCATATCATCCCGGAGATCCTGGTCCAGAAACTGTCTCACCTGGGACTCTCCACCCCCATCTGCCTCTGGATCAAGGACTTCCTGACAAATAGACCACAGTCTGTCAGACTCGGCCCCCACCGGTCCAGCACCATCACAATCAGCACCGGGTCTCCACAAGGATGTGTTTTGAGTGTGCCATCTAAGTGTTCAGAGAGTGCACTGAAAAAACCGTGAAAGAATGAGGGATCATCAACATTTGGACCATATACACTTGCAATACATAGCTTTTTTATCAAGTATAGATAGTTTAATGATTAAGAATCTGCCCTCTGGATCTATAACTGTATCGAGTACTGTGAAATTAATATTTTTATGTATTAAAATTGCTACTTCCCTTTGTCTAGAATTATAACAAGCTGAGAACACATTAGGAAACTCAGGTGTTTTAAGTTCATTCGAACCTCTAAGAGGTCTGGGGGTCTCTTGTAATAGGACAACATCTGCCTGTAGTTTTTTGAGTTGGTTAAATATTTTTAACCTCTTTTCTCTGGAGCCAGCTCCATTTACATTCCATGTAATGAACCTCAGTGCACCCATAGATGTTTGTTTATAACTAGGGATGTATGCTGTGTGCGTCGCTTAGACAGGTGGAGAGAATACGTCACTTGTTCATAAATAAAGAGAAGGAGAGAGAGAAAAATGTGTGGCGAGCTGCTCCCTGAGTCTGACTTTGTGTATGCATATTTACTAATATGAGTAGGCTTGGCTTAAGTGTGTGTATCCTAAACGACTGTGTGTGCTGTCTGACTGAAGTAAATGTGCTGCCGTTGAGCGCATGGTGCGTATGTGTCAAAATAAAGGATGTTTGTGGATGAGTGTCGAAGCAGGTGATCGAGGCAGTGAAAGGAATAAAGAAAGAAACCAAGGACAGGGGTGAGCAGCATAAAACCAAGAGGGGGAAAAGAGAGGAAAAAAAAAACGAGAAGAACAAAACGTAAACATTCCAATTAAATCACTGACGGAGAGTGACGGTGTTAATTCTGCTATGAAATCACACTTTAAGATGCGATTTGATACCGGTAAGTTAAACAGATGTTAATGCAAGTTAGTGTGAGTGGATAGGGAAAGGGTGTAGCTGATTCTTATCTGGCGTGAGGTTAATACAGCCACGGAGTGATGTTCGGGTCGCGGTGGAGCTGTCCGTCCACGTACAGCCGGTCCACAGCGATGACAGCGCGGGAGCCCTTCTGGATGAAGCCGCGTCGGATTGGGAAGAGGACCCTGCGTCGTTCCAAGATCTCTTTGGGGAACTGGTCGTTCACGCTGAAGTCCGTTCCTTTGAATTCCCTGCCGCGACTTTTCACGTTGCTTTTGTTTGAAGTGGCCGAATTTGGCCACAATAGGACGTGGTCTCCCGGCCGTAGCCCGAATGGGGCCGATGCGATGTACCCGATCGAAGACGATGTTCTTCACAGTGTCCTCCGGCAGCTTCAGGTGGGTTTTGATGAAGCTTTTTACCGTGGTCTCCGCGTCCTCTCCAGCGGCTTCTGGAATACCAGAAAATACCAGATTATCACGCATGCTACGAGCTTGTAGATCAATAACTGTTTCTTTTATTTTTTTATTTTCTCTATTGAGCTGGGTAACATTATCTGTGAGACATTTCACCGACTCCCTTAGCGTGGCATTTTCAGCAGCAAGCGTTTCCGCCTGCTGCTGGCTGAACTCCAGGGATTCTCGCAAGCATTTAAATTCTCGGTGAAGAATCTCCACCAAGGACAGCCTTGCGTTGAAACTGGCCAATCGCTTGTCGATTGACTCCAGTATGTCGGCAATATCTTTGCCGGCTGGCGATGTTGAGCCGGGGGAATCTGCCGGGCGTTGTCTTTTCTTTTTTTCTTTTTTTTTTTTTTTTTTTCTTTTTTTTAAATGTAGGCCAGTTTAGTGATACTTTCACGGATCCACTGCACAAAGCACATCAGCAATAGGTGTCTAGGTTATGGACTTATGATTATTCACATAGTGTGGAATTACTTTGGACTGTTCCAACATGTTAATGTTGGTTCTGATAGAAAGGTGTCAGGATAGACAGTGCATCACAGTTTATTGCGTATGGGGCTGTATAGGTGCAGACCAGTGAGGGTGCCCATACTGATACCTGTCTGCCAACGAAAGTGCCAACAACAGGGACATATGCATATCAGAATATATCAGATCTGGACCACATAGAAATAGAAGAGGGTGCCCTTGTCTGATGAGTCATATTTTCTTTTACATCAGATAGCTGTGTGTGTGTGCATCGCTTATCATGCACTGTGCGAAGAAACAGTATAATTCTTTGGGCAATGTTCTGCTGGGAAACCTTGGGTCCTGCCATCTATGTGGATGGTTTTTTTTTTGTTTGTTTGTTTGTTTGTTTTTGTGTCCCGTTTGGATCTTTAGCCATCAGAATTGTTGTCTTAAGGCCAAGAAAGATGCCAAGCGGATTTATTTTACCAAGTGGATCATCATGGCCTTGCCATATTGGTCCATTTGATTGACCTTTATTATAATTATGAATTTATTTTATTTTCAGTTGCTACAAACGGGACAGACATGACTGGGGGATAGGACAGGGAGAAAGAATGAAAGAAAGAGAGGGAGAGAGAGAAAACCAAATGGGAGAAGAGACGGTGAGAAGGGGGGAAGAAAGAAAAAAAAAAAAAAAAAAAAAAACCTGGGTCACCTGTATGGAGAAAAAAAAACAGAAGAGAAAGCAAACAACAAAGAGCAACATAATAAAAAAACGGCACCATCACAATAAATTAGCTAGCAGTAGATATCAGTAGATACTAAATAATAAACAATATTGTGCAGCACGCAAGATAGACAGCGCACAATGTGCTTTGAGGCAGCAGCCAAGAAAGCTGTAGTCCGCGTCTGTGAATACCCGTGTGTACACCTGTGTGCATACCTGTGTGGATCAGCATGCTTGCATTCCAAAGGTTTCTCCATGTAACGATCTGCTAGGGAGTGTGGGGGAGCCACAGCCCCGTCCTCCAGGGTATGAAGCAGGTATGGAGGAGATCAAAACTCCAGACATCCAGAGGCCCCCAGAACACAAGAGACCAAGGAAGACCAACAGAGGGGCAGCCGCGCCACTGTCCCAGTAAGAGCTGAGGAGAGTCCCAGATGAGGGCTCACTCAGCAGCCGCGGAGCAGAAGCCAGGGGGAGTTGCAGTGACGCGCCCGTGAGCTCCGCCGGCAGCCAGCCGTGCCTGAGTGACCGAGCCCCAGGCCAAGAGGCCGGGGGCACCCCACCTCCGAAGTGGCCCGAGCGAGCCCCAGGCTCCAGGCCCCGATAAGCGGTCGCCAAGGGGTGAGCCGGTGTGTACCCGGACGCCCACCCCCAGACACAAAGAACCACCAACGCACCGACACCTGAGGGAGTCCGCCACTGGCAGGGGAAGTGGTGGTGGGGGGAGATAGGCCTCCAAACCTTGGAGCGTTGTCTTTTCGACGACGGCGTCTCAGGTTTGGCCGGGGAAGCTGCACTCTGAGCCTTCTTCATCACGAGATCCTGAAAGCACTGATCAATATAATCTTGGAGAGCCTCTAAACTCTCCCCGTTGTTCTCCAGGGTGTTGGAGATTATTTAGACAAGTATTGTTAGTTATAAGACAATTGATAGGTGCATTTGGTAATACTGAAGCTTAAAGGAATTTATTCAAATCTAAACTACCATTTGCTTTAATTTTCCGCCAAAATCTCCGGCGTCTGACGTCAGTTACAACATGAGTCGCCTACCTTGTCCGTCACTTCCGTCACTTACCTCCGCCACCTCTCACCTTATCTTGCTAATGGTTTCTCACATCTTGCAGGAGCTTTCCTCTCTTCAGGAACTCTCTCTGCAGGAGGGGGAGATACAGGAGAGGTGGAGGAAGATCTCAGCCTGGGCGTCTATTGTCTCATGTAGTCTGGAAGATGAGTGGATGGTGGGGTGGGTGCAGTTTTCTCTGTGGTGGGGTTGGGTGGACTGTCCCGGGCTCTGTGGGGCCGGGCGGCGCTGCTGCGCTGGGCCCCGGTCTGGATGGGCCTGGGCCCCCTTTCCCTGGCGGGTCACGGAGTATGGGGGTGCCTACTGGGGTCAGCGGGGGAGCTGGCCCCAGGAAGGGGTCACTTGCCCCTCCCTTCCTTCCCTCCCCATCTCCAGCTGCCTCCCTCTTCCCGCTCCACCACAACCACCCACACATGCAGGGCCTTGGAGTAGGGGTATGTCACCAGGGTGCAGAGGAGGCATCCCCCCCCCCCCTGTCCCCTTCTGGCTGCCTCTGCCTCAATTTTATCCCACAACTTAGACATTCACATTACTCACACTCTCATTACACATACATATAGGATCTTGGGGGTGGGCACGATACACGGAATCCAAATTACCATCAGGGTGTACACCTCACCCCTGGCGTCGTTGCCCACCTCTCAATTTTAAATACACGTAGACATTGAGGGCTAGCAGGAGGGACTATGCGCTTACCTGCTGCTCTCTGGCAGGTAGCTCCATGCCCTCCTGGGTTTTAAATGCACCTTAGAACACACATGCATCAACACTACAATGAGCGGGTGGAGGGAGGTTTGGAGTCTTTTCTCACCCCCGTTCTCTGCGACCTGCTGGAGCGGGGGGGCTAGGAGGAGGAGTTGGCCGTCCGACTGCGGTC
Organism: Simochromis diagramma; assembly: GCF_900408965.1. Taxonomy (NCBI): domain Eukaryota; kingdom Metazoa; phylum Chordata; class Actinopteri; order Cichliformes; family Cichlidae; genus Simochromis; species Simochromis diagramma. The sequence goes on from NW_024386751.1 coordinate 74,385, forward strand.
TGGAGTGTGGGGCCTCCCTGCTGCTGCGGAGTCGGGGCGGTCTGCCTCCCCCCACCGCAGGGAAAAGGGTAACACCACCTGGGTCTGGGTGCAGTTCCCCCCTCCAAGGGCAAGGGTACCTAGACCCGGTTCGTAGAGTACGCTTGGGGAGTGTGATCGTGTGTACAGCGTCTCTTCATGTCTGTCTCCACGTTGGTTGAGTGTGGAGTAGGTGCATATGAGAACATGAGGGTGGGAATGGATGTTTGTGTCTGTGTGTGCCTGTATGTCTGTGTCTACAGTGGGGCAAAAAAGTATTTAGTCAGCCACCGATTGTGCAAGTTCCCCCACTTAAAATGATGACAGAGGTCAGTAATTTGCACCAGAGGTACACTTCAACTGTGAGAGACAGAATGTGAAAAAAAAATCCATGAATCCACATGGTAGGATTTGTAAAGAATTTATTCGTAAATTAGGGTGGAAAATAAGTATTTGGTCACCTCAAACAAGGAAAATCTCTGGCTCTCACAGACCTGTAACGTCTTCTGTAAGAAGCTTTTCTGTCCCCCACTCGTTACCTGTATGAATGGCACCTGTTTGAACTCATCATCTGTATAAAAGACACCTGTCCACAGCCTCAAACAGTCAGACTCCAAACTCCGCCATGGCCAAGACCAAAGAGCTTTCGAAGGACACCAGGAAAAGTATTGTAGACCTGCACCAGACTGGGAAGAGTGAATCTACAATAGGCAAGCAGCTTGGTGTGAAAAAATCAACTGTGGGAGCAATCATCAGAAAATGGAAGACATACAAGACCACTGATAATCTCCCTCGATCTGGGGCTCCATGCAAGATCTCATCCCGTGGGGTCAAAATGATCATGAGAACGGTGAGCAAAGATCCCAGAACCACACGGGGGGACCTGGTGAATGACCTGCAGAGAGCTGGGACCAAAGTAACAAAGGTCACCATCAGTAACACACTACAACGGCAGGGAATCAAATCCCGCAGTGCCAGACGTGTTCCGCTGCTGAAGCCAGTGCATGTCCAGGCCCGTCTGAAGTTTGCCAGAGAGCACATGGATGATACAGCAGAGGATTGGGAGAATGTCATGTGGTCAGATGAAACCAAAGTAGAACTTTTTGGTATAAACTCAACTCGTCGTGTTTGGAGGAAGAAGAATACTGAGTTGCATCCCAAGAACACCATACCTACTGTGAAGCATGGGGGTGGAAACATCATGCTATGGGGCTGTTTTTCTGCCAAGGGGACAGGACGACTGATCCGTGTTAAGGACAGAATGAATGGGGCCATGTATCGTGAGATTTTGAGCCAAAACCTCCTTCCATCAGTGAGAACTTTGAAGATGAAACGAGGCTGGGTCTTCCAACATGACAATGATCCAAAACACACCGCCCGGGCAACAAAGGAGTGGCTCCGTAAGAAGCATTTGAAAGTCCTGGAGTGGCCTAGCCAGTCTCCAGACCTCAACCCCATAGAAAATCTGTGGCGGGAGTTGAAAGTCCGTGTTGCTCGGCGACAGCCCCAAAACATCACTGCTCTCGAGAAGATCTGCATGGAGGAATGGGCCAAAATACCAGCTACTGTGTGTGCAAACCTGGTAAAGACCTATAGTAAACGTCTGACCTCTGTTATTGCCAACAAAGGTTATGTTACAAAGTATTGAGTTGTATTTTTGTTATTGACCAAATACTTATTTTCCACCCTGATTTACGAATAAATTCTTTACAAATCCTACCATGTGGATTCATGGATTTTTTTTTTTCACATTCTGTCTCTCACAGTTGAAGTGTACCTCTGGTGCAAATTACTGACCTCTGTCATCATTTTAGGTGGGGGAACTTGCACAATCGGTGGCTGACTAAATACTTTTTTGCCCCACTGTATATGTCAGGTTGGGTGTCAGACGCCACCTCTCTGGGGACATCTCAGGCCCTCCAAGGTTTGGAGGCCTATCTCCCCCCACCACCACTTCCCCTGCCAGTGGCGGACTCCCTCAGACATCGGTGCGTTGGTGGTTCTTTGTGTCTGGGGATGGGCGTCCAGGTACACACCGGCTCACCCCTTGGCGACCGCTTATCGGGGCCTGGAGCCTGGGGCTCGCTCGGGCCACTTCGGAGGTGGGGTGCCCCTGGCCTCTCGGCCTGGGGCTCGGTCACTCAGGCACAGCTGGCTGCCGGCGGAGCTCACGGGCGCGTCACTGCAACTCCCCCTGGCTTCTGCTCCGCGGCTGCTGGGTGAGCCCTCATCTGGGACTCTCCTCAGCTCTTTCTGGGACAGTGGCGCGGCTGCCCCTCTGTTGGTCTTCCTTGGTCTCTTGTGTTCTGAGGGCCTCTGGATGTCTGGAGTTTTGATCTCCTCCATACCTGCTTCATACCCTGGAGGACGGGGCTGTGGCCCCCCCACACCCTCTAGCAGATCATTACATGAAGGAACCTTTTGAAAAAACAAGCGCGTCCATGCTCACAGGTGTACACACGGGTGATCACACCCACAAACTACACCCTTTTTGGCTCCTACCTCAAAGCACACTGTGTTCTGTTGATCTTATGTGCTGCACAATAATGTTTAATATTTAGTATTTACTGTCATATTCCCATATATCATTGTGATGTTGTTTATTCTATTACTCTTTTTCTCTTCTGCTTTTTTTCTTTTTTCTTTCTCAACAGGTGATCCAGGTGATCGATTTATGCATTGTTTCTCTTTCCCTCTTTCTTTCTCCCCTTCTTTCCTCCAGTCAAGTCTGTCCCGTATTCAGCAAGTGAAAATAAAATAAACAATAAAAGGTGAATCAAATGGACCATTACGGCAAGGCTGGGATGGTCAATTTGGTAAAGTAAATCCGTTGGGCATCTTTCTTGGCCTTTAGACAACAATTCTGATGGCAAGAGCCAAACGGGACAGACAAAAAAAAAAAAAAAAAAAAAAAAAGGATGTGTTTTGAGTCCCCTCCTGTTTACGCTCTACACATCCGACTGCTCCCCTACCCATCTCTCAAACACCATCATAAAGTTCGCGGATGACACCACAGTGGTTGGACTCATCTCAAGGGGGGATGAGTCGGACTACAGAGATGAGGTCAACAGACTGACTGAGTGGTGTTCAGTTAACAACCTCCAACTGAATACCACGAAAACTAAAGAACTTATCTTGGACTTCAGGAAGGGCGGAGCAGACCCGGCCCCATTCACGGGAACTGTGTGGAGAGGGTACACTCCATGAGGTTTCTGGGCGTGCACATCTCTGATGACCTCTCCTGGACTGCAAATACTACAGCGGTGGTTAAAAAGGCCCAGCAGCGTCTCCACTTTCTGAGAGTGCTCAGGAGGAACAACCTGGAGGAGAGGCTGCTGGTGACATTTTACAGAGCCACCATAGAGAGCATCCTAACGTACAGCATAACATCATGGTATGCAGGGTGCTCAGCTGCGGACAGGAAAGTACTGCAGAGGGTCATCAACACAGCCCAGAAGATCACTGGCTGCTCTCTGCCCAGCCTGGAGGTCACTGCAAACTTTCGGTACCTCAGCAGAGCTGGCAATATCATCAAGGACCACTCTCACCCCAGCAACCAACTGTTTGAACTATTACCGTCAGGCCGACGGTACAGGTCACATAAAACCAGGACAAACAGATTCAGGGATAGCTTCTTTCCCAGAGCTATCACCGTAGTAAATAAGCACAAAAACAATTGAACCTGCTTAGCTATACCATACCGTCACTGCCATTATATTATGCTGCTATTCATACTGTCATTATATTAATGCTGCTATCCTGTATATATCTTACTTACTATTGTTTGAATACTTGCGATTGTTTTATTGTACTTTTTATATTTTACATTTATATTTATTATTTATCTTGCACCAAGGGAGTGGCACTCCAATTTCATTATACTCTGTACAATGACAATAAAGGCTATTCTATTCTATTCTATTCTATGTGCAAGGGTCGCTGGGGTCCTGGAGTCTTCGAGGCGGGCGGGGCTCAAGGCCAACCCGGAGAAGTGCGCAGTTACACAAAGGGACGTATACTATTGGAGGTGGGCAGGTGCGTCCGCATCCCAAGACAAAAAGGAGGTGAGTCGGTTCTTGGGGGTGGACGGTTACTACTTTTGGTTCATGCCCGGCTTTGTGGAGCTGACCACCTGAAAGGGTGCCCCACATCTGGTGTGGTGGATGGAGCTGTGCCAGGTGGCGTTTGTGCAGGTGGAGAAAGCTCTTTGAGGGGAACCCCTGCTACACACACCTAACTTCTCCCTCCCTTTTATTCTGCTGACCGACGCTTTGAACAGAGGGCTGGGGCCCGTTTTGTACCAGCAGGTAAGGTGGGTTGACTCGGAGCAGGAGGCCAGGTTTTTGATATGTTTATGATGTGTTTTGATAAATTATACATTTTCATATTGTGAGGCATACTGATATACTAACGTTGTTATTGAAATTTTGTGTGAAAATAATGTTTAGTAGTTTTGTGCAGGATACACAGGTTAGTTTGCAGTATTGTGTTAAAATCACAATAAGGGATCGGAAATCAGAGAGGACAGCTGTGAAACATCTGCTGACATCTAAAATCTGTTGTTTAAATCGACAAAGAGCAGCAGGTCAGCTGATCATAGCCTGTACATTGACAGGTTCATGAGTATGTTCCAGGTATGTGGAGGGTGCTCAGGAGATGCTTTTGTCCCATTGTAATGAAAAAGAGGAGAACCTCTTCCACTATGTAGAAGAAACATATTTGGCAGGGGGGAGGTTTGCCTGTGACACCATCCATCATTGCATGCAGTTAGTTTATATTCATATTTATTGATTGAGTGTGTATGGAAATATTACTGCTCTTCATCATACAGTAAATGTTCTTCTCCGTATGAGTGTAAAAGATCCTTGAAGTTTGAACTTTGAGATCCTTCAGTTTGGTGGGGATAAATCTCCATGTTGTGGGTTGTTAATTTATTATTGTTTTCACGACACTATGGATTATCCTTCATATTTATATGTGCAAAGATTTCAACACTGCTTTATGAACTTGTATCTTGGTTTACAACAGATCTATGATTTCTGCGATTTCCTTTGGATTTAACCATGAGCATTGTTGGCTGTAAAATGCCAGCCAACTCTAATGTTCTTTACTGAGAACCATTCAAAAATGTGAAATACATAAAACTGACAAAAACCAACAGTAATATCGTATTCCCCTGTGGTTATGGTAAAGTTCTAGCAACCACAGCTGCCAGTATTTTACGGTAAATCTAACTACATTTTGTAACACATGACACCAGAGAAGACACTAAAATCAAAGGAAGATTATTCTTCTTTTATTTATCAAAATTTATTTTTGATTTCCTGCAAGAGCAACTTCTAAAATTCTGTCACCAACACATATTTTCAGGAAGTCAAGCAGAGCCTTGGCTTCATGCCATCCCTTAAACCAAAAGAGAAAAAACAAAGAAATACTGAAATTTTATGAAGGGGTTGGGATCTCATTTGTCAGAGTGTCCTGTGACCAGAGACACTAAAACTTTCACAACATTTAAATATCAGATTCTTTCCATTTCAGGACCAAAGACAGCGACGATGTTTCCTCCTGACTGTTGATGCTGATATAAAGTGTTGGTTTGTGGTTGATGTGGATTTGCTGCTCATGTGAATCCTCCCACAGTGTTTCATTAGCAGCTGTAACCACAGTGACTCTGATAAAACAGGAATTAGCAGAATCCATCTGATATGAAGCTGTGCTTTGAATACCACTTCCCTCCTCTTTGAAGAGTAGTCAGATATCTGTGTTCAGGTTTTTGTACAGCCTCTTCTACACTTTGTATCACTGTGTTTGTAGAGCACAGTAGTAGAGAGCTGTGTCTGCCAGGGTTAGGGCTGCTATGGTCAGATTAGTTGATGAAGAAGATGTTTGGGTTTTATAACGTTTATCAGGAATATATTGACGATCACTCCGAGATCTTGCTCCTTTCCAGAGTATAAACTGAGGAGCTTGAAGGTCAGAATCATGTCTGTACCAGTGAAGGTAAACTATGTCATCACTCGTCTCATAGTCACATGTGAGTGTGACAGATTCTCCTTCTGTTTTAGTGACTTCAGGTTGTTGAGGAGTGATTGAGTCTCCAGCTGTTAGTCCTGGAAAAAGAAAGAAGAAAAGTAGTGAAATGCAGTCTGTATATCTGCTTAATGCAGCAGCTTCAACTAAACTTTAATCCCTGTTCTTAAACTCACCTATAATGTGAGATAGAAGCAAAAAGAGGTGCAGCAACATGTCTTTGGAGTTATTAAAGCCAGACAGACAGCACATGAACAATGTTCTTCCACTGCAGCACAATGACCAACAAATAATGTCATTGGATGAGCACAGGTTCAGTGGGCGGGGCCAGTTTAATAGCTCAGCCAATCAAATAGTTTTGTGCTTCCACAGCAGCTCTGTCTCTGTCTCTGATCTTTACTGCTTCATTTCTCTGTTGTCTTTGTCATCAGTCCAATGACACAAGAATCAGAGGTTTAACAGTGTGTGGCTCCCTCTAGTGGATGTTGTGGAGTATTCTGTTGTCTTTGCTCCAAAGGTTTTTGTACAGAGTTTTGCTGTTTCCTGTCACTGTGGGCTGCAGAGCACAGTAGTACACAGCAGAGTCAGACACTGCAGCAGAGGAGATCTCCAGATTGACTCGATTTCTCTCCTTGTCCAGTGCAGCAGTCAGTCGAGGGTTTGGGGGGTTGCTCTCAGCACACTCGGCTCACTCGTATCAGTGATGAGGAGAAGGAACTGAGGAGCTGATCCAGGATCCTGTCGATACCACTGGAGATTATCAGCTTTAACTGAATAGTTACAGGACACAGTAACTGTACGGCCGTCTGATGAAAACACTTCAGCACTGCTGGCAGTAATATCATCTTCCAAGCTGTTACCTGCTGATGAAACAACATGTTATATTTACAGCTCTGTTCCACAGTCACATGTCCATCATTGGAAAAACACAGTGAGCTCAAAGAAAATCCAAACTGGATCTGTAACGCTGTAAACATGTCTTTGAATTTCAGGTGTTCCTGTCAGAAACATACGTACCTACGAGAGCTGCAAAGATCCAGATCACAGCCAGTTTTTCCATGTTTCCAGAGGAGAAATGTTGGAAGTGATGTTCACTGGGAGTTAGCTGTGAGTGGTCTGATGTTCACAGCTGGAGTCAGACAGGTTTCTGCAGTCAGGAGGAGGAGGAGCTGCTTTTGCTCTCATGTGATGTGTCATGAGGAAGCAGGAAATGTTTAAAGTTTTGCTGCTTCAACTTTGTTCACACAGAGCATCTGGTTCTTCTCTCTGTGGTGTCTGAGCCAAAGAACATCCACTAAACACTCACGTCTGGGCTCCACTTTGAAAATAAAACGTTACATTTATGTAAATCTGTAAAAAATAAACATTTACAGCTTGTGTAATAATAAGTGTAACACTGAGAAAACTGTTGGAGTCACATTTGAAAGACCTGAAAACTAACACAGTGACACAGATGAAGGAGGTTTTGCTCCTTTTATTTGATACAGCAGCTGAAAAAGAAGCTGCTGCAGTTTCTGCTCTTTCGTCTTTGATATTTTTGTATGAGTATGATGGATTTGTTCAGTTGTGTATTAAAAATTAAATGAAAGTCAGCACTGAAAGCTAAACAGTCAAAATAATTTCCTTTGTTTTTATTCCACAGCCTGCATGGAGCTTCAGTCATTCATGGATCTGTTTTCTCTTCTCACTGCAGCCTTGCTGCTCACAATCATTTATTCATTTACTGCAACAAACCGAGATATCCTTCCACTGCCACGCAGATGACTGCCTAATTTGCCTTCCTTTAACACCTAATAATCCAGGCTCCATACAACTCCTTTTAAACTGCCTTGAAGAGGTCAAAGCTTGGATGGCTCTGAACTTTTTGAGCTTCAATGAAAGCAAAACAGAAGTAATTACATCCAGCACTAATAATAACTCGTGCAATCCGCTTATTAATTGTGGTTGACTTGGGTCATACATCGAACAGCATGTCACAAATCTGGGAGTCATTGTGGACTCGGATTTTAAATATAATGAACAAATCAGTTCTGTGTCGTCTCTTAACTGGTACACACAGGCATCAACATATCTCACCTGTCCTCTCTTCACTGGCTTCCTGTTTATCTCAGAATTAATTTCAAAGTCCTAACGTTGGCTCTTAAATGCCTAAATGGTCTTGCTCCTACATACCTTTCTGATACCTTTGCCAGGTCTCTCTTGGAAACGAGAATTTTAATCTCAGTGAGATTTTTAACTGGAAAAATAAAGGACTAATAATATACTTCAGCCTCATATTCCCTTAGATCAGCCGTCCGGCTGCTTTTGGTTGTCCCCAAAAACTAGACTGGAACTTGGAGGAGAACGAGCTTTTTCAGTTGAGGCTCCCAAACCTGGAAAACGTTGCCTTCAAATATCAGACGGCCATCTTTGCTTCCAGCTTTTAATTCTCTTTTGAAACACATCTTTTCTTTCAATAGTGTTTGGACCGGTGTGAGCTGATGTAATCTTTTTATTCTCTTTGTTTTATTTTATGTGAGTGTTTATCTTTTGTCTTTGTGAAGCACTTTGGGCAAACTTTCTGTTTTTTAAATGTGCTTTAAAAATAAATTGGATTTGGACTGCCACAAAATTAGACTTTAACCAGGAACAAAAGGTAGCTATTGTCTACTGCCGGAAGCTCACCATGTGACACAGGCGGAAGTAAACAAACAAAGGCGTCATTACCGTCCCACGTGTGTGTGCCTGAGCACAGAGACTGTTGTGTTGTTGTTGTGTGTGAGCCGAGTGTGAGCTGCGGCAGCAACGATGCCTTCAGCTCAGTATCTGAGAGAGTTTATCAACGAGCGACTAACTGCTGCTGCTGAACAAATATTCTTGGAGTTTGAAAAAACGATCGTCCAGTACGAGGAAGAGATCGACCGTCAGCGCAGACTGCTGGATATCACCTGGAAACCCCAAATCAAGCTGCACAGGACAGGTGAGTGTCCCTCTGAGGGAGGATCCTGATCACAGCTCTGCGGGACGTTTCTGATTGTGAGGACTTTTTGGAGATGTGAGCTAACAAAGAGCAAACAGAGGACAGGACTGCGCTGCGCTGCATTCAAACAGCAGGCGCTGAAATCAGCCTGGATTTCTCTCCTGATTATTTAGTGAAACAAAGTTAGGATTAGAAGATTTGTCTGGTTTAGAGAGGGACCCATGTGCCGAAAAGCTCCCGGAAGTGTCGTGTCCACCCTGGTCCGTTTCCTCCCCGCTCTGTCCCGCTTTTCCTTTCTATTGAATAATTCTTGTAAAGCTTTGAAATCAGGCCGGATTTGAGCATTTTATTCAACCTGAATTCATCACTGAATGAGTTTGTTTAGGCGGAATCATTTTAAACAGCTTCATGTGTCCTGTGAAACTTGTGAAAGTTGCAAACATCATAAATTAAAAAACAAAAAGGATCCAGTTGAAGTCTTTCACGTGGCAGCAGCACTTCATTTGGTTCTTGCTGCTTCAGTTTTCTAATATGAGAATATTAATGATGAGAGAGATGAGGATGATGAGGATGAAGTACAATTTTGTAAATGTGTAGTCGAGCAAAATCTAGTGTGGACAAATGTTGGAAACATAATATTGATCTGGAATAATAAATCATTTTAATTTGTTTTCTCTTCATATATATATGTATGTATGTATGTATATATATACACATACATACATACATACATACAGTGGGGCAAAAAAGTATTTAGTCAGCCACCGATTGTGCAAGTTCCCCCACCTAAAATGATGACAATCGGTGACTGACTAAATACTTTTTTGCCCCACTGTGTGTGTGTGTGTGTGTGTGTGTGTACACACACACACACGTCGAAATAAAGGATGTTGTTTGTGGATGAGTCTGGAAGCAGGTGATCGAAGCAGTGAAAGAAAGTAAAAAAGAAAGAAATCAAGGACAAGGGTTAGCAGCATAAAAGCAAGAGGGGGAAAAGGAGGGGGGGACGAGAAGGGAAAAAAAAACGGAAACACTAAACCATTAAATCACTGACGGAGAGTGACACAGTTCATTCTGCTATGAAATCACACTTAAGATGCGATTTGATACCGGTAAGTTAAACAGATGTTAATGCAAGTTAGTGTGAGTGGATAGGGAAAGGGTGCAGCGGATTCTTATCTGGTGTGAGGTTAATACAGCCACGGAGTGATGTTGGGGTCGCGGTGGAGCTGTCCGTCCACGTACAGCCGGTCCACAGCGATGACAGCGCGGGAGCCCTTCTGGATGAAGCCGCGTCAGAATGGGAAGAGGATCCTGCATCGTTCCAAGATCGCTTTGGGGAACTGGTCGTTCACGCTGAAGTCCGTTCCTTTGAATTCCCTGCCGCGACTTTTCACCTGTTCCTTTTGTTTGAAGTGGCCGAATTTGGCCACGATAGGACGTGGTCTCCCGGTCGCAGCCCGCATGGGGCCGATGTGATCCACTCTATCAAAGGTGATGTTCTTCACAGTGTCCTCCGGCAGCTTCAGGTGGGTTTTGATGAAGCTTTTTACCGTAGTCTCCGCGTCTACTCCAGCGGCTTCTGGAATACCAGAACATACAAGATTATTACGCATGCCACGAGCTTGTAGATCAATAACTGTCTCTTTTATTTTTTTATTTTCTCTATTTAGCTGAGTAACATTGTCTGTGAGACGTTTCACCGACTCCCTTAGCGTGGCATTTTCAGCAGCAAGCGTTTCCACCTGCTGCTGGCTGTACTCCAGGGATTCTCGACATCTTTTCGACAACGGCATCTCAGATTTAGCCGGGGAAGATGCACTTTGAGCCTTCTTCATAACGAGATCCTGGAAGCACTGATCAATGTAATTTTGGAGAGCCTCTGAACTCTCCCCGTTGTTCTCCAGGGTGTTGGAGATGATTTGGACAAGTATTGTTAGTTATAAGACAATTGATAAGTGTATTTGGTAATACTGAAGCTTAAAGGAATTTATTCAATTCTAAACTACCATTTGCTTTAATTTTCTGCCAAAATCTCCGGCGTCTGACGTCAGTTACAACATGAGTCGCTTACCTTGTCCGTCACTTCTGTCACTTACCTCCTCTTTTCACTCCCACATTGGGTTGGCAGCTGCGGGGGTTTGGCCATTCCTCTGCAGATGATCTGTTAGCTGTTTGACAACTACTCTTTCAAGGATGTTTGATATGAAAGGAAGGTTGGAGATTGGCCTATAATTAGCTAAGACTGCTGGGTCTAGAGATGCTTTTTGAGTAAAGGTTTAACTACAGCCAGCTTGAAGGCCTGTGCCCTGTACCAACATAGAGCGGAGCAGCTATCTGAACGCTACCCCAACAGAGGTCGATTATCTTGTTAATAATTTCACCTCCTCACTACGTACGACTCTGGATACTGTAGCTCCAGTGAAAACTAAGGTCTCTAATCAGAAGTACCTGACTCCGTGGTATAATTCTCAAACACGTAGCCTAAAGCAGATGACTCGTAAGCTGGAGAGGAAATGGCGTGTTACAAATTTAGAGGATCATCATTTAGCCTGGAGAAATAGTTTGTTGCTTTATAAGAAAGCCCTCCGCAAAGCCAGAACATCTTACTATTCATCACTGATTGAAGAAAATAAGAACAACCCCAGGTTTCTCTTCAGCTCTGTAGCCAGGCTGACAAACAGTCAGAGCTCTGTTGAGCCAACCATCCCTTTAACGCTAACTAGTAATGACTTCATGAACTTCTACACAAATAAAATTTTTATCATTAGAGAAAAAATTACCAGTAATCATCCCACAGATGTAATATTATCTACAGCTACTCTTAGTACCATTGATGTTAAGTTAGACTCTTTTTCTCCAATTGATCTTTCTGAGTTAACTTCAATAATTACTTCCTCCAAACCATCAACCTGTCTTTTAGACCCCATTCCTACAAAACTGCTCAAAGAAGTCCTGCCATTAATTAATTCTTCGATCTTAAATATGATCAACCTATCTCTAATAATCGGCTATGTAGCACAGGCCTTCAAGCTGGCTGTAGTTAAACCTTTACTCAAAAAGCATCTCTAGACCCAGCAGTCTTAGCTAATTATAGGCCAATCTCCAACCTTCCTTTCATATCAAAGATCCTTGAAAGAGTAGTTGTCAAACAGCTAACAGATCATCTGCAGAGGAATGGCTTATTTGAAGAGTTTCAGTCAGGTTTCAGAGCTCAGCACAGCACAGAAACAGCTTTAGTGAAGGTTACAAATGATCTTCTTATGGCCTCTGACAGTGGACTCATCTCTGTGCTTGTCCTGCTAGACCTCAGTGCAGCGTTCGATACTGTCAACCATAATATCCTATTAGAGCGATTAGAACATGCTGTAGGTATTACAGGTACTGCACTGCAGTGGTTTGTATCATATCTATCTAATAGACTCCAGTTTGTGCATGTAGATGGAGAGTCCTCTTCACACACTGAGGTTAATTATGGAGTTCCACAGGGTTCAGTGCTAGGACCAATTCTGTTTACATTATACATGCTTCCCTTAGGCAGTATCATTAGAAGACATAGCATACATTTACACTGCTATGCAGATGACACCCAGCTCTATCTGTCCATGAAGCCAGATAACACACACCAATGAGTTAAACTGCAGGAATGTCTTAAAGACATAAAGACCTGGATGGCCGCTAACTTTCTGCTTCTTAATTCAGATCAAACTGAGGTTATTGTACTCGGCCCTGAATATCTTAGAAATATGGTATCTAAGCAGATTCTTACTCTGGATGGCATTACCTTGGCCTCCAGTAACGCTGTGAGGAACCTTGGAGTCATTTTTGACCAGGACATGTCCTTCAATGCACATGTTAAACAAATATGTAAGACTGCTTTCTTCCATTTGTGCAACATCTCTAAAATTAGAAATATCCTGTCTCAGAGTGACGCTGAAAGACTAGTTCATGCATTTATTACTTCCAGGCTGGACGACTGTAATTCATTATTATCAGGAAGTCCAAAAAACTCCCTGAAAAGCCTTCAGCTGATCCAAAATGCTGCAGCAAGAGTCCTGACAGGGACTAGAAAGAGAGAGCAGATTTCTCCTGTATTGGCTTCCTGTTAAATCCAGAATTCAAAATCCTGCTCCTCACATACAAGGTTTTAAATAATCAGGCCCCATCTTATCTTAATGACCTTGTAGTACCATATCACCCTATTAGAGCACTTCGCTCTCGCTCTGCAGGCCTACTTGTTGTTCCTAGAGTATTTAAAAGTAGAATGGGAGGCAGAGCCTTCAGTTTTCAGGCCCCTCTTCTGTGGAACCAGCTTCCAGTTTGGATTCAGGAGACAGACACTATCTCTACTTTCAAGATTAGGCTTCAAACTTTCCTTTTTGCTAAAGCATATAGTTAGGGCTGGACCAGGTGACCCTGAATCCTCCCTTAGTTATGCTGCAATAGACGTAGGCTGTCGGGGATTCCCATGATGCACTGAGTTTTTCCTTTCCAGTCACTTTTCTCACTCACTATGTATTAACAGACCTCTCTGCATTGAATCATATCTGTTATTAACCTCTGTCTCTCTTCCACAGCATGTCTTTATCCTGTCTTCCTTCTCTCATCCCAACCAATCACAGCAGATGGCCCCGCCCCTCCCTGAACCTGGTTCTGCTGGAGGTTTCTTCCTGTTAAAAGGGGGTTTTTCCTTCCAACTGTCGCCAAAGTGCTTGCTCATAGGGGGTCATATGATTGTTGGGTTTTTCTCTGTACCTATGAAGCGCCTTGAGGCGACTTTTGTTGTGATTTGGCGCAATATGAATAAAATTGAATTGAATTGAATTGGTACATAGCTGATTATTAGAGATCGAACCATTAATTAATGGCAGGACTTCTTTGAGCAGTTTTGTAGGAATGGGGTCTAAAAGACATGTTGATGGTTTGGAGGAAGTAATTATTGAAGTTAACTCAGAAAGATCAATTAGAGAAAAAGAGTCTAACTTAACATCAATGGTACTGAAAGTAGCTGTAGATAATGTTACATCTGTGGGATGGTTGAGTAATTTTTTCTCTAATGGTTTAAATTTTATTTGTGAAGAAGTTCATGAAGTCATTACTAGTTAATGTTAAAGGGCTGGTTGGCTCAACAGAGCTCTGACTGTTTGTCAGCCTGGCTACAGTGCTGAAGAGAAACCTGGGGTTGTTCTTATTTTCTGCAATCAGTGATGAATAGTAAGATGTTCTGGTTTTGCGGAGGGCTTTCTTATAAAGCAACAAACTATCTTCAACATCAGCTCGTAGTTTAATGTGTGTCTATCCTTACTGCTGCACTTTTGCTGGTTTTCACAGTATATTTCCTCCCATGTGTTTTTCTTGTATCATTTCTTTGTCTTGTCTCCTTTTGTCTCTCCAGATGTCCCACAGCAGCATGTCTGTAAGGAGGAGCTTCTCACTGACCAGCAGCTCTGTAATCAAGAGAGTCTCAACCAGAAGGAATCAGAGCTTCCTAATGTTAAAGATGAACAGGAGCAACTCTGCAGCAATCAGGAGAGAAGACAGGTTATACTGAAGGAGGAGACTGATACCTTCATGGTGACTGCTGATTATGAGGAAAGTGACCACAGTGAACCAGAACAAAAGAGTAACCAGATTCTCTCTCACAGCTCTGCTGTAGGTGAGAGCCAATATCAGGAAATAAGGAAGAAGTTTGATTCAGGATCAGCTGGAAATGGAAACAAAAGTCACAACAATGCAGAATATCCACCTACTTCAGGAAGTCAATGTAACTCTGATAAAAGTAAAAAGTCCTCAAACTGTGATGTTTGTGGAAAAGCCTTTAAGTATGATTATATAATGAGAAGGCATTACAGAATCCACACAGGTGAGAGGCCGTTCTCTTGTAAAATGTGTGGGAAAACGTTTATATCTGCTAGTTCTTTGTTGAAGCACACAAAAACTCACTCGGGTGTTAAGCCATTTTGTTGCACAACTTGTGGAAAAAGGTTTTCATATAACAGTGATTTACTGAAACACACAAGATCACACACTGGGGAGAAACCATATCATTGTGCAACATGTGGCAAAGTGTTTGGATATAGTAGTTCCTTATTGACGCATATGAGAATGCACACAGGTGTGAAACCATATAATTGTAAAACATGTGGGAAGACGTTCAAACGTAACTGTCATTTAACGGAGCACATAAGAACTCACACAGGTGAGGAACTCAGGACTTAGAACTCTTATTGTCAATGTACAGTTGCTTGCACACTGAAATTTGGAAGCAATACCGCATAGTGTGAAAATAAAGAAAACAATATACAAGGAAGAAGAAGAACAGACAATATAAGAACACTAGCACGATAGATTATAGACCGTTGTGTGTGTGGTGTGTGGATGTAGCAGTGCTGTGGCGTGAAGCCACCTCTACCTGAACCAAATTCCCTGTTGTGTCTGCACATATACTGGCCAATAAACATGATTCTGATTCTGATTCTATGTACACTATAAACAGGATTTGACGTCATAATAAACTAGGTAATAATAAATAGGGGGGGTGGAAGGCTATGGTCATGTAAGGGAGGGAGATGGCACATTAGCTGAAATATTGCAAGCAGAGCAGAATATTGTTAAGCGGAAACAAAAAGAAACTCAGCATCACAAAGCAAGCAGAAGCTGTCCTCTCATACTACTAAACCGGGGCCATGCCTTTAAAATGTAAATGTGAGACGGCTGCCTTGTATTTGTTTATGGCGCTGGGGACGTTTTTCTCATGAGGGCTTGTGTGAAAGACTGCTGTATGTCTCGCTGGTATAGTTTTTTATTTTCCCACTTGCTCCCGTCGTCACAACCTTGGTTAGCTTGGATTTCTGGATTCTTCAGTATTCTTTTTTGTGGACCTTCTATAAGTGATAGAAGAGATTTGTTGTGTTGCCATCGGGTGCAGGAATAGTTTTATAGCATAGCTAAATTGACGTCTTCTGCTCCGTGTTGGTGCTGTTGAACCCAGTGGCTTTGTTGCCAAAGATGTGAAAAAAGGTTCAAAACCAGAACACAGTTGTGGCGCCATATGAGAACTCACACTGAGAGGTGTACTTTTGACACAAGGTTAATTGCTCAGCTGTGTTGAGCTAAAAGTCAGAGGTTTGTGTCACAAAAGTAGCTGTTTTTATCTAATTCGCTGTGGTAAACTTACACTGAATAACCTGGTCAGGAGCAGGTAATGTTTTCAGAGTTTCCACTTTAAAAGTGACTTTGCTGTTATACCTCATCTAATCTGCTGCTAATCTCTTTAACACTGATTAAATTGTAGCAATTAGAACACACAACACAAGAAAGTAATACAATTAATTGATTGCACAAGCTAGGTATTTTGCGCAGCAGCTAAGGCATTGTTCCCTTAATCATTCTTCTGTAGCGCCCGGTGTGGCTGTGCTGTAAGTAGCTGATCCATAGTGTGTCTGTGATGGGTATGAAGTTGGTTCCTGGGACTATAGCTTCATAATAAGCTTACATTACATCATACCCCTCAGGTTAGAAGTCTTTTTAGAGAAAACAGTGTCTAAGTAGAGAGTTTCTAAGGGTTTGAAGTTAAACCACCTTAACGCAGTAGTATACCTGCTGTAACGGTCATTTTGCTCACCACCACGACCGTTTTTTACAGAAACTTGTTGTACCCCACTGTTACGGCGCAGGAAGCCTCTGCATTATTGTCCTGAACAGTCAGATCAGCCTGATGTCTTCAGCTGTCAGACTGCGATGTGATCAATTTTTAATGTTTTTATTTGTTGTTGTTTTGTCTTTTCAGTTTTTTGATACACATGGAAATCTACTGTGTTGTTGAATTAAAGTTAGAATTTTACAATTATGTTATAAACCAAAAATGCACAACAGCTGTTTGTTTTCATTCTTTGTTTTTTATCCACCCAAAACTCAAACATGACGGCCAACCTAACCACTGTGGTGCTCACTGAGTAAGGGAGCAGGTTGGCCGTCTATCACAGGTCTAACAGAGACAGAATATTCACACTCACACGTCTGCATGTGTGATTTTAAGTTTGACTTTTTTGATCTCACAGGTAAAACTGTGTTACAGCAGCAGGATGAGAATGAGTAAAAAATGTGCACTATACAATAAACAACAAATAACAGAGTTAAAATAGAAGTGCCAGGTAAGGGTCTAATACTATGAAATACAACAGGAATGTAAGACTGGCATTGTGTAAGATACTCATGAGATAAATAACAACTAAAAAAGTACAACTATATTTGTACAGTCAAAGGGAAACTAGTCCAATGTTCTTCTCACAGTTTCAGTCTCGTAGAGTAGTGATGTGTCGGTTGCGAACGAAACAGCTCTCAAAGCCGGATCTTTGACGTGAATGACGCGAGCCATGTTTTTTTTTTTTTTTTTTTAGAGACAAAGCACATACAAGCTCCAAAACACGTACAAAACACAACAGACGTGCTCCAGGATGCTAGGCGCAGTGTTGAGCTTTTGTTACGTAGTGGCTACACAAGCCAGAAAGTACCAATGACCGGATTAGGTGTGTGGTAGTAACAGGTAAATGAACATTTTTTCTTTAATTATTTGAATATAACAATACACACATGCTTTCATGCTTTCAATTGTGTAATTTATGTGATCTAGGTAGCTCTGTTTTGGAAGTTCAGTTAACGCTAGAAATGTGTTTTGGAGTTTGTACCTGCTCTGTCTCTAAATAAAACTACTTTTGTTACATTAGTAATTCCTTTAGTGCATAATTTTATATTGTTGTTAATAATAAATTATTTAAAGCAACAAAACAACCTGAAGAGCCGGTTGAGAACTGAAAGAGCCGGCTCTCTAAAAAGAGCCGGAAATCCCATCACCACGGTAGAGAAGTAATAATAATAATAATAATGATACATTTTATTTGTGGGCGCCTTTCAAAAACCCAAGGTCACCTTACAAAAGAACAAAATTAATAAAAGGAGCAATAGTCATAAAATACATAAAATAAGTTAAAATTGCAAAACAGAACTTGACAGCAGATAAAATCAGCACTAAAGTGAATAAACCAGTTTGAACAGATGTGTTTTGAGCTGTGACTTAAACACAGGAAGAGAGTTTTTATTTCTTATGGCTTGAGGAAGAGAGCAACTGAAGGCTCTGTTCCCCATGTTCCGAGGGATCACTGTACTATATTTCACTGGCAAATATTGGAAGGACCCACAGAATTTGGTCCTGATGAAAAGTGGAGGAGTGCATCGATCAGACACTGAAATGAAAAATGTAGAAAGAAGAGAGAAAATAATAGGCCTTAACGCTTTCCATCAATGTGATCAAACAAGTAAAGACTGTAATTCTGACTGGAGAGAAGTTTAACAGTGTGTGGCTCCCTCTAGTGGATGTTGTGGAGTATTCTGTTGTCTTTGCTCCAAAGGTTTTTGTACAGAGTTTTGCTGTTTCCTGTCACTGTGGGCTGCAGAGCACAGTAGTACACAGCAGAGTCAGACAGCTGAAGCTTCTGGATCTTCAGAGGAACTGATCTGCTGCTGGAATCCAGTGTGGAGGAAAATCTCTCCTTGAACTCGTCTGCTGTGTTTCCATCATCCCCACTAACACGACTCAGGATGAATTTGGGGCTGTTGTTTCCATCCTGTTTGTACCAGAAGAGAGAAGGAGCTGCTGTAGTGCTGGTGTTATACTGACAGCCAAATGTTACTGTGCCTCCTGCAGCAGCAGTCTCTTCTCCTTTTGCTTGCAGCACGTTGTCTTTTTGTGCTCTGCATTCTGTAAAACACCAACAAACAGTATCAGTGTGCTGTTAAAGAATCACGTCAATGTTGATATCAAAGAAACAGAGTTGTGTTCATACCGAGGCACATAGCAGCCAGCAGCACTGAGATGAACAGAGGCGTCATATCTGCAGTGTAGAGTAACTGTGAGCTACAGCAAGTATAAAGAAGCTGTGATCTCTCTGTTTAGTCTTCATCAACACTAAGTTGGTGGATTAGAAGGAGGAGCCTGATCACAGTGACAGGACTCATTCACAGCCCTGTGTTATTCCCCCTGCTGACAGCTTCACACTCAGCACGTCTTTCTGCTGCTCTGCTTTGCTTGGAGATCTTCCAGCAGGAAGTCTATAAAGTGAAATCTATCCGTTGGTAGTTTGATCTACCTCTCCTTCAATGCACATGTTGAAGAGTCCCTGGATAAGACTGATGTTCACAGCTGTTCTTTCTGTCAGCTCCAACCTGTCTGATTCTCCTCCTCTGAGCTCTCTCATCACCAAACTAATGCTCACCGGTTTTAGTTTCACACAATGCAACAATGCTTATGGCAAAAGGATACTAAGTTTAATTTGAGCACTTTAATTTGTTTTTGATGGATCTGTTTTCTCTTCGCACTGTAGCCTTGCTGCTTAGAATCTGTTCATTTACTGCAACGGTGAGTTTAAAAATGTACACATAGGAACTAAAGGCAACACGTGTGCTCTGCCGGAAGCTCACCACGTGACACCAGGCGGAAGAAAACAAAGGAAAGGCGCTAATACCGTTAGCTTTCCACGTGTGTGTGCCTGAGCACAGGGACTGTTGTGTTGTGTGTGAGCTGCGGCAGCAGCGATGCCTTCAGTTCAGTATCTGAGAGAGTTTATCAACGAGCGACTAACTGCTGCTGCTGAACAAATATTCTTGGAGTTTGAAAAAACGATCGTCCAGTACGAGGAAGAGATCGACCGTCAGCGCAGACTGCTGGATATCACCTGGAAACCCCAAATCAAGCTGCACAGGACAGGTGAGTGTCCCTCTGAGGGAGGATCCTGATCACAGCTCTGCGGGACGTTTCTGATTGTGAGGACTTTTTGGAGATGTGAGCTAACAAAGAGCAAACAGAGGACAGGACTGCGCTGCGCTCCATGCAAACAGCAGGCGCTGAAATCAGCCTGGATTTCTCTCCTGATTATTTAGTGAACCAAAGTTAGGATCAGGAGATTTGTGAGTCTGATTCAGAGGGGGGCCCATGTGCCGAAAAGCCCCCGGACGTGTCGTGGTTGCATTCCGACCTGGTCCGTTTCCTCCCCGCTCTGTCCCGCTTTTCCTTTCTATAGAATAATTAATGTAAAGCTTTGTAATCAGGCCGGATTTGAGCATTTTATTCAACTTGAATTCATCACTGAATGAGTTTGTTTAGGCGGAATCATTTTAAACAGCTTCATGTTTCCTGTTAAGCTTTTTTTTAAGTGAATTTTATTCATCAACAACAATATAAACAAATACGGCACCATTAGCTGTGCAATACATCTGTATATACACAAGGCTGAGCACAGTAGCGGTTTTAGATACGGGCGGTTGCCCGGGGCGGCATCACGGGCATCGGCAAAAAAAAAAAAATTGCTGGTACTCATGCTGCCCGACATCAGCCAGCGCATAGTGGGAATGTCACAGGCACCGATCGGTTTTCTATCGCCCATTTGCTGGGAGTAAGGGCGCCCCCAGTTTGCGAGGTGCGCCTGCTGCTGGCGGAACAGGGAGGAGAGGGCGGGGCGTCGGGGGAGTCTCTGACCGGCTGGAGCAGCGTCTAATAACCAACTCGCAAAATAAAAACAAAGCAACAAACACGAAAACACCAGACATCATGATACAGACTTATAATTTGCACCGATGTTTTTTCGAAATTCTGTACATGAAAAGTGAGCGCGAGAGCCCTCGGTGCGCCTGCGCGCTGCTGAAGTCAAAGTAAACTTTATTGTCATCTCCGCTACATACAGTCCAGTATATAGAGACGAGACGAGAGGCTCCAGTTACAGCAGTGCAAGTAAACAAACAATATATATAAGAGGAGTAAGAAAATAAATATACACTTTAGGACTCGGGGTAAAGGGATCAATAACAATTTATAATTTATAATTTACAGTTTGATGATTTAAAGTCTCCACACAACCCGTCGAAAGGGGCGGGGCCTGCTGCTTCCAAATAGAGCACATTTCATCCATAATGATGTAAATCCAAGCTCATTATGGATTCATGATCTGAATCCTGGGTTGTGTGAAATCTCAGAAAAGCACCTTAGACAAAGTGAATCTGTGAACTAAGGTGTAGGTGTGTTAGGTTAAGTTGTGGTGATCTTCGGGTTGGGGGATTTGTGTTCATACTGGAGTGCAAAATTAAAACCAATGGAAGATGGACAAGAAAAGTTCAAAGCCATCAGGTGCTCAGTTTAGAAAAAAGAGAAAAGAAGAGGAGGAGAAACGAGCAAAGATGCAGGTAAGCAGATGTGTGATTGGATAATGGCAGCTCATCCTGAAACAAGCAGAATACTTTATTAATCCCTAAGGAAATTATGTGGGTTACAGTTGCTCCAAGAAGAAATGGTAAAAATATTAACAGTAACAGACTAAACTCCAAACAATACATTATGTTACAGATTTTAATATTAATTAGTCGTTGTTAATTGTTGATTTGTCCTGTTCTCATTGTATGACGAATTATGATGGCTGTTTGGTAGCTGTTTGCATACAATGCATACTCTCTCTCTTCATGTGTGTGTGTGTGTGTGTGTGTGTGTGTGTGTACAACAGTTTTATGTTAATGTACAATCCTTAATGTTTTGTCTGTGTGTGTGTGTGTGTGGGGGGGGGATTAAAGGATTTTTAGGGTGGGAAATACATTATACAGAAAAAAGAATATATCGCAATATTTATCGTTACCGCACATGCTTCTAATTATACCGTGATATGGATTGTGGGTCATATCGCCCAGCCCTAGTTAGTGGTCAAACCAACACCAACTAGATTTTTAAATCTTAATATACAATGAGTAACAGTAGGGTGGACATTAGGTAAGGCTGCACTTTTAGCAGCGATCTCTTATAGAAAACCTTTCTGCACATATATAAAAAAGGTCAGCAGCTCCAAACCGTAGTGAAGGGAGTCCTGGCTAATATGTCGGGTTCCTTGTTGGGCTCATAGCCGAAAACTAGCTTTAATATGTTGTCTGGGTCGACTTTGCTAGCGAGAGACAGAGAGAGGCATTGAAAGGCTGCTCCAACAAAACTTATTGTTTTGGAGGAAAACACGAACACAGTGTACAGTCAAGTCCTAATAGCTTACTTACAACTGGGCTTGTCAGGCACTCTTTTTGGCTGCAGTGGTTTTTATTATATTTGCATGCTTCCAACTCCCGTTTCTGCTCGGTGACAACTCGTCAACTCTTTTCCCCTCTCCCTTTTCTCCCTCCCTCACGCTCACAGGCATGGTGTACAGCCACCATGTCATGCTCAGGAGGTAGAGGTGGTCACCTACTGATCGGGAGGTTGGTGGTTTGATCCCTGGCTCTTCCAGTCTGCATGTCAAGATACTAACCCTGGAGTATGAATGTGTGTGAATGTCGTTAGTAAGCACTATGTATAGATAAAGTGCTTGTGAGAATGGGTGCGATTGGGTGAATGAGGCATGTTGTATAGAGCGCTTTGAGTACTCCGTGAGAGTACAAAAGCGCTATATAAGAATCAGTCCATTTACCATTTACATAACTGGTATGGCAGTCCATTCTCCCTGCAGCACAGACTACACTGCCCATGAGGCTATATTCTTTAGGATTATGCCTGTAACACTCCAACTATTGCCTTCATATTAAATAATTTTTTGAATAATAATTAAAAAAAAATATTTTAAATTATTAAAAAATATTTCTTCACTTCATGGGCCGCAAGATTGAGACACAGGCATTAGAGCCTCTTAATGCGGGTTTTGTTTGGGTTTCCACCGATGTGGAATTACCAAAAATAGAGAGGGCATAGCCTAACATGAAACAGGAAAAGACTGCAGTGTAATCCATTTATTTCAACAAAGTAACTGTATTCTGAATAACTTTTTAAAAATGGTGACTGTAACAGAATATAGTCACTCAAATTTTGTATTTGAAATACACAATGCCAGTACATGTATTCCGTTACTCCCCAACACTGATTATCTGACTTACTGTGGCTTTTAAAGTAATGATTAAGTTAGCGCAGACCTGTGGTACAAAGCTTACAAGTAGAGAGGTTTACCATATTTACCGCCAAGTCTTGTCCCATGGAGGTGTTCCGTGGAGGACCCAACTCCATGGGACAAGACTCAACGGTCAATCTGCATCTAAAGGACAAAGGTCACTCTTTCAGGGATACCAATGTACACATATTGGACAGAGAAGATTAATGGTTTGAATGAGGAGTAAAAGAAGCCATTTATATCCACTGTGCGCGACCATCTTTGAACAGAGAAGGTGATTTACGACACTGTGCCATCTATAATCCAGTTTTGAGATCCCTTCCCAGACGCCTAAACACCCACTCAGATCCTAGGCCATCTGCCCTCAGGACATCACATGATAAGGTAGACCTACACCCGTTTTTACACCTTGGCTCATGTGATTAGGTAGAGGATCATTAGAGGGTCCACTGTCCCTCTCAGGGAGGGGGGAGGGGCACTCCCACAGGGCTGAAATCTGGGACTCCCCACCACTTGACCCTAGAACTGAAGAAGCTTCTCGGATGAGAGGTGAAACGTCTTCAAGCAACTTAAAGGAGTCCTGACACTTTTTTCCATGCTCCTTAGACCACTGAGGCAGTTAAATAACTCCTTGGTGGCAGAACCCCTAGGGTGGATGAGGTCCACCCCAGGGGCTTTAATGCTTCAATCTTAAATATGCTCAACCTATCTCTAATAATCAGCTATGTACCACAGGCCTTCAAGCTGGCTGTAGTTAAACCTTTATTCAAAAAGCATCTCTAGACCCAGCAGTCTTAGCTAATTATAGGCCAATCTCCAACCTTCCTTTCATATCAAAGATCCTTGAAAGAGTAGTTGTCAAACAGCTAACAGATCATCTGCAGAGGAATGGCTTATTTGAAGAGTTTCAGTCAGGTTTCAGAGCTCAGCACAGCACAGAAACAGCTTTAGTGAAGGTTACAAATGATCTTCTTATGGCCTCTGACAGTGGACTCATCTCTGTGCTTGTCCTGCTAGACCTCAGTGCAGCGTTCGATACTGTCGACCATAATATCCTATTAGAGCGATTAGAACATGCTGTAGGTATTACAGGTACTGTGCTGCAGTGGTTTGTATCATATCTATCTAATAGACTCCAGTTTGTGCATGTAAATGGAGAGTCCTCTTCACACACTGAGGTTAATTATGGAGTTCCACAGGGTTCAGTGCTAGGACCAATTCTGTTTACATTATACATGCTTCCCTTAGGCAGTATCATTAGAAGACATAGCATACATTTTCACTGCTATGCTGATGACACCCAGCTCTATCTGTCCATGAAGCCAGATAACACACACCAATGAGTTAAAATGCAGGAATGTCTTAAAGACACAAAGACCTGGATGGCCGCTAACTTTCTGCTTCTTAATTCAGATCAAACTGAGGTTATTGTACTCGGCCCTGAAAAGCTTAGAAATATGGTATCTAAGCAGATTCTTACTCTGGATGGCATTACCTTGGCCTCCAGTAACGCTGTGAGGAACCTTGGAGTCATTTTTGACCAGGACATGTCCTTCAACGCACATATTAAACAAATATGTAAGACTGCTTTCTTCCATTTGTGCAACATCTCTAAAATTAGAAATATCCTGTCTCAGAGTGACGCTGAAAAACTAGTTCATGCATTTATTACTTCCAGGCTGGACGACTGTAATTCATTATTATCAGGAAGTCCTAAAAACTCCATGAAAAGCCTTCAGCTAATCCAAAATGCTGCAGCAAGAGTCCTGACAGGGTCTAGAAAGAGAGAGCAGATTCCTCCTGTTTTGGCTTCCTGTTAAATCCAGAATTGAATTCAAAATCCTGCTCCTCACATACAAGGTCTTAAATAATCAGGCCCCATCTTATCTTAATGACCTTGTAGTACCATATCACCCTATTAGAGCACTTCGCTCTCGCTCTGCAGGCCTACTTGTTGTTCCTAGAGTATTTAAAAGTAGAATGGGAGGCAGAGCCTTCAGTTTTCAGGCCCCTCTTCTGTGGAACCAGCTTCCAGTTTTGATTCAGGAGACAGACACTATCTCTACTTTCAAGATTAGGCTTAAAACTTTCCTCTTTGCTAAAGCATATAGTTAGGGCTGGACCAGGTGACCCTGAATCCTCCCTTAGTTATGCTGCAATAGACGTAGCCTGTCGGGGATTCCCTCGAGTTTTTCCTTTCCAGTCACTTTTCTCACTCACTATGTATTAACAGACCTCTCTGCATTGAATCATATCTGTTATTAATCTCTGTCTCTCTTCCACAGCATGTCTTTATCCTGTCTTCCTTCTCTCACCCCAACCAATCACAGCAGATGGCCCCGCCCCTCCCTGAACCTGGTTCTGCTGGAGGTTTCTTCCTGTTAAAAGGGGGTTTTTCCTTCCCGCTGTCGCCAAAGTGCTTGCTCATAGGGAGTCATATGATTGTTGGGTTTTTCTCTGTATCTATTATTGTACGATCTACTGTACAACATAAAGCGCCTTGAGGCGACTGTTGTTGTGATGGGGTGGTGGTTCCCATCTTTAAGAAGGGGGACCGAAGGGTCTGTTCCAACTGTAGGGAAATCGCACTCCTCGGCCTCCATGGGAAGGTCTATGCCAGGTTGCTGGAAAGGAGAGTCCATCCGTTAGTCAAACCTTGAGTACAGGAGGAACAATGCTGTTTTCATCCTAGTCGTGGAACACTGGATAGATCCTTCTCAAGGATACTTGAGGGTGCATTAGAGTTTGCCCAACCAGTCTACGTGTGTTTTGGTGATTTGGAGAGAGATTCAGCCGTGTCCCCAGGGTCTTCTGTGGGGGTGCTCCGGGAATATGGGGTGACTGGCCTATTGCTGCGGGCCATTCGATCCTTATATAATCGTTGCAAGAGCTTGGTCTCATAGCTGGCAATAAGTCGGACTCGTTCCTGGTGGGTGATGGGCTCCGGCAGGGCTGCCCTTTGTTCGTTATTTTATCCCCCCAAAAAAATCAAAATGTATTTCTATAGCACATAAAAATACAACAAAGTTGACCAAAGTGTTTCACAGTCGGTCAGAGCAATAGCATAAGACAGAATTTAAAAAAGAAACAGTTTAAAGGAGGGCAGGAAACAATATGACAATTGTTTGAAACAAAAACTAGCCACGAAATAACATACTAGTTTAAATCAAAAGCGACACTAAAATAATAAGTTTTAAGACGCAATTTAAAAGACTGGATGGACTCGGAGGAACGAATATAAGGAGGGAGGTTATTCTAGAGTCTGGGAGCTACGACAGCAAAGGCCCGATCACCTCTGGACTTCAGACGAGACCTTGGTTGCATCAGGAGCATTTGATTGGAAGATCTAAGTGTCTTATTAGGGATATACAAATGAACGAGTTTGCATAGATAGCTGGGATCCAAATTATTTAAAATTTTAAAGGTAAGCAAAAGAATTTTGAAATTGATACAATAATCAACAGGGAGCCAATGTAGGTTGGCTAAAACTGGTGTGATGTGGACATAATTTCTAGTACCAGTTAAGAGACACGCAGCTGCGTTTTGAACTAACTGGAGCCGGTGAATAGAGAAAAATAGGAGGCCCAAGTAGAGAGAGTTACAGTAGTCTAATATGGAAGTGATAAAAGCGTGAATGAGCTTTTCAAGGTCCTTCAAAGTGAGGTATAGTTTAGCTTTAGATGTCTGACGCAGGTGGTAGAAACTTTTTTTTTTCCCACAGGAGAGATCTGTTTCTCGAGTTTAAAAGAGCTGTCCAGGAAAACACCAAGGTTTCTAACAGTGGGTGAGAGATGGCTAGCAAGGAGCCCTAAGGCATCAGTTAGTTGTTCCAGCGGGGTGTGACTATCAAAAACTATAACTTCTGTCTTATCCTCGTTCAGTGTGAGCGAGCTACATAATAACCAAGTTTTGGCCTCATTTAGACAGTCAAATAGGGGTTGCAAGGAAATAGAGACATCCGATGTCAAAGGGAAATAAAATTGTATGTCGTCGGCGTAGCAGTGAAAGGAAGTGTTATCCCAACCGCAGCATGTGTTCTTTTTCTTTATAATGGGTTGCACGACAGCGTGCTTAAATACTGACGGTACACAACCTGATGACAGTGATATATTCAGTAACAGTTGCATACAGGGACCAACAGTGGGCAAAACTTCCTTAAGAAAACGAGAGGGAAGGATATCATGGAGGGAATTCGAGATTTTGAGATGATCAATTATAGCTGTTAAATCAGAATCAGACAGTGGCTGGAACTGTTGAAAGACAGTCAAGCATTCAGGGACTGGAACAGGGTCAGAAACTAACAATGATTGAGATGAGAGAGATACCCTCAGAACTGAAATTTTGTCAGTGAAATATTTAAAAATTTATTACAAAGTACAAGGGAGGCATCCCTATAAGTAAAGGGGCAAGGGTTTATCAAGAAATTAAAAATACTAAAAAGGGCTTGGGGATTATGGCAGTTAGACCTAATAATACCAGAGAAGAAGGCAGATTTAGCAGCATGTCCAGAGAGACATGGAGTTGATCTTTTTTCCATTTTTGCTCAGTGCGCCGACATTCACACCTAAGGGCGCGGGTAGTGTCATTAAGCCAGGGTTGGCGTAACAATTTGGCACATTTTGTCCTCAGAGGTGCCACCGAATTAAGAATGTCGGCGCATCTAGTATTAAAAAGGTTGGTAAGTTCCTCCGCTGATAAATCCGCAATACCATTAACATCAGAAAGAGGGGAATCAAAAAAAGCAGCAGTGAAATGAGCAATTGACTGAGAGCTCATCGAGCGCGTTTGCCGTAGAGAACCATCACTATACAAATCAACATTGTTAATAACAGTATTAAACAAAACGGTCCGAAATCCTGAGGTTCTCCCAATTTAAAGCGATCACCGATCGGAGAAAAGAAAAGGATAATGTTTAATCGTTTCCCATACAACTTTATCCGTGATGTCCGTGATGCAGATATCCAAACCATTTGACAGTACCAAGTTGAGTGTGTGACCTTTTGTGTGAGTTGGATCACTTACCCACTGGGTGAGATTAAACGAATTAATAAGAGTAAGGAAGTCTTTGACTAGTGAGTCGTCTTTGCAACAAACATGAATGTTAATATCGCCAACAATTAAAATACGATCATAGCATAAGACAACACTCCCCAGTAAGTCAGCAAATTCAGAAATAAAATCCTTAACAAATTTCGGGGGGCAATACACCAAAGCACAAAGAAATGAAGGGATGTGGTTCAGTTCCAATAACTGCACCTCGAAGCTGGGGTACAGAACAGATGACAGCTGCCGACATCGAAATTTGTTTTTAAAAACTGAAGCTAGCCCTCCACCTCTGCCAATGGTCCGGGGTGAGCTCAGAACAGTGAAATTGGGTGGAAGCAGTTCTGAGAATGAAACTTGGCTTCACCAGGGCGAAGCCAAGTATCAGTCAAGAATAACAAGTCAAGTCCGGATGAGCGAATAAAATCATTTAAGACAAAAGTCTTATTAGCCAGTGACCTCATGTTTAACAAGGCCATCTGAAGAGTGGTCACACTGTTGCTGGTGCTCCCCCACCCCAGGGGTGGACAGGATTTCTAGGCTTAGCCAAGTGGCAGAAGGCTTTCACTTGGGTGGGCTCAGAACCTCATCTATGCTTTTTGCGGATGATGTGGTTCTGTTGGCTTCATTGGGTGATGGCCTTCAGCTCACTTTGGAACGCTTCACAGCTGAGTGTGAAGCGGTGGGAATGAGAATCAGCACCTCCAAATCTGAGGCCATGGTCCTGAGCTGGAAAAGGGTAGAGTGCCCAATCTGGGTAGGAGATTAGTTCTTGCCTCAAGTGGAGGAGTTTAACTATCTCGTGGTCTTGTTCACGATTGAAGGGAAAAGGGTGCAGGAGATCAACAGATGGGATTGGTGCTGTGGCCACAGTAATGTGGACGCTGTACCGCTCTGTTGTGGTGAAGAAAGAGCTGACTGTAAAAGCGAAGCTCTAAATTTACTGATCAATCTATATCCCTACCCTCACCTATGGTCACGAGCTGTGGGTAGTGACTGAAAGAAAATGATTGTGGATACAAGCGGCGGAAATGAGCTTCCTCCAATGGGTTGCTAGCCTCTCCCTTAGAGAGAGGATGAGATGGTAAAATGTTCTAAAAGAAAGAAAACAAGGATTGACCAAATAATGTTTTGTATTTTGGTAGTTAGCAGTGTCCATATTCTGCTCTTCTCCTGCGACTCCTGCGCTGCTGACTTTTGAAATCATTCTGCTCACTAACTGTGGGGCAAGGCCATTGATACATGTAAAACTCAGTTTTTTAAAAAAGGGCGAAAGGAGTCATTGGCTCAACAGTGCATGGGCTGGACAGCCTAACAGGCTGGCTACAGTGCTAAAGAGAAACCTGGAATTGTTCTCATTTTATCCTAAGGTAAATAAAAAGATGTACTAGCTTCATGGAGTGCTTTTTTTTTTTTAAAGACATCAGCTTGTAGTTTAATGTTGGTTTACCCTTATTGCTGTTCTTTAGTTTATTTAAAAGTAAATTTGCTTCTGTTTTTCTGGTATAACATCATATCACTTTCTTTGCGATGTCTCCTTTTGTCCCTCCAGATGTCCCACAGCAACATGTTCCTAAGAAGGAGGTGGTACCGACTGAGCAGCAGCTCTGTAATCAGGATAACAACTCCAGTCTGAAACACGGGAAACCAGAATCTCCACAGATTAAGGAGGAACCGGAGGAACTCTGCAGCAGTCAGGAGGGAGAGCAGCTTATACTGAAGGAGGAGACGGATACCTTTATGGTGACCGCTACTTGCGACAAAAGTGACCAAACCGAAACAGGTGGGCAGCAGCTCCTGTTTCTAAGCTCTGCTGTAGCTGAGAACCAAGATCAGGGACGAAGCGAGAAACTTGATTTACAATCAATTCGATTTACGAACAAAAGTCACAAGAATGAAGAAGACCCGACAACATCAGGGAGTAGGTGTAACTCTGATAAAAGTACAAAGTATCTAAAATGTGATGTTTGTGGAAAAGTATTCCGGTATAATTATGAAATGACAAGACATTATAGAATACACACAGGCGAGAAACCGTATTCATGCACTATTTGTGGCAAAGGTTTCATATGTACTGGCTCTTTGGCAAAGCACAGAAGAGCTCACACAGGTGAGAAGCCTTATTCTTGTATAACATGTGGGAAAATGTTTTCTTATAACAGTGATTTACTCAAGCACCTGAAGACGCACACTGGTGAGAAACCATATCATTGTAAAACATGTAGGAAAATGTTTGCTTATAATAGTGATTTACTGAAACACATGCGGACTCACACAGGTGAGAAACCATATGGATGTAAAACATGTGGGAAAATGTTTGCTTATAATGGTGATTTACTGAAGCACACAAGATCTCATACAGGTGAAAAGCCATATCATTGTAAAATATGTGGGAAAATGTTCGGATACAGTAGTTCTCTGCTAAAACACATGGGAATTCACACAGGTGTGAAACCATATGGATGTAAAACATGTGGGAAAATGTTTGCTTCTAATAGTGATTTAGTGAAACACACGAGGATGCACACTGGTGAGAGACCATATCATTGTAAAACTTGTGGGAAAGTATTTGGATATAGTAGTTCCTTATTGAAACACATGAGAATGCATACAGGTGTTAAACCATATCATTGTAAAACATGTGGGAAATCGTTCACCTGTAACTCTATTTTGACAGAACACATAAGAACACACACATTTTGAGAAACCATATGAATGTAAAACATGTGGGAAAAGGTTTAACTCTAGAACTCATTTGTTGCGCCACATGAAAACTCACGCTAAGCGGTGCACTATCGATACAAGATTATTGGCTTAGTGAGCTGCGTTGAGCTAAAAGTCAGAGGTTTGTGTCACAAAAGTAGCTTTTTTTTAAAATCTGGTTTTAATTACCCTGTTCAGCTATGAATAATTGAAAGAGGTATGAATATAAATATTGATTTAAAGATTATGGTAACTTACACTGAACACATTAGCTGTTAAAGAGCAGGTAAAGTTGAGAGGTTTAACTGGAATGTGCATATATTCATATATATATATTCAAGTATGCAGAAAACGTGGAAATGTTGTTGTACTTGATTCTCTGCTGAATCTGCTGCTAAATCTGTTACACTAATTTAATTGTAGCTATTAGAAGATGGATCACAGAAAACAAAACAATTACTTTAGTTTGCAACAAAGTAAAGCAAATATTTTCTTGGGCTTTGGAACTATAAGCTTTGACATTTAAATGGGTCCAGTTTAAAGTATCAGAGCTCTAGTGAGAGCCGAGTGCACACTCTTGTCATATTTTCAGCAAGTGTTTTATTGGTATATTTTCTTTATGTTTTCTATAATTTTTCAATCATTTTATCGACATCTGATAATGTCTGTTTATTCTGACTGAGATTTTAGTTTTGTTAATTCAGTTTATATAAAGGAAGCCTGGTGTGTTGATCTTCATTGATAGTATATGCTTTTTTTTTTCTAAAGGGGGGTGCTCTGTATCGCAAAACTGAAATCTAGGAGCTGTTTCTATGTTTTTCCATCTAAATCTTAAACATGATGCTGTCCACTGTGGTGATGATGTGGTTGACAGTCTATCAGAGAGTAAACCATTTACACTCTCACCTGTGGTAAATATAATCACTGTTTAGAACAACATTCATGTCTTTAGACTGTGGGAGGAAGCTGGAGTACCCAGAGAGAACATGCAGACTCCACACAGGGAGGCCTGAGCCCACCAGGACCTTCTTACTGTGATGGGACGGTGCAAGCCACTGCGACAACGTGCTGCTGGTTTCTTTTTGAATAAATAGAAGATCTTTGTTTTGTTTTAATTGGGGTGGTCTTTTGTATTCATATGTTTTGTTTATTTAGCTCATTTAGTGCATTTATATTAATTTACTGTTAATTTTAAGTTGTTTAAGAATCTAGACTTGCTGTGAGAACCTCAGGTTCAAAGATAGATAGGTGTAAGCGTAACATTTTCATTTCTTGTTCTGCACGCATTAAATAAAGCACTAAACCTGTAGTTAAACTCTCCTGTACTCATTGTATATGACCAAAAGGTTTCTTAAATGTCTGTCTTCAGTAAATACAGATTTATTTCTGTCTAAATCAGGTCTTTATTTGAGGCTTCTAAGCAGTAAATTGCTAATCCTTTTCTTGCTCTCTCTCTCTCTCTTTACGTATGTACCTATGTATGAAAGCCATAATAAAAATGTGGAAATAGAGTGTATATACAGTATCATGTATATTTTACAAAGCCTCTTGTTCATGGTTTTGGTTTTCTTTAGTTCTTTGTAATTCTAGTCCTTCCTTACTTAGTATTTATCTTAGCCTGTGTTTAGTCTCTGGTCCCATGTCTACTCAGGGTTTTCAGCCTTACACAGTCTTAATGGTCCACAAGGGCCGTGGACCCCATAACCGCTAAGGCCGGAAGTGCGAGGCTTGTGAAATGGGATGGTCTAGCCTCGGTCGCGCTGCCCAGGTTGCCTAGCAACCATGATACTAACAGCTGGAAACGTTTCATACAGCTTTGTTTGACAGAAATGAAGGAGAAAACCTTTTGTTCATTTGTTTCTACATGAGCTTTGTGTGATTTTAATAAGTATCTGAGGCTGAGACCACGGGACTGTGAAAACATGATTATTGGGCTTCATTACTGCACTGAACACCCATTTTAAGATTAGCTAGTAAATAACAATTAGCTAATGTTGTTCATGAGACTAAAGTCATCTCACTTTGGGTGAATATAATATGGCCAATATTAAAGTTATTACAGCAGTGAACCTGGACTCTGTGTCAAATACTGAGCTTCAGTAAAGATTCAAGTTGCATTTATTCAAATTTCCCATCACCTTAAATCTTCACTCAAAGATAAGTATCTTTGACAGTGTATGTCTAGATGTATTATATATAAGAGACAAATATATTGTTCATTTAATATGTTGGCATTATTACTTTTGGCTCAATGCTTACATATATGTGTAAAAAGAAAATGTACGAGCTGTGATAACTGTTTCTGATAGAATGAAGAGTAGACTGACATATTAAATATTCCTTTATTGGGTGAGAAAATCAGACCATGTCTTAACTAGGGATGGGTATCGTTTAGGTTTTATCCGATACCAGTACGAAACCGGTACTTTTGAAATGGTGCCAGTGCTTAAAGAATGAAGAACACAAACTTTGTCCAAAAACCTCTTATGTTTAACTGTTTTTTTGTTTTTGTTTTTGTAAAAAGATAACAATGTTAGCCTTTTCTGCAGCTATATGGGATTTATGGTATCACTCTTGGCTGGAAGCAATGCTTAAGCAATGGGGGGGGGAAAAAACACCAACTTTGTCCAAAAACCTCTCATGTTTAGCTGTTTTCCACTTTTTCTTTGGTCATTTTAGCCTTTTTGGCAAGGGCGGCTGTGGCTACACTGTAGCTGCCATTACCAGTGTGTGAATGTGTAGATGACTGTGTATAATGTAAAGCGCTTTGGGGTCCTTAGGAGCAGGTAAAGCGCTATAAAAATACAGACCATTTTACCATTTATGTGTAGCACTCTTTGGAAGAACTTTATTTTGGAAAAGAAATGCTTTTAATATGAAAATGTCACATTTGAACGTTCCTGCAGTTGGTTTGTGGTTGATGTGGATTTGCTGCTCATGTGAATCCTCCCACAGTGTTTCATTAGCAGCTGTAACCACAGTGACTCTGATAAAACAGGAATTAGCAGAATCCATCTGATATGAAGCTGTGCTTTGAATACCACTTCCCTCCTCTTTGAAGAGTAGTCAGATATCTGTGTTCAGGTTTTTGTACAGCCTCTTCTACACTTTGTATCACTGTGTTTCTAGAGCACAGTAGTAGAGAGCTGTGTCTGCCAGGGTTAGGGCTGCTATGGTCAGATTAGTTGATCGATCTGATGTTTCTGAGTCATATCGTTTATCAGGAATATACTGACGATTACTGCTGTCTTTTGCTCCTTTCCACAATATAAACTGAGGAGCCTGAAGGTCAGAATCATGTCTGTACCAGAAAAGCCAAGGATCACTATCACTTGTCTCATAGCTACATGTGAGTTTGACAGATTCTCCTTCTGTTTCAGTGACTTCAGGTTGTTGAGGAGTGATTGAGTCTCCAGCTGTTAGTCCTGGAAAAAGAAAGAAGAAAAGTAGTGAAATGCAGTCTGTATATCTGCTTAATGCAGCAGCTTCAACTAAACTTTAATCCCTGTTCTTAAACTCACCTATAATGTGAGATAGAAGCAAAAAGAGGTGCAGCAACATGTCTTTGGAGTTATTAGCTGTGAGCTGTGAGTGGTCTGATGTTCACAGCTGGAGTCAGACCGTTTTCTACAGTCAGGAGGAGGAGCTGCTTTTGTTCTCATGTGATGTGATGCTGCTCTTTAAAGTTTTCCTGCTTCAACTTTGTTCACACAGAGCATCTGGTTCTTCTCTCGGTGGTGTCTGAGCCAAAGAACATCTACTAAACACTCAAGTCTGGGCTCCACTTTGAAAATAAAATGTTAAATGTAATTAAATCTATAACCAATGAACATTTACAGCTGCCATCAAACAAGAAGACATCCGCACGTAGCTATGACGGTGTTTGCTAGTTCACCTTACGTGCATTAATTTAATAACGTGGTTAGCCTACTCAACGTAAATTACACACGAACAACATTAAGCTACTCACGCAGAGAAGAACGGCTGCTGCTGCATCATCATCCATCATCATTTCTGCTACACTGGCAGGGCTAGGGGCCAGGACTCTCCTCTTCGGGTTTTTGGGGGATGTTGCTAACTCCGGGACCAATAACAGGCAACCCACCCGCAGTAGATGTGCTCTGTGTGAGGTCTCGCAGCAAGCTATCAAATACGGTGCATTTCTAGGCTTTTTAAAAAAACGCTATGCGTCGCCAGGTGTTTCATCAGATTAGAGGTGTTACCTCCTTTGCACAGTATCAGCTTAAAGCACTTGTTGCAGGCTGCTGAGTTTGCATCCTGTGCTGTGAAGTACAGCCAGACTTTTGACCGCTTCGCCTTGGGCATTTTTAATCTGTAGCTCTGCTCTAAAAGAACGTACATACCTGGGCCCGCCTACTATCCTCGGAAAGGTAAAATGATTGGCTGGAATCCAAAGTGTATGACATCTCAGGGGGAGAAAAAGCACTTAAATAAAGCACTGAAATATGCGCTGCTTTTTGATCTGGTTACTACAGTTTATGTCAGAACCGGTGGCATAATGGCACCGGATACCGGTACCCATCCCTAGTCATAACTGCTTTAAGTCATACAGAATAGATATCAGAGCCTTAAACAGGCTGACGTCTGGTACATGGGTCAAACTGGGCAGAAAGTCTACAAACACATAACATCCTTATAGAATATGATGTAACACTATAGATCAACTTAGCTCAGAATATATAAAGCATATAAACAGTTATAGCAATATGATGCAACAAACACAGCAGTGCTACTGATCCAAAATACTCAAAGCTTCATAGAACTGAAACAAACATTTATTTTTAGCTCCATTCTGCTGCTGATACATACTTTAGGTTTCTGAACATTAAACTTGTTGCTGCCTTTCATAGTGTGTAGCTTGAAGGCCCTGAGTACTTTCTCCCACACTGGAAACACTGGGATGATAACATTATTTGAACATTACCTAATAAGACTGATTCAGCACAGACAGTTATGCTAAACTTTTCTAGCAGTCCTTCACAAACAGGGAACAGTCTGTATTCTCTCCATCTGTCAGCTGCTGCTGGCTCTTCCTCCTCCTCTTCCTCACACACTGCTGAGTTTGTCCTGGTGGATCATCAGGGGTGCAAAGCCTCACAGATGATGTGCAGCAGTGGGTCCCTCAGTCTGTCCTCACTCTGGACACTTGCAGTCGTCACACATGGAAATCAAATGTGTGATAAGCTGCAGGATTCAAACACAAGTGTAACTTATAAACACAGGTTCATACTTTTATTCCACATTCAGAGAGAAAGAAACAGAGAGAGAGTGCAGGACAGACAGACAGGTGACAGTCTCAGGTGTACACACTGCTACACAACAGCACCAGAGAAGCAGGATTTAGTGTTTGTGTTATTACGAGAGCTAAACAAGAAGAGTTCCCAGATGGTGCAGTGGACACATGTGTGACTGCTGTGATTAAAGCATCTTTCTTTCAGCTTAACGAGTGAACCGTCAGCTCGTTCAAACACACGTTAAAGTCAGTTTGGCTCGACGCCACCAGCCTTTGAATTGGGACAGCCTTCGTTGCGTCGCTGTGATGTAATCGGCCTTAAAATGTGGCCTTTAAGGCTGCAGACCCTGAATTGGGATACAGCCTGTAAGTTGTCCTGGTGAGCCTCATACACATCTTGAGCGAAATCCAAGCATTTCCAGAAAGCTGGGCAGGGAGGCAGGCAAGTGAGTGCAGCGGTGAAGCAGCACAACAAACCAGCGACTTAATGGAGGTTAGTTATGGCAGGATGGAGAATTACTGTGAGCAGAGAGGTAAAGCAGGTGGGAACGAGCAATACTATGATACATTAACTTCAGCTATGACGTCCGACACTAAACATGGTTAGCAGGCAATCTGGCGGGGAGTGATTGTGAGCGCTGGTCTTAAAAGCCAGCAGCCAAATTACTCACAGAGGCCGTGGCACGTGGAGATGCGGCAACTCCACCTAAGGGATGAGATCACTGGCACAATGGAAAACTCTAGCACTCACCGTGACCATGACACACACACTGTTAAACTTCTCTGCAGCAGGATTACAGTCTACTTTGCTTTCACTTGTGTGACCGCCTTGATGAAGATCTTTAAGGCCCTTCATGTTTAAGTCTTCCTCTTTCTTCTGCTCTT
Source organism: Simochromis diagramma (assembly GCF_900408965.1). Taxonomy (NCBI): domain Eukaryota; kingdom Metazoa; phylum Chordata; class Actinopteri; order Cichliformes; family Cichlidae; genus Simochromis; species Simochromis diagramma. The sequence goes on from NW_024386751.1 coordinate 111,235, forward strand.
AGTTTTCATTTCAGTGTCAAATCAAAGCAACCTTTATCTAACTTCCCACGTCCACTTTTCATCAGGACCATAGTCTGTGGGTTCTTTCAATATTTGTCTGTTTGTTTTTTTAATTTATTTCAATCATGTAAACAATAATCAAAGTTCATTTAGCAAAGAAAAGAAGAGAAAAATATATTCTGTGTTCTGTTGTCTTTCCTCCATAAGGTTTTGGTGTTTGGTAATGTACTGTCAAGTTCGACATCAAATCTGTTTTGAGAGCTCTTTGGCATTACCCCTGTGACAAAGTGGGTGAGAATACCATTTGTCCATATTAGTTAACATTCTTGTTTTGATTGAACCATATTTCATATGTAGTCTGCAACAGGCAAACATCTACTATCCCGGGTTTGTTTATGTTTTGCACTTTTACAGATTATATAATATAACATCTTGGTTTAAATCAATTCCTACAAGTTTTTTAAGTTAACATGTTCTTTATTTCAACTGTTAATTTGTACTGTTTAAACTTACCTTACGTACCTGTCTTCCAGAAACAAAAGGAGGAAATGTAGTTTTACTTCCTGCTTTATAGCTTCTGGGTCAATCTGAGGTCACAGGAAGAGACCAAGTGCAGAAGGGGAAGAACTCTTGTAATTTAATCAAGTTGATTTTAGAGGGTTTATGGAGAAATAGATTTATTGTTGTAATATGTATTGATTACACCAGTAAAGAGTGGCAGTAGAGGTTTGAATATAATCCTGTTCATCTTACGTACTGAATGGAATAGTTCAGAGGAAAAATTGTTTGGTTAAGTGGACTATTTAAGCAGAACTCAGGTGTTTGAAGAAAGGTTCAGGTCAGTGTAGCTGTGTGCATTTTGACCTTAATTTCCGTTGATTTGAGTTCAGTTATGTTTTATGTTTTTTGTTTGGGTCACAAAATGGTGAATAAATCACTTGCTACACTGGACAGCATCAGTTTCCTGCACTTCTTTGGCCGCTTAAGTCAAGTCCTACCACAGCCCCCATCTTAACTGATACTCAAAGACCCAGTGCATCATGGCAGTCCTCCAGCAGTCTATGCCTATCTCAGCATAACTAAGGGAGGATTCAGGGTCACCTGGTCCAGCCCTAACTATATGCTTTAGCAAAAAGGAACGTTTGAAGCCTAATCTGTAAAGTAGAGATAGTGTCTGTCTCCTGAATCCAAACTGGAAGCTGGTTCTCTGTCAGTACTCTTGGTGCAGCATTTTGGATCAACTGAAAGCTTTTCAGGAGGTTTTTGGTACATGCTGAAAATAATGAATTACAGTAGTCCCACCTAAATGCATCAACTACTTTTTGAGCATCACTCTGAGACAGGGATGATTCTAACATTGGAGAAACTGTAAAAATAGACCTCAGAATAAAGAAACTATGCAGTCGCTCAGCTGCAGTCCTTCTCAATGGCTGTATCCCAATTTAGGGTCTGCAGCCTTAAAGTACGCATTTCAAGGCCGATTACGTCACAGCGGCGCGCCGAAGGCTGTCCCAATTCAAAGGCTGCTCGAAATGCGGCCCTGAAATGCGTCCTTCATTTCCCTGAATTTTAAGGCTGTGGCAGTGTAGACTTCGTGGCCCAACATATCCCAGAATGCATAGCGCGGCGATGGGTGTGGATAAATTTGCCGAAAAAAAAACAGCAGATCAGGGGCGCCCGAAGAGTAAACTTTAAGTAAGTACTGAATATTATGTCACTTATTTATGTGCAAATGTTTAATAACGAAGAACATTAAAACATTGCTGTTGGCCACATGTCGGCAAAGTCATGTGACATTAGTGACGTTTGTATTAACTTGGTTTTAAAGCCTTTACTTTAAAATATGCGCAGTTCAATAGCTGATCTTAATCCTACAGAGAATGATCAAAGCTCATGTAGAAACAAACAAATGAACAAAAGATTTTCTCCTTCATTTCTGTCAAACAAAGCTGTATGAAACGTTTCCAGCTGTTAGTATTATGGTTGCTAGGCAACCTGGGCAGCGCAACGGAGGCTAGACCGTCCCATTTCACAAGCCTCGCACTTCGCTGCGTACTTTAAGGCTGCAGACCCTGAATTGGGATACAGCCCTCATCAGGATGGTTGTGCTTTAAATCCTGCAGACAGAAATCATCTCATTGGTTGAGTACAACATCAGTGGGTGGAGCCAAAAACATTATCAAGCCTGGAATTTAAATCTGTGTCAATATATGTAGCACTCTTGAAAGAACAGAAATGCTTTTAATATGAAAATGTCACATTTGAACGTTCCTGCAGTTGGTTTGTGGTTGATGTGGATTTGCTGCTCATGTGAATCCTCCCACAGTGTTTCATTAGCAGCTGTAACCACAGTGACTCTGATAAAACAGGAATTAGCAGAATCCATCTGATATGAAGCTGTGCTTTGAATACCACTTCCCTCCTCTTTGAAGAGTAGTCAGATATCTGTGTTCAGGTTTTTGTACAGCCTCTTCTACACTTTGTATCACTGTGTTTGTAGAGCACAGTAGTAGAGAGCTGTGTCTGCCAGGGTTAGGGCTGCTATGGTCAGATTAGTTGATGAAGAAGATGTTTCTGATTTATATCGATTATCAGATGTATACAGATTCTTGAATCCCTTTGCTCCTTTCTTGACAGCAAACAGAGGAGCCTGAAGTTCAGAATAATATCTGTACCAGTGAAGGTAAATATTATCTTCATCTGTCTCATAGCTACATGTGAGTGTGACAGATTCTCCTTCTGTTTTACTGACTTCAGCTTGTTGAGGAGTGATTGAGTCTCCAGCTGTTAGTCCTGGAAAAAGAAAGAAGAAAAGTAGTGAAATGCAGTCTGTATATCTGCTTAATGCAGCAGCTTCAACTAAACTTTAATCCCTGTTCTTAAACTCACCTATAATGTGAGATAGAAGCAAAAAGAGGTGCAGCAACATGTCTTTGGAGTTATTAAAGCCAGACAGACAGCACATGAACAATGTTCTTCCACTGCAGCACAATGACCAACAAATAATGTCATTGGATGAGCTCAGGTTCAGTGGGCGGGGCCAGTTTAATAGCTCAGCCAATCAAACAGTTTTGTGCTTCCACAGCAGCTCTGTCTCTGTCTCTGATCTTTACTGCTTCATTTCTCTGTTGTCTTTGTCATCAAGAATCAGAGGTTTAACAGTGTGTGGCTCCCTCTAGTGGATGTTGTGGAGTATTCTGTTGTCTTTGCTCCAAAGGTTTTTGTACAGAGTTTTGCTGTTTCCTGTCACTGTGGGCCTCACAGCACAGTAGTACACAGCAGAGTCAGTCACTGCAGCAGAGGAGATCTCCAGATCTGCACGTTTCTCTGTTTTGTCAATGTGAGCTGAGAATCCCGACACAGCTCGATGAACTGATCCTCCCTCTGTGATGTAGAGCAGGAACTCTGGTCTGGATCTCTGGTATTGTCGGTACCACTGGATATTGTAGATAGAACCATCATATGTACAGGTCAGGTTGATGTTTCCTCGCTCTGCAACAGCTTCTTCAGCACGTTCCTGCTTTATGCTGTTCATGGAGCCCAAAGCTGCAAATGAATGATTCATGTCAGTCAGTCTTTTTCTTCCTTTGTGAGCATAATGAGATGAAGAAATCTGCTAATAATAACTCTGATCAAATCTTGTCACAATGAGACTTTTCTGTGTTCTAACACTCACCTATGCAGTGAGAGAAAAGTACAAACAGGTAAAGGAACATGTTTCAGGTGCTGAAGTCACACAGCAGATGAACAAAGTTCAGCAGAATGAAAAGACTAAGCAGCCTCTCTGCTGCACAGCCTTCTCCTCAACATCAGGCTGTAGTTCTGCAGAGAGAGACCATCTCATTGGCTGAGTTCAGCATCAGTGGGTGGAGCCAGACAGAAACCTGTTTAGAGTCTTTATGAACAGCGAAACATCTGCTGGTTGTTTTTACAGCTGTCCTTGTTGCATGTGTGTTTCTTTCAGACTGAAACGTTTTGGGAGGAGAGTATTTGAACAACTAATAAAAATAATAATTCACTGAGATTTAGAGATAAATCTGTTCCTACACTGTTATTAACACTGGGAGCACTGAACGTATCCTATTATGTTTTGGACATGGCTGTGATAGCTGAAGGTGCCGTGAGAGAGTGTGTGGTAGATGAGAGAGTTTCCTCCACTTGTGTTCGTTTATGAGGAAGATGTGACCAGAACACAGTGACTGTTAAAGCAGGTGTTAGAAAAACGTACTAGATATGATACAACATCTTTGTTTAACACGTGAAATATTGTGAGAAGTCAGAATTGTGTGTCGTGGCTCTTATCACATGTAACCGAAAGCACAGCAAGTTCCCAGGAGATACAACTCCTGAGAAAGTCCTCCTACACATCTGTCCCAGGGTGATATGCAACATGCTACACAAATCCTCTTTGTCTGTAGAAAAGAAGCTCGCTGAGACGTCTCCAGAGAGCGCTCGCACAAAGTTATGGTTGCTGCTGCTGCTCACTTGAAGTCACTAAAAGCTTTAAAGTCACATCTCTTGTGTTTCTCCATTTCTTGAAGAGTTGTTCCAACAGCTTGGTACCTCAAGCCGGACTCCACATCTGTCCTACTCATTCCAACAATGTCTGGAAGGTGAGGTCAGCAGCAAGGGAGGAGTAGGAGAGTGATGAGATCTGTAACTACATATACACTGGAGAACCAGAGGTGTGGAGAGCAATGGCCTGAATCCTACAACAGGTCGGAAAAACCTTTTCTGTAAGAGCGTAAGACTCATAAGACGGTCAGGGAGCACAGAGTGTGCACAGAAAATGACACATAATAACAGCACATAATAATAGTTATGATAGGAATCAAAAGAATAATAATAAGTACAAAAGGTCAAAGGTCAGCAGTGTCTCCAGAGATTCAAAAGGGAAAACTGATGAACTAGCAGTGTTAACAAACGCAGGTGAAGTCATTTCATCAACAGTTTGGTCTTTTCGTCCAGCTTCCATGAGCTGGAGGATGCTCCCCAACCTGACTCCACTCTGTCTGTTCCACAAAGCAGCTTTAGGGAAGGTTGAGGCTAAACAGTAACACATGTAAGGCAGCCCCATTCATGGATTAATCACCAGAGTATGTTAGAGTTATCTGATGAACTGAAAATGTAAAGCTTGCATGTGACTCCCTTTAAGTGTGTAAACGATGTGAAGTTCAGATGAATTGTAGCCGATGATGCTGAGATCCATTCACTGATTTCCACCTTCACACCAACTGTGTAGTGCAGAATAAAGACAGCAGAATCAGTGTACTGTCAGTGTAGAGGATGCAAATCAGCCCAGAAACATCTGCTTACGTCCATCCATCCATTCTCTTCCACTGATCCGATTTAGGGGGGCGGAGCCATCCCAGCTACTGTAGGACGAGAGGCGGGGCACAGCCTGGACAGGTCACTGGTCTATGGCAGGGTAACACAGAGAGACACACAACCATTCACACTTATGGGCAATTTAGAATCACCAGCTAACCTAACCCCACTAAGCGCATGTCTTTGGACTGTGGGAGGAAGCTGGAGCACACAGACAGAATCCTCGCAAACACCTGCTCACATCTGGTTGAATTCACATTACAAAGAGCGGTGAAGCTCAGATCAGCTGATCACAGCCTGTACTTGAATCAAATCTACTGGAGCTCTCAGCAGAAATGATTGTGAGTTTGATTCTTTTCCCCACACTGAGCCACTACAGCTGATTTTAGGGTTCCCACCTGCTGAATCCACTTTAACCTGTTCTCTGCTCATGTTCCTGTTAGAGGCACAGTCACTCTCTAATGGAGCCAACAGAAAACAGAAATGTCTTCATTTTCCCTCTTTTTCTCTGCTCGTGTTCGACTTCACTGATTCAGTCTAATGAAGTGATTTTAATATAATTCAGATTTACACTGAAATAAAGTTTGTGCTCCTGTGTGCTGATATCATTCATTTACATTAATGTAGCACAAGGTTCAGTTAACTCTGCACTTTTTCCCTTTGGAGTAAAGAAGTTGATGGAAAAAGTCCTGGATGTCTGTACTTTACCTACAACCACCTCTGTGGGATCAGTGATCAATCATTTATCATGTTGTTATTGATCAGTGACAGGTTGATTTCTGTTGGAGAGAAAGATGAAGATTTGAGTAAAGATGAGACTGAAATGAGTCTGTTGTCTTTGTCATCAGTCCAATGACACAAGAATCAGAGGTTTAACAGTGTGTGGCTCCCTCTAGTGGATGTTGTGGAGTATTCTGTTGTCTTTGCTCCAAAGGTTTTTGTACAGAGTTTTGCTGTTTCCTGTCACTGTGGGCCTCACAGCACAGTAGTACACAGCAGAGTCTGTCACTGCAGCAGAGGAGATGTTGAGATCGATTTGTTTTTGATCATCCACAACTTGAACAGACAGTCCAGAGATTTCTTCTTTCATTACACTTCCTGATCCCAAATGATAGATCAGGAACTCTGGTGGTTTTCCAGGATATTGTCGATACCAGTAAAACTCGTCACTTCCAGTTGCTTTTTTGGAGTATCTATAGGACAGAGTAGCAGTGCTGCCTTCTACACTGAACACTTCTTTGTTGGTTGGAGTGAGATCTTCACAGCTGACACCTAAAGGAACAGAAACATGTTTTATTCTTTTATAAATCATCACAGTTCAAATGTGTTTCTTTAAACACACAGATTGTAACGTACCTGTTAGAATGGTGAGAATCAGTAAAGAAAGTGCAAAATAGTCCAAAGACAACATGTTGAATGAAGGTAAAGTTTATGGTTTGTGTTGAACTCTGTTGAATGTGGAGGTTTCTCTCTCTTCTAGTTCAGTAACAGCTCAGCTCCTCCCTGAATCTCTCCTCCTCCTCTCTGATCTGGATTTGAACTTCTCTCACTTCCTCCTGCTTTACACACTAGTAGCAGCATCTTCACTTTCAGGTGGGAGGAGCTCTAATATTTTTTTGAAACTTCATCTCAGCCAATCAAATACTTTTCTGATTCCACAGCAGCTTAGTATGATAAACAGAGAGTGGTACTCGTGACCATTGATCAGTGGTTGTTGATCAATGGTTGGTACAATTTGCATATTAATGATCATAAACTGACCTCACAGCCCAGTGTTCATTCAGTGCTGCTGGTTTCAGTCATTGTGCAAATGTCCTGTTTCTAAGGTTGGAAACCTGCAGTCAGCTGAGACTGAAGACGTCACCTGATGATGATGAAACGTTTCTCCCACTGAAAACATCCAGATGAACAGAATCAACTTTTTGGGATTTGCTTACCTGGATGACTGAGCGTGCATGTTGGTGTTCCAGGATATTGTTAATATCAGAAGATCATTTATACTCATTGAAGCTTTTTTTCTGAGGTATTCATAAACTTGTTCACTTTGCCCCTTCATGTGGCAGCCTTGATATCACACCATCATCTTCACACAGGAAATATTCATATTAATTTCTCTCCACTACGATTAATACATGATTTAAATCCCTGGAGCAACCTCTCAGTGTCATGATTACAGGAATGCATCGACTCTAACGCAGCCCACATGAGGCTAAAGCTTTACATGCTTTTATTTTGAGAAGGTTCAAAGACAGGGGGCAGGTAAGTAGGTTTCCTGCAGAGGGACAGAGCAGGGAGACACCAGAGAACTGCCCGAGAGAACGACTGCTGAGTATCAGTGCAGTCAGAATTGCTTATATAGTATTTATTAGAGTCCTTTCTTGTGTTTCACTTTTAGAGTTTCTGTGTCAGGGAGGTAAGTGAAGGCTTCAGAAGGCTGAGTGGGTGGAGAGTGGATGGGCAGGTGAGTTTTCCAGCTCTGTTACAAGTCAGTCCTTTCCAAACAGCAGACAATGAGAGAATCCTTCAGGTTTCAGGTAACTCAAGTCCACAGAGATATGAGCAGACACAAGAGAACATGGTGAGGTAACAGAAGCTACAAGCACAAACTGATAAGTCATAAATTAAAGCTGAATTACCACCAGAATGAAGACAACAATCTGACAAAGAGTGGATGTTTCAGCTGGACTTTTCATTCCCCAAAACACGAGGAGTTAATGAGATCTGGTTAGGAGGTTAGCAACACTACAAGCACCAACCAGCTTGCAGCCAAAGCTCTGCACAGCCCCATCAGCAATGAGTCCCCAGCCTCACTCAGACTGCTGCCAAAGCTCTGCTGGAGGTGGGAGTTGAAGATCACCTGAACCACTTTGATACGCCAGGCCTGTCCAGCATTCTCCCCCACCACCTGACTCAACTCACCCCCAGATGGTGATCAGATGACAGCTCAGCTCCTCTCTTCACCAGAGTGTCCAGAACACACTGCTGCAGACCTGATGATGCAATTACAGAGTCAAGCATCAACCTATACGAGATCGTCAGACAAGTGAGTAAAGTCACTTATGAGCTGAATATGCCAGACAGAGTTAAAAAAAATCAGACATTTCACGTGAACTTGTTGAAGGAATTCCACAGCCGACAAGAGCCGGTCTATCAGTTACTGGTGCGTTCAGTTAAGGATTCGGAGGTGACTGAGAAGTTCTTTCCAACTAACATTGAAGTTTGTGCTTCAGTTGACCTTTCTCATTTGTCTCCTACTGAGCAGGCTGATATAAAACCACTCGTGGACCCACAGCTCTTTCGAGAAACACCAGGCTTCACATCACTGGTTCAGCACAAGATACGGGTGAAGGAGGATGCACCGGTTCAACAAAAGAGCTACAGAATTCCAGAACGGTTGATGCCAGTGCTGCAGAAAGAAATAAAACTGATGTTGGACCTGGGAATCATTGAGGTGTCAGGTAGTGAGTGGTGCAGCCCGATTGTTTTGGTACCAAAGAAAGATGACACCCTGAGATTCTGTATTGATTTCAGATATTTGAATGCAGTATCCAAGTTTGATCCCTACCCAATGCCCAGGGTGGATGACCTGCTGGAGAGAGTTGGATCAGCAAGGTACATTACAACACTCGATCTGTGTAAAGGATACTGGCAAGTGGCTTTGGCACCAGAAGCGAGGGAGCTGACAGCCTTTAAAACTCCTTTTGGTATGTACCAATTTAAAGTCATGCCATTTGGGCTTCAAGGTGCACCAGCGACATTCCAACGATTAATGGACCATGTACTGAGAGATGTGTCAGCATTCTCTGCAGCATATCTGGATGACGTGGTGGTGTACAGCCAGTCCTGGGAAGAGCATGTCGTTCACCTGCAGAAGGTGCTACACTTCATCAGAATGGCTGGACTGACTATCAATCCCAAGAAGTGCTCCATAGCCAAGAGAGAAGTGGAGTACTTGGGCTTTGTAGTTGGCTCTGGGAAGATAAAGCCGCAGGTTGGGAAGATTGAAGCAATTCTGTCCTTCCCAGTTCCGACAACAAAAAGGAAGGTGAGAGGTTTTCTGGGTCTAGTAGGCTGGTACAGGAAATCCATACCTTCTTTTGCAGAGCGATCCACTGTACTGAAAAACCTCACAAAAGGCTCAGGCCCCAACAAAGTGCGTTGGACAGAAGACTGTAAGCAAGCTTTCAGAGACCTCAAGGAAGCAGTTTGCACACATCCGGTTCTACACAGCCCAGACTTCAACAAGCCATTCATCTTGCAAACTGATGCTTCAGGAGTTGGCCTTGGTGCTGTGCTTCAGCAGGCGGTGGATGGTGAAAGAAGGCCTGTGGTGTTTCTGAGTCGGAAACTACTCGACAGGGAGACGAGGTATTCGACGGTGGAGAAAGAGTGCTTGGCCATGAAATGGGCTATTGAGGCCTTGAGGTATTATCTTCTGGGACGTCACTTCACTCTGTAGACTGATCATCGTGCCCTCCAGTGGTTGAACCGCATGAGGGATGCGAATGCCCGCATTGCAGGATGGTACCTGTCTCTGCAGCCTTATGACTTTACGGTCCAGTATAGGCCGGGGAAGTCAAATGTGGTTGCTGATTGTTTATCTAGGATGACAGAGGACTGAAGCACTTCGCACTTAAGAGAGGGAGGAGGAAATGTAAGGAAGAGGACTCCCTTACTGCATTTATTTATATTATATTATCTGTATACCACTTTAGAGCACACCTTTCACTTTATTAAAAGCACCTTATCAAGCACTTTATTTAGCATTGCACTTTAAGCATGGATTTGCACACAAGAAGTTTAGATATTTATTGACTATTTATTGGGAATTTTAAAATTAGTTGGTAGCCTTATTTCAGATCCTGCACAGCTGCTCCTCATCAAGGAATGTGGTGGTTGTCTGTCAGGAGAGAAGAATGGTGATTGAGATTGTGATTGAGGTTTACCAGTAAGGAAAACTAATGCAAATGTGTGTGTGAAATCTAGGGATAAAAGTGATGCAAATAAGTGTAAGTTAATGATTACTCACCTTTCTTGCCTGTGTCCTCTTCAAGGTGTTTGGGCAAATGTTTCCCCGGGGGTCCAGACACCATTTAAAGGTTCCGGGAGAGACCATTGGTAAAGAGAGTGTGGTGAATCTTTTTGTGCTTGGGTTTCTGGGTTTTTATAATATTGGGTTTGGTGTAACATTAAAGTGTGAAGTATTTATTAATATGTAAATGTGAAAATGTATTTATGTATTTATTTATTCTTATTGATATATTGTATACTGTGGTGGAAGGTTGGGATTTAAGAATTTACTTGAGAGTGGAATAATGATTAAGTTTGTGACAGCTGAACATATTTAAGGCTGCCAGTTGTCATTAGAGGAGGGATTTTTGTGCTGTGAAGAAGCTCGACAAACCAATTGTTGTAAGGAGAGCTGTATAGCAAATAAATACTTTGTTCCACTACACTTGCCTTGGTCCATCTCACTGTGTTTCCAGCCGCTAAGGGCCGCCCTGTTACAGTCACTCTGACACATAAAGTCCTCAGAAGCACAATAGAGTTACCAGATGATGCAGCGTCCAGGATCCTGCTCAGAGACCTCAAGAAGGCCAGGCACTCTGAAATGTTGTTCAGAGCAGAAGCACAGAGGAGAGTCTGGACCTGCCAGAGGGGGAACATCACAAAGTACCAGAGCAGGACAATGATGAAGGAGAGCGTCATCATCTGATGTGATGAGTTCAAAGAGAATAAATGGAACAAGCATGAGATGGTCTTCCTGGTTGGACTTTTAGCTTCATGTCAGAGATTTTACCTTGAAGAGATAAACCTCTGTTACTCTGTTTATTTTGCTTCTGCTGCATTTCTGCATGTCCTCATCCACTAAATATAAAATAGTGTAAATGAGCAGCTTTTGATGTTTGACAGTTTTTATTGTGTCTGAACGTTCCTGCAGTTGGTTTGTGGTTGATGTGGATTTGCTGCTCATGTGAATCCTCCCACAGTGTTTCATTAGCAGCTGTAACCACAGTGACTCTGATAAAACAGGAATTAGCAGAATCCATCTGATATGAAGCTGTGCTTTGAATACCACTTCCCTCCTCTTTGAAGAGTAGTCAGATATCTGTGTTCAGGTTTTTGTACAGCCTCTTCTACACTTTGTATCACTGTGTTTGTAGAGCACAGTAGTAGAGAGCTGTGTCTGCCAGGGTTAGGGCTGTTATGGTCAGATTAGTTGATTTATCTGTTGTTTCTGATTTATATCGTTTATCAGGAATATATTCACCACTGCCTCCTTTTCCTCTCTTCCAGAGTATAAACTGAGGAGCCTGAAGGTCAGAATCATGTCTGTACCAGTAAAGGTAAGCACTGGTTGCAGGTGTATGATAGTCACATGTGAGTGTGACAGATTCTCCTTCTGTTTTAGTGACTTCAGGTTGTTGAGGAGTGATTGAGTCTCCAGCTGTTAGTCCTGGAAAAAGAAAGAAGAAAAGTAGTGAAATGCAGTCTGTATATCTGCTTAATGCAGCAGCTTCAACTAAACTTTAATCCCTGTTCTTAAACTCACCTATAATGTGAGATAGAAGCAAAAAGAGGTGCAGCAACATGTCTTTGGAGTTATTAAAGCCAGACAGACAGCACATGAACAATGTTCTTCCACTGCAGCACAATGACCAACAAATAATGTCATTGGGTGAGCTCTACTTCAGTGGGCGGGGCCAGTTTAATAGCTCAGCCAATCAAATAGTTTTGTGCTTCCACAGCAGCTCTGTCTCTGTCTCTGATCTTTACTGCTTCATTTCTCTGTTGTCTTTGTCATCAGTCCAATGACACAAGAATCAGAGGTTTAACAGTGTGTGGCTCCCTCTAGTGGATGTTGTGGAGTATTCTGTTGTCTTTGCTCCAAAGGTTTTTGTACAGAGTTTTGCTGTTTCCTGTCACTGTGGGCTGCAGAGCACAGTAGTACACAGCAGAGTCAGACAGCTGAAGCTTCTGGATCTTCAGAGGAACTGATCTGATGCTGGAATCCAGTGTGGATGAAAATCTCTCCTTGAACTCGTCTGCTGTGTTTCCATCATCCCCACTAACACGACTCAGGATGAATTTGGGGCTGTTGTTTCCATCCTGTTTGTACCAGAAGAGAGAAGGAGTTGTTCCACTGCTGTTATAGAGACAGTCAAGTGTTACTGTGCCTCCTGCAGCAGCAGTCTCTTCTCCTTTTGCTTGCAGCACGTTGTCTTTTTGTGCTCTGCATTCTGTAAAACACCAACAAACAGTATCAGTGTGCTGTTAAAGAATCACGTCAATGTTGATATCAAAGAAACAGAGTTGTGTTCATACCGAGGCACATAGCAGCCAGCAGCACTGAGATGAACAGAGGCGTCATATCTGCAGTGTAGAGTAACTGTGAGCTACAGCAAGTATAAAGAAGCTGTGATCTCTCTGTTTAGTCTTCATCAACACTAAGTTGGTGGATTAGAAGGAGGAGCCTGATCACAGTGACAGGACTCATTCACAGCCCTGTGTTATTCCCCCTGCTGACAGCTTCACACTCAGCACGTCCTTCTGCTGCTCTGCTTTGCTTGGAGATCTTGCAGCAGGAAGTCTATAAAGTGAAATCTATCCGTTGGTAGTTTGATCTACCTCTCCTTCAATGCACATGTTGAAGAGTCCCTGGATAAGACTGATGTTCACAGCTGTTCTTTCTGTCAGCTCCAACCTGTCTGATTGTTCTCCTCTGAGCTCTCTCATCACCAAACTAATGCTCACCGGTTTTAGTTTCACACAATGCAACAATGCTTATGGCAAAAGGATACTAAGTTTAATTTGAGCACTTTAATTTGTTTTTGATGGATCTGTTTTCTCTTCGCACTGTAGCCTTGCTGCTTAGAATCTGTTCATTTACTGCAACGGTGAGTTTAAAAATGTACACATAGGAACTAAAGGCAACACGTGTGCTCTGCCGGAAGCTCACCACGTGACACCAGGCGGAAGAAAACAAAGGAAAGGCGCTAATACCGTTAGCTTTCCACGTGTATGTGCCTGAGCACAGGGACTGTTGTGTTGTTGTGTGAGCTGAGTGTGTGAGCTGCGGCAGCAACGATGCCTTCAGCTCAGTATCTGAGAGAGTTTATCAACGAGCGACTAACTGCTGCTGCTGAACAAATATTCTTGGAGTTTGAAAAAACGATCGTCCAGTACGAGGAAGAGATCGACCGTCAGCGCAGACTGCTGGATATCACCTGGAAACCCCAAATCAAGCTGCACAGGACAGGTGAGTGTCCCTCTGAGGGAGGATCCTGATCACAGCTCTGCGGGACGTTTCTGATTGTGAGGACTTTTTGGAGATGTGAGCTAACAAAGAGCAAACAGAGGACAGGACTGCGCTGCGCTCCATGCAAACAGCAGGCGCTGAAATCAGCCTGGATTTCTCTCTTGATTATTTAGTGAAACAAAGTTAGGAACAGGAGATTTGTGAGTCTGGTTCAGAGGGGGGCCCATGTGCCGAAAAGCTCCCGGAAGAGTTGTGGTTGGAGTCCACCCTGGGCCGCTTCCTCCCCGCTCTGTCCCTCTCTTTTCGTGTTTGCGCTCCAGGGGCGACCGGTGTTCCAGATCTACTGGCGTTTAGATCAACTGGCGTTGGTCGAACAGATGTGTGGCAGTCTTGCGTTTCAGGAGCTGCTACCGACAAACCAGCAAAAAACGCCAAATGTGTCACCTGTGACACTTGTGAGGTTATCTCAAACACACTCCGTCAGTCTTGATGCTGTTGAACAACAAAATGTTTAAAATGTGGCGAGTTTACCTGGTGATATCCTCACGCGCGACGCGATCACGAAAACAGCAAACAATTAACACCACGCCGATGTTGTTCACAGGACAGCAAGAGTAAACGATCGGGAGACTCTTGTCGTCGTTATCGTTCCCCTCGCACGGTTTGTTTCTCCGGTTTCAGCGTTTTTGTTTCACAACTACAGCGAGCAGTTTACTTTGTGCACTAACATGGACTCGAGTCAACCAGCGCCACCTCTGGCCAAGTGCCACAGCCTACAGCCAGATCAGCCTGTGACACACATCTGCAGCACGTTTGAATCAGTGTCATGCACATTTGTACCTTTCAATTGTGTCTGTTTGTGCGTCTGCAAATAAACCTTTGAAAAGAATGAAATGACACTAATATTTCACTAGTGTTGTAACATCACATGTCGTTAGCGTAGTCTGCCTGTGTCTTTTCTCTGCAAACGAACATTTCAGAGTTGGTTGTTATATACAGTCTGTATAAGTGTGGTTAATCTAACGAACATTTGTAAGGAGATGGCAGTTACTGTGAATGTACAGCAGGTGATTAGTAATAAACAGTCAGACAATGACTCTGACAATCTCATTCAATCTTGCAGACTGAATGCACCTTCTGTGGAAAGTGGTACCACACAGTGTGTGTGGACGTCCCCTGTGCAGAAGGCGACTACAAATGTTGTGCATGCTAAATAAACAGAAACAAATGATCCCTGTAGTCTTTGCTTACTGATTGTTTTCAGTGTTGACAATCCACATTGCTGGCATTGCATCTTTCAACATGTTTGTGGGCAGATCTGGATGTACCAGGGTTTAGTGCAGCCACTCAGCCTCTACTCACTGTGATCATAGCAGCAGGTGCAGATGTGTCACAAGTTTATCCAGTAGTAGGCTATGGTAGTAGTGGACTGACCTCCATTTGAAACTGCTCCAGCTGCTGTGTGATAGTGGATCTGCTACAAATTGAAGATCATATGGAAGTTTTGGAAATGAACCCTTGTATTATGTTGAAAAACAAAAAAGTGACATTGATTTTGTTGCGGGTCATTTTGACCCGTACTGTGTAAATCCACTCAGAATTGTCCAAAAACTGCAATAAAACAATAGCACCTTTATTTTCGATTAGATAAACATGTAGAACACAGACATACAACTGTTAGACTTTCCATAACTATTGTAGGAACAGTTTGGTTTTTCGTTCTTACAAACACATTTCTTTTGAACTTGCCCAACGTTCTCAGTTTTTCAGTGCTCAACATTTTCAGTTTTGTCCACATGATGGACAGAATGTAACTGTGTGCTTTCTGCAGATGTGCTTCTTGCATTTCTCACAAAAAGTGCTTGTTTTCAAACAGGAATCTTCCTAATTAAGATTTAAAACAAAGGATTTCTACGTCTCCTCCAGTCTCACAAACAGATGACAAACCAAGCGACACACCTGAGTCACTGACTTTCTTAAATCCACTCACTCTCACTGGCTGTTTATTACTAATCACTGTGTAACTGCTGTGAATTCACAGTAACTGCCGTCTCCTTACAAATGTTCATTGGATTAACCACACTTATACAGACTGTATATAACTCCAGCCATGTTGATGGATTGCCTATATTGGCTGGAAATATTCATTTCCAGGGAAAGGACACAGACAGACGATGCTTACAGGATGTGATGTGACAACACTAATGAAATATTGGTGTGTCATATTTGTCCAAGGTGTATTTCATTGTTATGGGAAAAGAGAATATCAAAATCATGATGACCAATTGGAGTGGTGATGTCTATGACTTTGTGTATATAATTTGGGATTTTGAACAAATGTAGGCCAATAATAAATATATGATATCATTTCATTCATTTCAATGGTTTATTTGCATGACGCACAAACAGACACAATTGAAAGGTACAAATGTGCATGACACGAATTCAAACGTGGTGCAGATGTGTGTCACAGGTTGATCTGGCTGTAGGCTGTGGCACTTGGCCAGAGGTGGCGCTGGTTGACTCGACTCCATGTTAGTGCACAAAGTCAACTGCTCGCTGTAGTTGTGAAGCAAAAACGCTGAAACCGGAGAAATAAACCGTGCGAGGGGAACGATAACGACAACAAGAGTCTCCCAATCGTTTACTCTTGCTGTCCTGTGAATAACATCGGCGTGGTGTTAACTGTTTGCTATTTTCGCGATCGTGTCGCGCGTGAGGATATTATCATTATCATCATCATCATTATCATCATCATCATCATCATCATCATCATCATCATCATTATCATTGTTTATTTGTATAGCACTTTAAGAACACACCAGGCAGACCAAAGTGCTGAACAACACAGATCAAAACAACAACCAAATTAAAAATACCATAAAATCATTACAAACAATAAAATAAATAAGAAGGTGTCAGTTTCCTACAGAGTTAAAAGCCAGGGAATAAAAATAGGTTTTCAATCTGGACTTAAAGACCTGCACTGATGACGCTTGTCTAATTTGGAGGGGAAGGTTATTCCAGAGCATCGGAGCCACAATTGAAAAGGCACGGTCTCCTCTGCATTTCAGCCGCGACTTAGGGACCGACAGCCGCAGCTGCTCAGCTGAACGGAGCGAGCGAGGAGGAACATGTGGCTTCAGCAAGTCAGATAAGTACACAGGAGCCAGACCATTTAAAGATTTAAAAACCAATAAAAGGACCTTAAAACGAACCCTAAAATCAATGGGAAGCCAATGCAAGGAAGCCAGAACCGGAGTGATGTGATCGAATTTCCTACTACCGGTTAAAAATCGCGCCGCCGCGTTTTGCACTAACTGCAGGCGTGACAAGGTGCCCGACCCGACCCCTATTAAAAGGGAATTACAATAGTCCAGACGTGAGGTGATAAAAGCATGAATAAGAGTTTTGGGTTTGGAAAGGAAAGGCTTAACCTTCGACAGGCATCTGAGGTGATAAAAAGCTGATTTTACCACCCCACTTACATGACCTTCAAAAGTAAGCGCAGAATCAAGTTTAACACCAAGATTAGTGACTGAAGTTTTCAGATGAGAGGTCAAATCACCAAAATCAACATCTGGAGAATCAGTAGAACGATGCGGGCCATATAAAATTGCTTCCGTTTTGCGACCATTAAAATTCAAAAGATTATTTGCCATCCATAATTTAATATCGCTAAGACAGTCAAGCAGTGATTGACATGGGGAGGTATCCAAATGATTGAAAGGTAAGTAAAGCTGACAGTCATCGGCATACAAATGAAATGACACTCCGTGTTTATGAAAAATCGCACCAAGGGGGGCGACCGTGGCTCAGGGGGTTGGGAATCGCATCTGTAACCGGAAGGTCGCCGGTTCGATCCCTGGGCTCTCTGTCCTGGTCGTTGTGTCCCTGGGCAAGACACTTTACCCTACTTGCCTACTGGTGTTGGCCAGAGGGGCCGATGGCGCGATATGGCAGCCTCGCTTCTGTCAGTCTGCCCCAGGGCAGCTGTGGCTACAACTGTAGCTGCCTCCACCAGTGTATGAATGTGAGAGTGAATGAATAGTGGCATTGTAAAGCGCTTTGGGTGCCTTGAAAAGCGCTATATAAATCCAATCCATTATTATTATTATTAAATACAGCGAGAAAAGTAATGGCCCAAGGATAGATCCCTGGGGCACACCCCAAAGCAGAGGGGCCACAGAGGAAGCGGCCAAACCCAGCTTGACACAAAAACTCCTTTCGGAAAGATATGATTTTATCCATGACAATGCCAGATCAGAAATTCCCACACAGTGATGTAAGCGGGAGATCAGCAGGTCGTGGTCCACTGTGTCAAATGCAGCTGTCATATCCAATAAGACAAGCACAGCATATTTACCACGATCAGTAGCAACAAGAATGTCATTCATAACTTTAACAAGAGCTGTCTCCGTACTGTGAAAGGGCTTAAAACCAGATTGGAAAATTTCAGACAATTGCGAGTCGCTCAAATAATCCAACAGTTGGGTATGTACAATCCTCTCCAAGATCTTGCTTAAAAAGGGAAGTTTGGAGATAGGTCTAAAATTTGACATAGTAGAACTATCAAGGCCAGGTTTCTTAAGTAAGGGGTGTATGACTGCATGTTTAAACCCACTAGGAACTTGACCGGTTAACAGACTAGTATTGATAATTTTCAGGATATAAGGTCCAATGATGGGAAATACTTTTTGGAGAAAGCGGGGAGTAACAACATCATTTGGGGAGCCACAGGGCTTAGCATGTAGCACCAACTCCTCTAAGTCACGCAGAGAAATCGGTGCAAAAGCAGGGAATAAGCTTGAGCAAGGAGCATGCATGGCCGGATCAACAATAGCTGGAATCAGAGGCCTCAGGCTAGCAATCTTGTCCACAAAAAAGGTGATAAACTTATTGCACATAGCCTCAGAGGACGGCAAAAGGTTGTAACCCTCCAAGTTAAGTACAGAATTAATCGTATTGTATAAAACACGAGGGTTATGAGAGTTGGCCGAAATAAGTTGAGAAAAGTAGGAGTGTTTATCGGCCTTAACTGCCCTCTGATAAGTTTTCCAACTAATCTTTAGGGCTTCCAGGGAGACATGCAATCTGTCTTTTTTCCACTGTCTTTCACATTTCCTACATTGTCTTCTAATAGCTCGGGTATGATCTGTTAACCAAGGACTAGTCTTAGATTTACATTTTCTTACTCTCAAAGGGGCAACAACATCAAGCACAGATTTACAAGCAAAGTCAAAATACAAAAGTAGGTCATCTGCAGTGGGCAACTCAGGGGCATAAGACATAAATTTGTCAAACAGTATAGAAAACCGTTCGGCAGAATCAGAGCCAAAGGCACGATAACATCGAGCAGGTGCAGCCTGATTTGCAAAAACGTTAGAAGGCGCAATATCAAATAAGATAGGCATATGATCAGAAAATACTGCATCTTCAACCCGTACATTGCAAACAGATAAACCATGAGATAAAACTAAGCCCAGTGTGTGACCACGTTCTTGAGTGGCACCACTAACAAATTGGACAAAATTAAAAGAGTTCACTAAGTCCAGAAAGTCCTTGGCCAGGGGCTTCCCCGGACAGCAAACGTGAATATTAAAATCACCAAGCAGGAGGATCTGGTCATATCGTGATGCACAATCAGCAAGAAACTCTGAGAACTCTGATAAGAACACCTTGTTATATTTCGGCGGGCGATAAACCAGGTAAACTCGCCACATTTTAAACATTTTGTTGTTCAACAGCATCAAGACTGACGGAGTGTGTTTGAGATAACCTCACAAGTGTCACAGATGACACATTTGGCGTTTTTTTGCTGGTTTGTCGGTAGCAGCTCCTGAAACGCAAGACTGCCACACATCTGTTCGACCAACGCCAGTAGATCTAAACGCCAGTAGATCTGGAACACCGGTTCGATCCCTGGGCTCTCTGTCCTGGTCGTTGTGTCCTTGGGCAAGACACTTCACCTACCGCCTACTGGTGTTGGCTACATAAATCCAATCCATTATTATTATAAAAGAATCCTATAGAATAATTCTTGTAAAATTTGAAATCAGGCCGGATTTTAGTATTTTATTCAACCTGAATCCATCACTGAATCAGTTTGTTTAGGTGGGCTTACTTTTAAATACTCTAAGAACAACAAGTAAGTCTGCAGTGCCAGAGCGAAGTGCTCTAATGGGGTGATATGTAGAGATGGCACGATACCACTTTTTTATGTCCGATTCCGATATCATAAAGTTGGATATCTGCCAATACCGATATGAATCCGATATAGCATATTTTATGATCAATAAAATGTTTTTTTTTAAATATCTTGCTGCATTTTGTATAAGTTCATACTCAAGTTAAAAACAAAACTAAACTAAAGCTATTCTGTTACACTTGTATGCGAAAAACACACTGCACCCAAAATATTTCATAGTTCAGCAAAACTGATCAATCTAATAAACTTAAACCTGCACCATCCTCCCTATTCTGGTGTTTTACAGAGTACTTAGCAGAAATATTAAACAACCTAACTAACAGGGTTGCAAACTCCCAGCAAAAGAAAAAAAATAGGGAACCACCCCCCACCCTCCACCTCATGATGCTTAATCGACGTAATCAACTTTAATTTGATGCACGTGTAAAAAAACAAAAACAGAAATCAATAATTTTTCAAGAATAATTAAATGGATTGAACATCTTTCTTCAACAGAACTGCAGACTGCACAGATGGTTCCCAAAGGAAAAAGTACTACAGCTTAGTAGGTTATAAGTTTGACTTAACAGTTACTATATACAGTAATGGATTTCCATACATTTTACATCAGATGAAAACTTTGGTTTTAAGATTCAGATAATTATTTATTAAAAGCTCGACATGACAGTAAGAAAGAAATGTAATTTTGGGCCCCCCCTTTCCCTACCTGCCCCCCTGGCTAAACTTTGCTAGATCCGCCCCTGCACAGTTACCAGCCGTCAGCTGCATAGAAAAGGATCCTGGTGTAGAAAGTAATATTAAATAAAATCTAACAACAGCTTATCAAGCTTAAACGTGCTGCTGTTGTTTATCTGCTGGTTTCCTCTTTCTGGTGCAAAGTGGGCGATAAACTAACAAGAGAGACGGACTCGCAACAGAAAAGCCGATCAGCTGATCATTGATCATTGATCAGTTTCATGATTGAAATAGCAGCAGGAGAGGGAGAGAGACAGGCAGTCGCTCCATATATCGGTTGTTAAGCTTAACGCTAAAATGCTTTACTAACATTCAGAGATGAACTTACACACTTGCTTTACTTCTGTGGGATAACTTTCTCTGACATAAAAATCCCGGTTTGGAAGCAGGTAGCAAGGCTCCAGATGCTCGACCAGACCGCCGAGAGGTCTTGCAAAGCCTCAGTGACCACACTAGATTAAGTGACTTATACCCTCTGATGTTAGTAGGTGTGTGGTGGGGATGTATATATGTTGTGTATATTGTATGTGTGTGTGTATGGGGGTGGATATAGATATATATATATATATATATATATATATTATATATATAGATATATATATATATGTGTGGGTATATGTATGTAATGGTATATATATGTATGTATGTATATATATATAGGTATGTAGTGTATATATATTATATGTATGTAGTGTAGATAATATATAGTGTATGTAGGTATATATATATATATGTATGTATTATGATATTAGTATGTATATATATAGATATGTATATATATATATATATTAGATAGATATATAATGTATATAAGATATAAATATATATAGTAGATGTGTATATGTTGTGTATATGATATATATGTGTATATGTATGTGTATATATATATATATATATATATATATACATACACACACACACACACACACACACACACACACACACACACACACACAGAGCAGCTGGATAGCGTAGTGGTTAGACTACACGCCTTTGGAACAGAGGATCGCAAGTTCGATTCCTGCCTGGGGCGTCTGTATCCAGTAAGGGTCCTAAGGCTAGACCCCCTATGCTAAGCAAGCCTACCGCAGACATGAGCAAGACAGATAAATATGAAATATATACACACACACATATATGTATATATATATTAGGGGTGCAACAATACACAAAATTCACGGTTCGGTTCGATACTTTGGTGTCACGCTTCGATATTTTTTCGATACAAAAAAAAATGTTCATGCCTTTTTAATTTGTCATTTATTAAATTTTCATGGCACATTCTGCACCACATCTCTGTGCGTTCATCATTTGTTTGGAGCCAGCTCACCTCCTGCAACTACTTTTCCGAGAATACGTGCTTCTTTTGTGGTTCGGACTCCTTCTGACATTTCTTTGGAGGTGGAGGAACACCAAAGTAATTGCTTAAAGGAGCTTCTTCAACATCTTTAAGAGTTCTAAACAAATGTCTGTCCTCCTCCTGAAAATCTTATGTATGCAAACACGCGTTGCAACTTCATACCTTGTGCGCATTTTTTATTTTGACAGCGAATGCG
Source organism: Simochromis diagramma (assembly GCF_900408965.1). Lineage (NCBI taxonomy): Eukaryota > Metazoa > Chordata > Actinopteri > Cichliformes > Cichlidae > Simochromis > Simochromis diagramma. The sequence continues at coordinate 133,322 of NW_024386751.1, forward strand.
CACCTGCGGACCACTTATGTGCAGCCCTGGTTATTTAGCTCGTCATATTGCAGCCACAGAAATTCTTTTGTCCATGAAACCATAAAGCTGCACTTTCTTTTTGCCTTATAGTCTGATTTGTCATAACTTTTCCGTTTTGTGGTAAGCTTTTCTTTGGCTGTCACTTCTTCACCCTGACCTGTCTTATTTGGCTCAGCAGAACTGAAATGCTTTTACACGCTCACTCACATAAGCTCAGCAATTCTCTGCGCGATCAACCTCTCACATGTTTAATCTTGCTGCGGGAGATTTCACTTGTCATGTTTGCATAGTAAGCTAACGATTAATAAGACGATGTCAGAGGAATTGGTGCACAAATTATCATCACTCACAGATCAGTGCTGTCGCTCTCTATACACAGTTCACACGATTGCAAAGTGAAAGCAAAAAACAAGCGCAAATTCAAACGCGATTTCAATATGTCACATATTGACAGTGGCTCACTGATGCCAATGACATAATTACCCAGCTACATTTCCGAAAGAATGCAAAAGCATTGACATATATTTTTCCTTCCTGCGATAGCCCGACAGGCAGGGCAGAGAGAGATTTTGGTAGCCCGACTGGAAAAATTTTGCGAGCCCTGTATCTGATTGAGGAATCACTCATCTTTGGAAAAGAGAGTTTATTACAGAGAAATGGCTCTTTCCAAAATAAAAGCTATACTATACGCTTCTTCTGGGCTATATTGTCAGCAGCATAAGGAGAATCATGTGCTAACGGCTGTCTAAATGACTCGGGTAAAGTTTGTAGCATGCATGCTTGTTGTTTTTGTCGGCTTCCACTTGTCTTTGCACTAGGATGATGTCGGAGTAAATGAGCAGTCATATTCGTTGTGTTCCTGTCATGGTCCTGGGCCATGTGGGCCCAGTATTCTTAGTTTCTTGTATTTTTGTATTTCGTTCCTTATTTAGGTCATGTTTCCTAAGTTGTGCTGTTGTGTTGTTCCTTATTTGACTTCCCCTTGTGACTTTTATCCCCTGTGTGCCCCTCTATGTATCTGTGAGCCCTCATCTCCCCTCCTTGTTTCATTCCATGTTTCCCCAGCCCACTATGCCTGCGCTCTCTCTCCTCCTGTTTGCACCTGTGTACTTCCTGTTTTACTTTGACAGTCTCCCGTCAGTGTTGTTTACTCCTGCCATGTCTTGTTATGTTTATCTGTGTCAGCTGTGTTCCCATGTGTGGCCACTTCCCCTGATCATCCCTCTTGTGTATTTAGTCTCTGTGTTTCATGTAGTCTGTGTCGCGTCGTCTGTGTTACCACCCCGTGTTCCGTATCTCCAGCCATAGCTTTTTCTTAGTTTATGTCCAGTTTAGGTTTCTGTTTGAACTATTACTCTTATGCTGCCCTCACTCTGTTGTGTTCCTTTCATCAGCCAGAATAAAAGGCTCGCTTTTGTTTAACTCCACTCCTGCATCCTCGCTTGTGTTCGCTCCTGGGTCCACCATACACATTTCCGCACGGTCTGCCTCCGCAGACCGTGACAGTTCCCACTAGTGCTGTCAGCATAAATCTCGTTGAAATGACGTTAACGCCACAACACGGCAAATCTCCGTTAACGAGCTACCGCCGATCGCCCCGCGCATGGGGCTAGACGGCCAACACGTTAACGAGCTAACTGCGCTAACACACTAGTTCCCACCCATGTAATTGAGCATTGCGTGGCACATCCAACATACTGTTTTACTTTAGTCCATGACTCGCTTACCTTCAGGGTCATACGTCACATGAAAACCAAAATAATTCCAAACGCCAGATCTGAATGAGGGTGGGGGAGGTCCATGTTGAAAGGAGAGCTTAACTTCTGTCTCGCTAGCTTGCCCTGCGCTCTTCCTTCTGACGATGCTGTCTGTGTTGAGCGCTCAGTGAATCTGCGTTCGACTACTCCGCCTAGGCTGCACTGTCGAGCGCAGATTCACTGAGCGCTCAACACAGACAGCATCGTCAGAAGGAAAGTTGATAAAATAAATTACAAATGTTGTATTGTTCGATACATATGCGTACCGAACCGAAAGCACTGTATCGAACGGTTCAATATCGATACGAATATCGTTGCACCCCTAATATATAAATATATATATAAAAAAAAAAAAACACCCAGCACGCCCCTGCGGGCGGTTTATCCTTCAAGCTCGGGTCCTCTACCAGAGGCCTGGGAGCTTGAGGGTCCTGCGCAGTATCTTAGCTGTTCCCAGGACTGCGCTCTTCTGGACAGAGATCTCCGATGTTGTTCCCGGGATCTGCTGGAGCCACTCGCCTAGCTTGGGAGTCACCGCACCTAGTGCTCCGATTACCACGGGGACCACCATTACCTTCACCCTCCACATCCTCTCGAGCTCTTCTCTGAGCCCTTGGTATTTCTCCAGCTTCTCGTGTTCCTTCTTCCTGATATTGCTGTCATTCGGAACCGCTACATCGTTCACTACGGCCGTCTTCTTCTGTTTGTCTACCACCACTATGTCCGGTTGGTTAGCCACCACCATTTTGTCTGTCTGTATTTGGAAGTCCCACAGGATCTTAGCTCGGTCATTCTCCACCACCCTTGGGGGCATCTCCCATTTTGACCTCGGGACTTCCAGGTTATACTCGGCACAGATGTTCCTGTACACTATGCCGGCCACTTGGTTATGGCGTTCCATGTATGCCTTGCCTGCTAGCATCTTGCACCCTGCTGTTATGTGCTGGATTGTCTCTGGGGCATCTTTACACAGCCTGCACCTGGGGTCTTGCCTGGTGTGATAGACCCCAGCCTCTATGGCTCTTGTACTCAGAGCTTGTTCTTGTGCTGCCATGATTAGTGCCTCTGTGCTGTCTTTCAGTCCAGCTTTGTCCAGCCACTGGTAGGATTTCTGGATATCAGCCACCTCCTCTATCTGCCGGTGGTACATACCGTGCAGGGGCCTGTCCTTCCATGATGGTTCCTCGTCTCCCTCCTCTTTCTTGGGTTTCTGCTGCCTGAGGTATTCACTGAGCACTCGGTCAGTTGGGGCCATCTTCCCAATGTATTCTTGGATGTTCGTTGTCTCATCCTGGACTGTGGTGCTGACACTCACCAGTCCCCTTATATATATATATATATATATATATATATATATATATATATATATATATACATACATACGTACGTGTGTGTGTGTGTGTGTATGTATGTATGTATGTATGTATATATATATGTGTGTGTGTGTATATATATGTTCAAAATAGTCAACAGGGTCGCAAGAAGCATGTGGAAAAGCCAAGGCGCAAAATAACTGCCCATGAACTGAGAAAAGTCAAGCGTGCAGCTGCCAAGATGCCACTTGCCACCAGTTTGGCCATATTTCAGAGCTGCAACATCACTGGAGTGCCCAAAAGCACAAGGTGTGCAATACTCAGAGACATGGCCAAGGTAAGAAAGGCTGAAAGACGACCACCACTGAACAAGACACACAAGCTGAAACGTCAAGACTGGGCCAAGAAATATCTCAAGACTGGTTTTTCTAAGGTTTTATGGACTGATGAAATGAGAGTGAGTCTTGATGGGCCAGATGGATGGGCCCGTGGCTGGATTGGTAAAGGCAGAGAGCTCCAGTCCGACTCAGACGCCAGCAAGGTGGAGGTGGAGTACTGGTTTGGGCTGGTATCATCAAAGATGAGCTTGTGGGGCCTTTTCGGGTTGAGGATGGAGTCAAGCTCAACTCCCAGTCCTACTGCCAGTTTCTGGAAGACACCTTCTTCAAGCAGTGGTACAGGAAGAAGTCTGCATCCTTCAAGAAAAACATGATTTTCATGCAGGACAATGCTCCATCACACGCGTCCAAGTACTCCACAGCGTGGCTGGCAAGAAAGGGTATAAAAGAAGAAAAACTAATGACATGGCCTCCTTGTTCACCTGATCTGAACCCCATTGAGAACCTGTGGTCCATCATCAAATGTGAGATTTACAAGGAAGGAAAACAGTACACCTCTCTGAACAGTGTCTGGGAGGCTGTGGTTGCTGCTGCACGCAATGTTGATGGTGAACAGATCAAAACACTGACAGAATCCATGGATGGCAGGCTTTTGAGTGTCCTTGCAAAGAAAGGTGGCTATATTGGTCGCTGATTGGTTTTTGTTTTGTTTTTGAATGTCAGAAATGTATATTTGTGAATGTGGAGATGTTATATTGGTTTCACTGGTAAAAATAAATAATTGAAATGGGTATATATTTGTTTTTTGTTAAGTTGCCTAATAATTATGCACAGTAATAGTCACCTGCACACACAGATATCCCCCTAAAATAGCTAAAACTAAAAACAAACTAAAAACTACTTCCAAAAACATTCAGCTTTGATATTAATGAGTTTTTTGGGTTCATTGAGAACATGGTTGTTGTTCAATAATAAAATTATTCCTCAAAAATACAACTTGCCTAATGATTCTGCACTCCCTGTATGCTTTCAATTGTGTAATTTAAGTGATCTAGGTAGCTCTGTTTTGGAAGTTCAGTTAACGCTAGAAATGTGTTTATGAGTTTGTACGTGTTTCGTCTGTAGGGGCCCCCATAAATATTTATATATAAACATACATAAAGAAAACCAAGTTTTTTTTACATTACTAATTCCTTTTGTGCATAATTTTATATTGTTGCTGATAATTAATTAATTAAAGCAACAAAACAACCTGAAGAGCCAGTTGGGAGCCGAAAGAGCAGGCTCATTTTAGTGAGCCGAGCCGAAAGAGCCGGTTCTCTAAAAAGAGCCGGAAATCCCATCACTAGTTTGGATATCAGAGCCACTGGCCTGTAGCTGTTGAGGTCCTTGGGGCGTGTCTTTGGCACTGGTACAACACAGGAGGTTTTCCAGAGCTGTGGGACTTTCCCCAGCCTCAGGCAGGACCTGACAACCCTTGAGCTGATGCCATCTGGGCTTTAATCCTCCTCAGTTCCCTCCTAACCTGGGTGGTTGAGAGAGACAGGCTGGAGCCTTGTGTTGAGTGTGTATTGGATGCTGTTGTTGGGGGTGGGGAGGAGTGAGCAGGGTGAGTAGAGGAGGTGTGAAGTGTCTTAGGTGTCAGAGGTGGAACAGCAGCAGTGGGGGTGGGTGAGCCTGCGGCCCCTGTTGGAGACTGCCTCATGGCTGAATCAAATCTGTTGAAGAAATGATTCAGTTCATTTGCCCACCTCACATCCCTCCCAGGCAGAGAGTTCTGATGTTTGTGGCCCGAGATGGTTCTGAGGCCTCTCCAGACTTCGCCAACGTTGTTTTGCTGAAGCTGGTTCTCCATCAATCAGTGACGAATAGTAAGATGTTCTGGTTTTGCGGAGGGCTGTCTTATAAAGCAACAAACTATTTTCAACATTAGGGGCCCGTTCTTCGTACCTCGCTAAGTAAGTTAGCTGGATTAGATTGTTGACGATTTCGCGTGATCCTGGATCGTTCGGTTCCCCAAAGCTCATCTGGGACTTGCTGCCATAGCAACAGAGCCGTAAGCGTAAACCTGCTCGGGAGCAGGTTTACTTTATGTAAACAGGATTAGATCGCGGCCACGCAGGTATGTCCGCTTCATTTATACGAAAGCAACGGCGATATTCCACCACTGTTTCACCATAAATAAATAACATCAATGTAACTAAAGATAATGCAGCACCTGATCCATTTATTGATGTCACACAGATACATACAGGTCATTTCCTAAAAAAGGGAAATGTACTATTAACATTCTATTACATGTATGTGATTATTACAGATGTAATTCATATTTTAGAGTAGTAATTGCAAATTACTTCGTGTAATCAAGATGAGAGACCACGGCTATAAAAGCGAAGGTGGATTTGGGAAGTCTGTCGCAGCCATGTCCTGTCCGTTTACGCGAGCAACCCATTGTGGAAGGTGCAAGATTGATAAGGAGAGTTTTCAGAATTCAGCGTATATTGCGGGATAGACAGGATCCTTTAGCTCAGCGCGACAGTGTGCTCATTAAGAGATATCGATTTTCCCGTGAGGGTATTATTCACTTAACCAACTTGTTGACGAGGGGGTGCAGGACCACCACCTGTCTTTTGTTGCTCTGCCCTTTTCTTGGTTGCTGTTATAAACAAACAGATTATTCCAGGGTCTCTTTGCAAGAGACGAAAAGCAATATAAGTGATAAATATTACCATTCTGTAGAATATTCTTATATTTCACTTTTACCTGTTCCCATGTTCTAGTGGGTCCTGTTGTGGCTCTAATGTGAAAGGGGATATAATATAACATAATATAATATAATGTAATATAATATTGGATAATATAGTGTGATACGACATTACTTACGAGTTTAATTTGTCAGCAACTTCCTGCCAGCCCTCTCTCCTTGCTTTTGCAGCCTTTGCAGTGTTCCCTTGCGTTCTGATTAAACTCTGAAACTCCTGAATTCCCTCACTCAAGAGTTCTTGCTCTGCTGCCGAAAAATACCGAACGCGCTCCTTCGACATTTTCGCCGACCAATCAAAGGGTTGCCGATCAATGTTTCTACTATCGATGCGTAGCCCCTTTTACGACACCCAGTGATCTCACATTACTTCATCCAGCTGTACTAATCGTCAACAGCAGGTGTGTTCGGAGAACCGGATTAGCGAGCTCACGGTTAGCGTGATGGTTTGGTCTTGGATGTGTCATTTGATCTTGGATGTAGTAAGCGACGTACGAAGAACGGGCCCCAGCTCGTAGTTTAATGTGTGTCTATCCTTACTGCTGTACTTTTCCTGGTTTTCACAGTATATTTCCTCCCATGTGTTTTTCTTGTATCATTTCTTTGTCTTGTCTCCTTTTGTCCCTCCAGATGTCCCACAGCAGCATGTCTGTAAGGAAGAGATTTTCAGTGACCAGCAGCTCTGTAATCAAGAGAGTCTCAACCAGAAGGAATCAGAGCTTCCTAATGTTAAAGATGAACAGGAGCAACTCTGCAGCAGTCAGAAGAGAAGACAGGTTATACTGAAGGAGGAGACTGATACCTTCATGGTGACTGCTGATTATGAGGAAAGAGACCACAGTGAACCAGAACAAAAGAGTAACCAGCTTCTCTCTCACAGCTCTGCTGTAGGTGAGAGCCAATATCAGGAAATAAGGAAGAAGTTTGATTCAGGATCAGCTGGAAATGGAAACAAAAGTCACAACAATGCAGAATATCCACCTACCTCAGGAAGTCAATGTAACTCTGATAAAAGTAAAAAGTCCTCAAACTGTGATGTTTGTGGAAAAGCCTTTAAGTATAACTATTTAATGAGAAGGCATTATCGAGTCCACACAGGTGAGAGGCCGTTCTCTTGTAAAATGTGTGGGAAAACGTTTATATCTGCTAGTTCTTTGTCGAAGCACACAAAAACTCACTCAGGTGTTAAGACATTTTGTTGCACAACTTGTGGAAAAATGTTTATGTATAATAGTGATTTACTGAAACACATAAGAACACACACTGGGGACAAACCATATCGTTGTAAAACATGTGGAAAAATGTTTTTATATAATAGTGATTTACTGAAACACACAAGAACACATACTGGGGAGAAACCATATCATTGTGCAACATGTGGGAAAGTGTTTGGATATAGTAGTTCTTTATTGATGCATATGAGAAGGCACACAGGTGTGAAACCATATAATTGTAAAACATGTGGGAAGACGTTCAGACGTAACTGTCATTTAACAGAGCACATAAGAACTCACACAGGTGAGGAACTTTGACAATAAAAGAGTTCTAAGTTCTATGTATAGTTGCTTGCACACTGAAATTTGGAAGCAATACCACAAAGGTGTGAAAATAAAGAAAATGATATACAAGAAAGAAGAAGAAGAAGGAGAGACAATATAAGAACACTATGTACACTATAAACATGATGTAGACGTCATAATAAAACATTGTAAATAATAAATAAGGGTGGAAGGGCTATGGTCATTAAGGGATGGAGATTGCACATATAGCTGAAATATTGCACAGCAGGAGCAGAATATTGTACGGAAACAAAAAGAAACTCACGCGCACACAAAAAAGCAATAATGACAATAATAAATAGCAAATAGCAGCACCAGAATGATTGTAGGAAACTCTCAGTTTGCATTTATTTTCCTGACAGCCTACAGGAAGAAGCTGTTCTTTAGTCTATTGGTTTTGCACCTGATGGATATGAACCTTTTTCCAGAGGGCAGGATGTTGAATAGATGGTGGTGAGGATGGAGGCGGTCTTTTATGGAGAGACATCTAGAGCTGGCAATGGAGTCCATGGGTGGACAGGTGATCACCTTTTATGGGGGGGGAGCCGGGTTTTTTTTGTCTTGCAGAAGTCTGTCTGTGACCAATTCCTTGGTTTTCCTGGTGTTGAGGTTTACGTTATTGTTGTCACACCATTCTGTCAGACATTGGACCTCATCTCTGCAGGTGGTGTCGTCATTGTCAGTGATGAGCCCCATCAGAGGGCTGTTGTTTGCAAATTTGATGATGATGTTGCAGGGTGCGTGGGGGTGTGGTCACTGATGGTGGTCTTCCTGCTGCTGTGTAGCTGTCTCTGCCTGTTGCATGTCTGGGCATGAAACTGCAACCTGTCGCACGTCCATCGTTTTGAGTTACCGTAAAGCATGTCGCAAATCCGGGTGCACGTAATGCAGCACCATGTCGCAAAACCACAAGACGGAGTTTCTGTGCGAAAAATATCATTTTTTTAATACTTTATTTTCTCTTGCATAAAGTTAAGAGTATGTATAGTGAGAAGCGAACACTAATATATTTGCCACAGGCTATTTAACCCTTTGAGACCTGCCATAGAACCAAGTCCGCCAGAGCTTATTTTTATATTTTTACATACTGTAGTGCCATTTGTGGGAGCATTTCAAGTTGCTATACATCAATACAACCGTTATAGCCCAAATTTTTAATAATATGTCTGCATTAAGTCCATAGTAACTACATAAATTGAAAATGAAAATCGTTTTTGTTTTTTCAACATATATTTCTAGTTAGAGAAATTTAAGAGGCTTTTCCCTCAAAACTGTAAATACAAAAAAGTTGCACAAAATAGTTTCCCACCACAGGAAATTTATTTTGAGTGTCTTCATAGTTTTATTTTTGAGATACACTAATTTTTATATACTGCAGGAAAAATGAAAATAAATATTACAATGCAAATTTGCAAAAAGACAGCATGTGCATCAAAATAAACTATTTCCAGCAGTGTAATTTGAGTTCTAAGCATCCTGAAAATGATTCAGAAAAGCATAAAGTCAAACATGACTTTCAAAAACACCAGCATAGGTTTATAAGGCCCTGAAGGTAAAAAACTACATTTTCCTCAAAAATGACGTCTCTTCCAGTTTCGGGCAGGTAATGGCGGACATGCAATAGTTCGTGCTGACGTCTGTTCCAACCAGGGAAGTGTTATGAACAGCTGATCAGATCGGTGTTTCTGGAATATTATGTTTTTGTTACTGCAAGTGCTTTTTATGCAGTTTTTGCAAAGCTAAATGTGGAAGGAAACCGTGGCCTAGGGTAAGCTGATGGCATAAGATGTAAGTACAACTCCTCCGGTTTCATATGCAAAAGAAATTATTGCGCTAGCTTACGTGATTCCAGTTCTACAGGGATTTAAAAATAGTTACGCAAAATGGAGCGTTCCCACTCCGACCGGTTTTAAAGGTTATATTTTATGTAATAAATTCTAAAATTAGGTTAGAAACGATAGAAGACAAATGGCACGATAGTCCACACGATATTTATCGTCATATCGCTCAGCACTAGTGGGGGTGCAGTCACTGGTGTAGATGGTGTACAGGAGTGGACTCAGCACACATCCCTGTGGTGAGCCAGTGCTGAGTGACAGGGTGGATGATCTCTGGTTGCCAACCTTGACATATTTTCATCGGTCTGTAAGAAAGTTTTTGATCCATGCACATGTGGGGTGGGGGGGAGTCCAAGTTTACAAGCTTGTCAATAACAATGTCTGGGATGATGGTATTAATGGCCGAGCTGAAATCAATGAAGAGCATCCTTACTGAAGTCCCAGGAGGGCAGTGGAAGATGCATCTTAAGTTGGACCTATTTGCCTTATAGGCAAACCTGGTGGGGGTCGAAGCTGGGTGAGAGGTAGTCTTTTATGTGCATTAAAACGAGCTTCTCAAAGCACTTAGCAACTACTGGAGTCAGAGCGATGGTTCTGTAGTCGTTGAGGCCACTGATGGTGGTGGACTTGGGGACTGTGGGATTATTGTTGCTGATTTGAGGCAATGTGAGACAGTGGCATGTGACAGGTAAATGTTGAATAGTCTGGTGAACACAGGAGCCAGCAAGCGCAGGTTTTGAGGACACTCCCAGGTATTCCACTTGGCCAGTGGCTTTGTTGTCAAAGATGTAATAAAAGATTCAAAACCAGAACACAGAAGGTTAATTGCTCAGCTGTGTTGAGCTAAAAGTCAGAGGTTTGTGTCACAAAAGTAGCTGTTTTTATCGAATTCGCTGTGGTAACTTACACTGAATAACCTGGTCAGGAGCAGGTAATGTGTTCAGAGTTTCACTTTAAAAGTGACTGTGCTGTTATACCTCATTCTAATCTGCTGCTAAATCTCTTTAACACTGATTAAATTGTAGCAATTAGAACACACAACACAAGAAAGTAATACAATTAATTTAGATTTGCAACAAGCTAAAGCAAATCTTTTCTTACTTTTTGCTGCTGTAAGTTTCAGGTCTCTAATGTGCAGTTGTTCCCTTAATATCATCTTCGCCTCCGTCAGTGCGCCCCAGGGTGGCTGTGGCTACAATGTAGCTGCCATCACCAGTGTGTGAATGTGTGTGTGAATGTGTGGATGACTGGATATGTAAAGCGCTTTGGGGTCCTTAGGGACTAGTAAAGCGCTATATAAATACAGGCCATTTACCATTTACCATTCATAATCTACCCCTCAGGTTAGAAGTCTTTTTAGAGAAAACAGTGTCTAAGTAGAGAGTTTCTAAGGGTTTGAAGTTAAACCACCTTAACGCAGTAGTATACCTGCTGTAACGGTCATTTTGCTCACCACCACGACCGTTTTTTACAGAAACTTGTTGTACCCCACTGTTACGGCGCAGGAAGCCTCTGCATTATTGTCCTGAACAGTCAGATCAGCCTGATGTCTTCAGCTGTCAGACTGCGATGTGATCAATTTTTAATGTTTTTATTTGTTGTTGTTTTGTCTTTTCAGTTTTTTGATACACATGGAAATCTACTGTGTTGTTGAATTAAAGTTAGAATTTTACAATTATGTTATAAACCAAAAATGCACAACAGCTGTTTGTTTTCTTTCTTTGTTTTTTATCCACCCAAAACTCAAACATGACGGCCAACCTAACCACTGTGGTGATCACTGAGTAAGGGAGCAGGTTGGCCGTCTATCACAGGTCTAACAGAGACAGAATATTCACACTCACACGTTTGCATGTGTGATTTTAAGTTTGACTTTTTTGATCTCACAGGTAAAACTGTGTTACAGCAGCAGGATGAGAATGAGTAAAAAATGTGCGGTATACAATAAACAACAAATAACAGAGTTAAAATAGAAGTGCCAGGTAAGGGTCTAATACTATGAAATACAACAGGAATGTAAGACTGGCATTGTGTAAGATACTCATGAGATAAATAACAACTAAAAAAGTACAACTATATTTGTACAGTCAAAGGGAAACTAGTCCAATGTTCTTCTCACAGTTTCAGTCTCGTAGAGTAGTGATGTGTCGGTTGCGAACGAAACAGCTCTTAGAGCCGGATCTTTGACGTGAATGACGCGAGCCATGTTTTTGGTTTTTTTTTTTAGAGACAAAGCACATACAAGCTCCAAAACACGTACAAAACACAACAGACGTGCTCCAGGATGCTAGGCGCAGTGTTGAGCTTTTGTTACGTAGTGGCTACACAAGCCAGAAAGTACCAATGACCGGATTTGGTGTGTGGTAGTAACAGGTAAATGAACATTTTTTCTTTAATTATTTGAATATAACAATACACACATGCTTTCATGCTTTCAATTGTGTAATTTATGTGATCTAGGTAGCTCTGTTTTGGAAGTTCAGTTAACGCTAGAAATGTGTTTTGGAGTTTGTACCTGCTCTGTCTCTAAATAAAACCACTTTTTTTTTTACATTAGTAATTCCTTTAGTGCATAATTTTATATTGTTGTTAATAATAAATTATTTAAAGCCACAAAACAACCTGAAGAGCCGGTTGGGAGCTGAAAGAAATCCCATCACCACGGTAGAGAAGTAATAATAATAATAATAATAATACATTTTATTTGTGGGCGCCTTTCAAAAACCCAAGGTCACCTTACAAAAGAACAAAATTAATAAAAGGAGCAGTAGTCATAAATGACATAAAATAAGTTAAAATTGCAAAACAGAACTTGAAAGCAGATAAAATCAGCACTAAAGTGAATAAACCAGTTTGAACAGATGTGTTTTGAGCTGTGACTTAAACACAGGAAGAGAGTTTTTATTTCTTATGGCTTGAGGAAGAGAGCAACTGAAGGCTCTGTTCCCCATGTTCCGAGGGACCACTGTACTATATTTCACTGGCAAATATTGGAAGGACCCACAGAATTTGGTCCTGATGAAAAGTGGAGGAGTGCATCGATCAGACACTGAAATGAAAAATGTAGAAAGAAAAGAGAAAATAATAGGCCTTAACGCTTTCCATCAAGGTGATCAAACAAGTAAAGACTGTAAAATTCTGACTGGAGAGAAGTTTAACAGTGTGTGGCTCCCTCTAGTGGATGTTGTGGAGTATTCTGTTGTCTTTGCTCCAAAGGTTTTTGTACAGAGTTTTGCTGTTTCCTGTCACTGTGGGCCGCAGAGCACAGTAGTACACAGCAGAGTCAGACAGCTGAAGCTTCTGGATCTTCAGAGGAACTGATCTGTTGCTGGAATCCAGTGTGGATGAAAATCTCTCCTTGAACTCGTCTGCTGTGTTTCCATCATCCCCACTATAGCGCATCAGGATGAATTTGGGGCTGTTGTTTCCATCCTGTTTGTACCAGAAGAGATAATTATTTGTTCCACTGCTGTTATAGAGACAGCCAAGTGTCACTGTGCCTCCTGCAGCAGCAGTCTCTTCTCCTTTTGCTTGCAGCACGTTGTCTTTTTGTGCTCTGCATTCTGTAAAACACCAACAAACAGTATCAGTGTGCTGTTAAAGAATCACGTCAATGTTGATATCAAAGAAACAGAGTTGTGTTCATACCGAGGCACATAGCAGCCAGCAGCACTGAGATGAACAGAGGCGTCATATCTGCAGTGTAGAGTAACTGTGAGCTACAGCAAGTATAAAGAAGCTGTGATCTCTCTGTTTAGTCTTCATCAACACTAAGTTGGTGGATTAGAAGGAGGAGCCTGATCACAGTGACAGGACTCATTCACAGCCCTGTGTTATTCCCCCTACTGACAGCTTTACACTCAGCACGTCTTTCTGCTGCTCTGCTTTGCTTGGAGATCTTGCAGCAGGAAGTCTATAAAGTGAAATCTATCCGTTGGTAGTTTGATCTACCTCTCCTTCAATGCACATGTTGAAGAGTCCCTGGATAAGACTGATGTTCACAGCTGTTCTTTCTGTCAGCTCCAACCTGTCTGATTGTTCTCCTCTGAGCTCTCTCATCACCAAACTAATGCTCACCGGTTTTAGTTTCACACAATGCAACAATGCTTATGGCAAAAGGATACTAAGTTTAATTTGAGCACTTTAATTTGTTTTTGATGGATCTGTTTTCTCTTCGCACTGTAGCCTTGCTGCTTAGAATCTGTTCATTTACTGCAACGGTGAGTTGAAAAATGTACACATAGGAACTAAAGGCAACACGTGTGCTCTGCCGGAAGCTCACCACGTGACACCAGGCGGAAGAAAACAAAGGAAAGGCGCTAATACCGTTAGCTTTCCACGTGTGTGTGCCTGAGCACAGGGACTGTTGTGTTGTTGTGTGAGCTGAGTGTGTGAGCTGCGGCAGCAACGATGCCTTCAGTTCAGTATCTGAGAGAGTTTATCAACGAGCGACTAACTGCTGCTGCTGAACAAATATTCTTGGAGTTTGAAAAAACGATCGTCCAGTACGAGGAAGAGATCGACCGTCAGCGCAGACTGCTGGATATCACCTGGAAACCCCAAATCAAGCTGCACAGGACAGGTGAGTGTCCCTCTGAGGGAGGATCCTGATCACAGCTCTGCGGGACGTTTCTGATTGTGAGGACTTTTTGGAGATGTGAGCTAACAAAGAGCAAACAGAGGACAGGACTGCACTGCGCTCCATTCAAACAGCAGGCGCTGAAATCAGCCTGGATTTCTCTCTTGATTATTTAGTGAAACAAAGTTAGGATCAGGAGATTTGTGAGTCTGGTTCAGAGGGGGACCCATGTGCCGAAAAGCCCCCGGAAGAGTCAGGGTTGGACTCGGTCCAGAGCCGTTTCCTCCCCGCTCAGTCCCTCTCTTCCTGTTTGAAATCAGGCCGGATTTAAGCATTTTATTCAACCTGATTTATATAGCACCAAATCAAAATAGCCGCCTCAAGCCACTTTATATTGTAAAGTATGGGTCCTGCAGTAATGCAAGGAAACCCCAGCAATCATATGACGCAATTTGAGCAAGCGCTTTGGCCACAGTGGGACGGAAAACCAACCTTTTAACAGGAAGAGACCTCCAGCAGAACCAGGCTCAGGGAGGGGCAGCCATGTGGGAGTGAGGGGAGGAAAACAGGACAAAGACAGCTGTGGAAGAGAGCCAGAGATTAATAATTAGTAGTTGTTGTAATAATAATCATAATGATGATAATAACGACCAATGATTGAGAAAGCTAGAGATGATGATGAAGAAGTAAAACAGTGTTTAATTGGAAAGTGTTGGAAACATAATATGAGCTGCAATAATAAAATGTGTTTGGTGATTTATCTGCAGGCTGTTTCTCTTTTAACATCTTTAGAATTTTCTTCAGTTTACTATTTCATCCCCATTTTTCTATTCAGCACCACAAAACTGTCAGGTGGTTCAGCCGAATTAAAATAAATAACGTCCCTTTGATTGTCTACAATCAAAACCCCCTCTTGACCTTTCTGGGGGAAAGGTCAAGAGGGGGTCTGTTGGGATTTAAATATATTGTCCGACTTATTGTCTGCTTATATTGTTTTATGTATGCCAGACCCACACGAGAACTATGTTAAGGGTGACAGGTTGCCCTGGCAACAGACTTTAGAAAGAGGAAGTGCAAAGCTGCACCAGAACTTGTACCATATAAGGAGTTTGTATCGAAACTGGGTCTGACGTGCTGCAAAAATATACAGTATAGCGAGACAGGCCGCTGATGCCCCAGACTTGAGCTGGCGTTTCTGTGCTAAGTCTTCATTTTCCGGAAAATGTAAAATTAAAGATCATCTTTTGAGTTAGACCACTTTGAGCATGTCTTTCTTGGCCGTTGAAGAATACAAAGAACTGAATTTAATAATGGACAGTTATAAACATTTTTCTCTAATTGTACAAAACAACGGTTTTTACAAAGGTTTTCGAACCAAAGGATATTTTGCAAACCCAGTCCTCAGTTGGACTTTTTTTTTTTAAATTTTACATTTTTAAATATAGCAAAAATAAAATTAATCAGTACACACAATCAGACTGAGCAGCTGCTCAATACACACATTTATTTAAAGGCACGGAGGGTGTGTGAGCCTCTGAAGGTTCCACGTGGTACTTACTTAGAATAAAAATAAGTACTTCTGTCAGCAGCATGTCTGTGCGGAGGAGGAGGTTCTCCCTGAGCAGCAGCTCTGGAACCAGGAGAGGAGCTCCAGTGTGGAGCAGGAGGAACCAGAAGCTCCACAGATTAAAGAGGAGCAGGAGGAACTGTGCAGCAGTCAGGAGGGAGAGCAGCTGGGATTGGAGGAGGAGACGGATACCTTTATGGAGTTTGAGTGCAGCACCAACGATGAACACACAGGTATTGCCCAGCATGCAGCAGCAGTGTGTGATTCTCTGCTGGTTTGAATGAACTCCGCATGAACAGATCAGAACAGCATGATCAGAGCGAGCAGATATCCCTGATATGGTCGTCTAAAGTGCACAGCAGCCCCACCTGCGCTTCAGACCTGCTGTTTTTAAAAGGCGGCCAATCACAGTGAAGTTGGATTAAAGGATAAAGGAGCTAAAACATCATGTTTCAGGATGAGCTGAGGGGCTGCAGCAGGTCCAGTGTGACGGCCTCCTCGCTCACTGTGAAACATTCAGAATGCTGGACGAGCGCTTTTGCCAGTGTCATTAAAACAAAGCTCACTTTATAACTATAAATACATATATATTATTTATTAAAGTGTAGAATATAAATGTTTTACATACTTAGGGCTGCTCGATTATGGCAAAAATGATAATCACTATTATTTTCACTGAAATTGAGATCTCGATTATTTGACGATATTTATTTAACCCTTTAAGACCTACCATAGAACCAAGTCCGCCAGAGCTTATATTATTTTTTTACATGTTATAGAGCCATTTGTGAGCATTTCAAGTTGCTATACATCAATACAACTGTTATAGCCCATATTTTAATAATATGTCTGCATTAAGTCCATAGTAACTACATTAATTGCAAAAAAGTGCAATAAACTATAAAAAAATTGGAAATTGTTTTTGTGTTTTTTACATATATTTCTACTTGGAGAAATTTAAGAGGTTTATCCCTCAAAACTTTAAATACAAAAAAGTTGCAAAAAATAGTTTACAACAACAGGAAATTTATTTTGAGTGTCTTCATAGTTTTATTTTGGAGATACAGCAATTTTTATATACTGCAGGAAAAACAAAAAACAATCCTATGATGCGAATTTGCAAAGACAACAGCATGTGCATCAAAATAAACTATTTCCAGCTGTGCAATTCGAGTTCTAAGCATCACAGAAACTATTCAGAAAAGTCAAACATGACTTATAAAAACACCAGTATAGGCTTTTAAGGCCTACAAGTAAAAAACTACATTTCCCGCGAAAATGACATCACTTCCGGTTTCGGACGGGAAATGACGGACATGCGATAGTTCGCGTTGACGTCTGTTTCAATGTGGGAAGTGTTACGAACAGCTGATCGGATCGGCAAAGCGTGTTTCTGGAATATTATGGTTTTGTTCCCGCAAGCGCTTTTTATGCAATTTTTGCAAAGCTTTATGTGGAAGGAAACCGTGACCGAGGACAAGCTGATGGCATAAGATGTAAGTACAACTCCTCTGGTTTCATATGCAAACAAAATTATTGTGCTAGCTTACGCGGTTCCGGTTCTACAGGGATTTAAAGGGTTAACAATAACAATGTATTGAATAATGACTTTAAAAAATAATATAAAATAGTGCAAATACTGATAACAGTGCAAATGTTTGCAATATAAAAAAATAAATGAAAAATGTAAACATCTATGTTTAGTGAACTTTGCAGTGTTGCTCTGTGGTGCAGCTACGACACCGTAGCAAAGTTTACACACTGTGTCTACTTGATCCACGTCTGACTCCGCCAACCCATAATGTTTCCACACCACTGAAGTTTTTTTTTTTTTATCTCTCTTTTCAACCAACAGCAGTCACTCTCCTCTCCAAGTAACTTCTGCTTAGCTTTCCGAGCTTCCCTCGGGTCCTCTTAATTGTTGTGATGCGTGTTCGAAATGCAGAGAGGTGCGCTCGATTTGCCACACGGAGCAGCGCGAGAGTAAAGCTTGAGGGAGGGGCTAATAATCGGCTCAGTCATTTTTAAAGATCGTTGAAAGCCCAGATCGTAATCGTGATTAAAATTCGATTAATTGAGCAGCCCTATACATACTCAGTTTTCTTTTATCGAGCTCAGTCCAGACCACACAGCCGTCATGTTGCCACCAACATCGATGACTTTCATGTGATTTCTTTGATTCTAAAGTGTTTGTAGCATTGAAGTGTGTGTCAGTGTGAGCTGTACACACGAGTCAGTGATGTGGTTTCTCTGACTTCGTTCTGATGTTTGATGTGACTCAGCGTCTTCAGTTCACTCTGTTTGTAGCAGACTGACAGCAGGTCTCAGGTCTCCAGGCTGGTTTCCAGTTAAAGTTAACATTCGACTTCTGTAACACAGTTGTGTCATGGACCCAGCTTGACTCACACCCCTGAACTCACTGCACCACCCTCCTCTGCAGCCATAGACCACACCCAGTGTTACAGTGAGTTACACAGCTGATGGAGCTGGGCTGATAGCACCTGTCACCTCCATCATAAACAGTGGGTGCATTTGTTCTGGGGAGCAAAGACAGACTCAGCACAGCCCGTCAGTTTTTAATTTGCTTCATAACAAGCAAAAATGACCTTTGAACTAAACGCTGTGTCGTCTGTCAGAGCTCCACTTCAGTCATGTGTTACATTTACTGCACGGAGAATCTCTCTCTTACACTGTGATAGTTCCATCTGAAGCATGAAGCACAGACATGTAGCCCACATTAGCACCGTGAACTGTGACGACACAAAGACAGAGCACCGACTGACTGACTGTCGTTTCACTGTTACGCCGATGAATCTCAAATCTACTTTCCTTTTTAAAAAAAAATCTACAGACTCTTTAAAAATTGCTGGACTGCCTTGATACATGAAATCATACAGGGAGTGCAGAATTATTAGGCAAGTTGTATTTTTGAGGAATAATTTTATTATTGAACAACAACCATGTTCTCAATGAACCCAAAAAACTCATTAATATCAAAGCTGAATGTTTTTGGAAGTAGTTTTTAGTTTGTTTTTAGTTTTAGCTATTTTAGGGGGATATCTGTGTGTGCAGGTGACTATTACTGTGCATAATTATTAGGCAACTTAACAAAAAACAAATATATACCCATTTCAATTATTTATTTTTACCAGTGACACCAATATAACATCTCCACATTCACAAATATACATTTCTGACATTCAAAAACAAAACAAAAACAAATCAGCGACCAATATAGCCACCTTTCTTTGCAAGGACACTCAAAAGCCTGCCATCCATGGATTCTGTCAGTGTTTTGATCTGTTCACCATCAACATTGCGTGCAGCAGCAACCACAGCCTCCCAGACACTGTTCAGAGAGGTGTACTGTTTTCCCTCCTTGTAAATCTCACATTTGATGATGGACCACAGGTTCTCAATGGGGTTCAGATCAGGTGAACAAGGAGGCCATGTCATTAGTTTTTCTTCTTTTATACCCTTTCTTGCCAGCCACGCTGTGGAGTACTTGGACGCGTGTGATGGAGCATTGTCCTGCATGAAAATCATGTTTTTCTTGAAGGATGCAGACTTCTTCCTGTACCACTGCTTGAAGAAGGTGTCTTCCAGAAACTGGCAGTAGGACTGGGAGTTGAGCTTGACTCCATCCTCAACCCGAAAAGGCCCCACAAGCTCATCTTTGATGATACCAGCCCAAACCAGTACTCCACCTCCACCTTGCTGGCGTCTGAGTCGGACTGGAGCTCTCTGCCCTTTACCAATCCAGCCACGGGCCCATCCATCTGGCCCATCAAGACTCACTCTCATTTCATCAGTCCATAAAACCTTAGAAAAACCAGTCTTGAGATATTTCTTGGCCCAGTCTTGACGTTTCAGCTTGTGTGTCTTGTTCAGTGGTGGTCGTCTTTCAGCCTTTCTTACCTTGGCCATGTCTCTGAGTATTGCACAGCTTGTGCTTTTGGGCACTCCAGTGATGTTGCAGCTCTGAAATATGGCCAAACTGGTGGCAAGTGGCATCTTGGCAGCTGCACGCTTGACTTTTCTCAGTTCATGGGCAGTTATTTTGCGCCTTGGTTTTTCCACACGCTTCTTGCGACCCTGTTGACTATTTTGAATGAAACGCTTGATTGTTCGATGATCACGCTTCAGAAGCTTTGCAATTTTGAGACTGCTGCATCCCTCTGCAAGATATCTCACTATTTTTGACTTTTCTGAGCCCGTCAAGTCCTTCTTTTGACCCATTTTGCCAAAGGAAAGGACGTTGCCTAATAATTATGCACCTGATATAGGGTGTTGATGTCATTAGACCACACCCCTTCTCATTACAGAGATGCACATCACCTAATATGCTTAATTGGTAGTAGGCTTTCGAGCCTATACAGCTTGGAGTAAGACATCATGCATGAAGAGGATGATGTGGACAAAATACTCATTTGCCTAATAATTCTGCACTCCCTGTAGTTGGCATTACATATTTTGAATGTAAACGGTCAAAATACTGAGATCGTACTATTTAGACCTTCTGACCCTCGTTCTTCTCTTAAGGTTGACCTTGGCGCTCTGGAAAAGTCCAGAACTCTCTTTGATGGCAGTTTTTCATTTGACAAACAAATAAATTCTGTTGTAAGAGCCAGCTCCTTCCAGCTCAGAGCCTTTGGAAAAATTATGAACATTATGTCATCAGCTGACTTTGAGAAAGTGATCCACGCATGCATTTCATCCAGGCTTGACGGCTGCAACAGTCTTTATTCTGGTATCAGCTCTGCTGTCTCATCTGCAGCTAGTTCAGGATGCTGCAGCTCGACTCCTCACGGGCACTCGTAAACACGACTGTTAAGTCAAATTGTTGAATGTTGTCATTGTGTTTCTTAAATTTGTAAAGTCTAAGTTCAAACTATAAGATCAAAGACATTCCTCTCCAGCCACTCTGTGCTGGGGGAGGTTTTATTGCAGATACATTCTATCTGAAAGATCTGTTTCTTTTGTTGTAAGTTACTGTAACTAATAACAGGAGATACATGGAGATGCACTTTATCCTCTTTGCTGGTTGATGTAAACAGCCCACAATAAAGCAGGCTGGTTTACATTAGTGTCCACAGATTTGTTTTTGTTTCAGCCATTGTTTCACCTTGGAATTAAAAAACGCTGATCTGTTGACATTTAGGATTAGGAAAACAAGAATTGACCAAATAATGTTTGGTGTTTTGGTAGTTAGCAGTGTCCAGGAGCTGCTCTTCTTTTTGTGACTCCTGTGCTGCTATTAAAATCATTCTGCTCACTAAGTCTGGGACAAGGCCATTGATACATGTAAAACTCAGTTTTTAAAAAAAAAAGAGCGAAAGGAATCACTGGCTCAACAGTGCTTGGACTTTTTGTCAGGCTGGCTACGGTGCTAAAGAGAAACCGTTCATTTTATTCTCAGGTAAATAATACGATGTTCTAGCTTCATGGAGTGCTTTTTTAAAGAGAGGAAACATTTTTTTTCCAACATCAGCTTGTAGTTTAATGTTGGTTTACCCTTATTGCTGTTCTTTAGTTGATTTGACAGCAAATTTGCTTCTGTTTTTCTGGTATCATATCAGTTTCTTTGTGTTGTCTCCTTTTGTCCCTCCAGATGTCCCACAGCAACATGTTCTTAAGAAGGAGAAGGTACCGACTAAGCAGCAGGTCTGTAATCAGGAGAACAACTCCAGTCTGGAACAGGGGGAATCAGAATCTCCGCAGGTTAAGGAGGAACCGGAGGGAGAGCAGCTTGTACTGAAGGAGGAGACGGATACCTTTATGGTGACCACTACTTGTGACAAAAGTGACCAAAACGAAACAGATGGGCAGCGGCTCCTGTTTCTTAGCTCTGCTGTAGCTGAGAACCAAGATCAGAGACGAAGTGAGAAACTCAATTCAGAATCAATTCGATTTACGAACAAAAGTCCCAAGAATGAAAAAGACTCGACAGCATCAGGGAGTAGGTGTAACTCTGATAAAAGTAAAAAGTATTTAAAATGTGATGTTTGTGGAAAGGTATTCCGATATAGTTCTGAAATGACAAGACATTATAGAATCCACACAGGCGAGAAACCGTTTTCATGCACTATTTGTGGCAAAGGTTTCGTATGTACTGGCTCTTTGGGGAAGCACAGAAGAGCTCACACAGGTGAGAAGCCTTATCCTTGTACAACATGTGGGAAAATGTTTGCTTATAACAGTGATTTACTGAAGCACCTGAAGACGCACACTGGTGAGAAACCATATCATTGTAAAACATGTGGGAAATCGTTCAGCCGTGACTCTATGTTGACAGAGCACATAAGAACACACACAGGCGAGAAACCGTATGGATGTAAAACATGTGGGAAAATGTTTCACTCTAGAACTCATTTGTTGCGCCACATGAAAACTCATGCTAAGCGGCGCACTATCGATACAAGATTATTGGCTCAGTGAGCTGCATTGAGCTAAAAGTCAGAGGTTTGCGTCACAAAAGTTGCTTTTTTAAATCTGGCTTTAATTACCCTGTTCAGGAATGAATAATTGAAAGAGCTATGAATATAAATATTAATTTAAAGGTCATGGTAACTTAGACTGAACACATAACTTGTTAAAGAGCAGGTAAAGTTGAGAGGTTTAACTGGAATGTGCATGTATTCATTTAGTATGCAGAAAACATACAAGTGTTGTTATACTTGATTCTAATCTGCTGCTAAATCTTTTGCACTAATTTAATTTTAGCTATTAGAAGATGGATCACAAAAACAATACAATGAATGTAGTTTGGAACAAAGTAAAGCAAATATTTTCTTAGGCTTTGGAACTATAAGCTTTAACGTTTAAATGGGTCCAGTTTAAAGTATCAGAGCTCTAGTGAGAGCCACGCGCACACTCTTTTGTCATATTTTCAGCAAGTGTTTTATTGGTATATTTTTTTTATGTTCTCTATAAATTTTTAATCATTTTATTGTCATCTGATAATGGCAGCGTTTATTCTGACTGGGATTTTAGTTTTGTTAATTTAGTTTATATAAAGGAAGTCTGGTCGTGTTAATCTCCATTGACAGTATATGCTTTCTTTTTCTGAGGGGGGTGCTCTGTTCCGGCAAACTGAAATCTAGGAGCTGTTTCTATGTTTTTCCATCTACAGCTTAAACATGATGCTGTCCACTGTGGTGATGATGTGGCTGCCAGACTATCAGAGTCAACCAGTTACACTTTCACCTGTGGTCAATATAATCACTATTTAGAACAACATCCATGTCTTTGGACTGTGGGAGGAAGCTGGAGTACCCAGACAGAACATGCAGACTCCACACAGGGAGGCCTGAGCCAACCAGGACCTTCTTACTGTGAGGGGATGGTGCTAGCCACTGCACCACCGTGCTGCTAGTTTCTTTTTGAATATATAAAAGATGTTTGTTTTTGTTTTAATTGAGATGGCCTTTATATTGATATTTGTTTTCTTTATTTAGCTCATTTAGTGCATTTACATTAATTTACTGGTATTTTTAAGTTGTTTAAGAATCTAGACTTTCTGTGAGAACCTCAGGTTTGGTAGGCAGGTATAAGTGTACAATTTTCATTTGTTGTTCTGCAAGTATTAAATAAAGCATTAAACCTGTATTTATACTCTCCTGTACTATTCTTCACTTGTAAAGTTCTGTACATAAAATAAGTTAAAAACAATAGAATAACAGAAAACAGCAAAGGTAAATAAATAAAACACATAATACATAAAAATTAAAACAGCCCTATACTTAAAAAAAAAAACAAGACAAAACGGCGTAGAAACAACTAAAATAAAACAAAAAAATAAAAACCAACATCTCACGTGGTGTCAAAGGCCAGGGTAAAGAGGTGGGTTTTCTGGAGTGACTTAAAAACAGGTAGGGAAAGTGGCCTGTCTAATCTCTAAAGGGAGTCGTTCCACAGTTTGGGAGCTGATACAACAAAAGCACGATCTCCTCTAAGTTTACACCCAGTCCTGGGTACATTCAGGAGGAGCTGATCAGCTTACCTGAGAGAGCCGGTAGGTGTATAAGGCTGTAGCAGCTCAGAGAGATAAGATGGGGCTAGGCCATGCAGAGCTTAAAAAGCAAATAGAGGAAGTTTAAAATGAATCCTAAAAGAAATGGGCAGCCAGTGAAGTGAAGCTAAAATAGGGGAAATGTACTCAAACTTTTGAGCGCCCGTTAAAATAGTAAATGGCCTGCATTTACTATTTACAAAGCGCTTTACACTACATTCAGTCATTCACCCAGTCACGCACACATTCACACACTGGTGATGGCAGCTACATTGTAGCCACAGCCACCCTGGGGCGCACTGACAGAGGCGAGGCTGCCGGACACTGGCGCCACCGGGGTCTCTGACCACCACCAGTAGGCAACGGGTGAAGTGTCTTGCACAAGGACCAATGACCGAGACTGTCCAAGCTGGCAACCTTCCGATTACAAGGCGAACTCCCAACTCTTGAGACACGATCGCCCAATCGGGCGATACAGACTGAAATATTTGTATACTACAAGATTAAAGAGATTAAACAAGAATATTTCAAATACACAGTAAAGATGAAAAAACAATGTTTTCAGTTGTTCACACAGGATTAACCTGAGTGACCTGTTCCTGGACCGTTTCTTTAACAACTGTAATAGATTACAGGAAGTCTCTGGCAGTGTTGCTGAATCTGCCCGAGCAAGATCAGACGTGGATGGGCTGCTGCAACTAAGACCTGCGGTTGGTCTTTCCTGGTCGACAAGTGGAGAATCACACAGGGTGGTCTGCAAAGATATTTAGTTTATATATTTTATATGATACAGCACATGTGTAAGAATGACCGATGTTGTGCCAAAAACTGATTTCTGGTTTTTGCCCTAAACTGATTGCTCATATTTAACCTGCTATAAATAACTTGTTGGTCTATAATACGTGAAACATGTCAAATGTTTCCCTCATTAATGACATCACGTCACTTTGAGCCACCAGGAACATTCCTGTAACAGGTAGAAGCTGCAATCAGTTTTTGGCAGTGACTTTTATATATCCTTTATTTATCCAGTTCACAAACAATCTTGTTGACATTACAAATTTATTTTTTAAGTGTAATCTGGCCAAGCGGACAGCAGACAGCGCAACAAATGTATCAACTGTACCTACATTATAACCAGTTTTTAAGACCAGCGATTCAGGGTCATTTGGTTGAGCCCTAATTTTATGCTTTAGCAAAAAGGAAAGTTTGAAGTCTAATCTTAAAAGTAGAGATAGTGTCTGTCTCCTGAAACCAAACTGGAAGCTGCTTCTCTGTCGGTACTCTTGGTGCAGCATTTTGGATCAACTGCAGGCTTTTCAGGGAGTTTTTAGGACAACCTGAAAATAATGAATTACAGTAGTCCCACCTAAATGCATGAACTACTTTTTCAGCATCATTCTGAGACATGATGATTCTAACATTAGAGAAACTGTAATAGACCTCAGAATAAAGAAACTATGCAGTCTCTCTGCTGCAGTCCTTCTCCTCAGCATCAGGCTGGTTGTGCTTTAAATCCTGCAGACAGAAATCATCTCATTGGTTGAGTTCCACCCCAGTGGGTGGAGCCAAAAACATTATCAAGCCTGGAATTTAAATCTGTGTCAATATATGTAGCACTCTTGAAAGAACAGAAATGCTTTTAATATGAAAATGTCACATTTGAACGTTCCTGCAGTTGGTTTGTGGTTGATGTGGATTTGCTGCTCATGTGAATCCTCCCACAGTGTTTCATTAGCAGCTGTAACCACAGTGACTCGGATAAAACAGGAATTAGCAGAATCCATCTGATATGAAGCTGTGCTTTGAATACCACTTCCCTCCTCTTTGAAGAGTAGTCAGATATCTGTGTTCAGGTTTTTGTACAGCCTCTTCTACACTTTGTATCACTGTGTTTGTAGAGCACAGTAGTAGAGAGCTGTGTCTGCCAGGGTTAGGGCTGCTATGGTCAGATTAGTTGATCGATCTGATGTTTCTGATTTATATCGTTTATCAGGAATATACTGAGTTGTGGATCCTCTTGCTCCTTTCCAGAGTATAAACTGCGGAGCTTGAAGGTCAGAATGATGTTTGTACCAGTAAACATCAGGGGTGCCACTTATCTGATAGTCACATGTGAGTTTGACAGATTCTCCTTCTGTTTCAGTGACTTCAGCTTGTTGAGGAGTGATTGAGTCTCCAGCTGTTAGTCCTGGAAAAAGAAAGAAGAAAAGTAGTGAAATGCAGTCTGTATATCTGCTTAATGCAGCAGCTTCAACTAAACTTTAATCCCTGTTCTTAAACTCACCTATAATGTGAGATAGAAGCAAAAAGAGGTGCAGCAACATGTCTTTGGAGTTATTAAAGCCAGACAGACAGCACATGAACAATGTTCTTCCACTGCAGCACGATGACCAACAAATAATGTCATTGGATGAGCTCAAGATCAGTGGGCGGGGCCAGTTTAATAGCTCAGCCAATCAAACAGTTCTGTGCTTCCACAGCAGCTCTGTCTCTGTCTCTGATCTTTACTGCTTCATTTCTCTGTTGTCTTTGTCATCAGTCCAATGACACAAGAATCAGAGGTTTAACAGTGTGTGGCTCCCTCTAGTGGATGTTGTGGAGTATTCTGTTGTCTTTGCTCCAAAGGTTTTTGTACAGAGTTTTGCTGTTTCCTGTCACTGTGGGCCGCAGAGCACAGTAGTACACAGCAGAGTCAGACAGCTGAAGCTTCTGGATCTTCAGAGGAACTGATCTGTTGCTGGAATCCAGTGTGGAGGAAAATCTCTCCTTGAACTCGTCTGCTGTGTTTCCATCATCCCTGCTAACACGACTCAGGATGAATTTGGGGCTGTTGTTTCCATCCTGTTTGTACCAGAAGAGATTAATATTTGATGAGCTGCTGTTATACTGACAGCCAAGTGTCACTGTGCCTCCTGCAGCAGCAGTCTCTTCTCCTTTTGCTTGCAGCACGTTGTCTTTTTGTGCTCTGCATTCTGTAAAACACCAACAAACAGTATCAGTGTGCTGTTAAAGAATCACGTCAATGTTGATATCAAAGAAACAGAGTTGTGTTCATACCGAGGCACATAGCAGCCAGCAGCACTGAGATGAACAGAGGCGTCATATCTGCAGTGTAGAGTAACTGTGAGCTACAGCAAGTATAAAGAAGCTGTGACCTCTCTGTTTAGTCTTCATCAACACTAAGTTGGTGGATTAGAAGGAGGAGCCTGATCACAGTGACAGGACTCATTCACAGCCCTGTGTTATTCCCCCTGCTGACAGCTTCACACTCAGCACGTCCTTCTGCTGCTCTGCTTTGCTTGGAGATCTTGCAGCAGGAAGTCTATAAAGTGAAATCTATCCGTTGGTAGTTTGATCTACCTCTCCTTCAATGCACATGTTGAAGAGTCCCTGGATAAGACTGATGTTCACAGCTGTTCTTTCTGTCAGCTCCAACCTGTCTGATTGTTCTCCTCTGAGCTCTCTCATCACCAAACTAATGCTCACCGGTTTTAGTTTCACACAATGCAACAATGCTTATGGCAAAAGGATACTAAGTTTAATTTGAGCACTTTAATTTGTTTTTGATGGATCTGTTTTCTCTTCGCACTGTAGCCTTGCTGCTTAGAATCTGTTCATTTACTGCAACGGTGAGTTGAAAAATGTACACATAGGAACTAAAGGCAACACGTGTGCTCTGCCGGAAGCTCACCGCGTGACACCAGGCGGAAGAAAACAAAGGAAAGGCGCTAATACCGTTAGCTTTCCACGTGTGTGTGCCTGAGCACAGGGACTGTTGTGTTGTTTTATGTGAGCTGCGGCAGCAACGATGCCTTCAGTTCAGTATCTGAGAGAGTTTATCAACGAGCGACTAACTGCTGCTGCTGAACAAATATTCTTGGAGTTTGAAAAAACGATCGTCCAGTACGAGGAAGAGATCGACCGTCAGCGCAGACTGCTGGATATCACCTGGAAACCCCAAATCAAGCTGCACAGGACAGGTGAGTGTCCCTCTGAGGGAGGATCCTGATCACAGCTCTGCGGGACGTTTCTGATTGTGAGGACTTTTTGGAGATGTGAGCTAACAAAGAGCAAACAGAGGACAGGACTGCGCTGCATTCAAACAGCAGGCGCTGAAATCAGCCTGGATTTCTCTCCTGATTATTTAGTGAAACAAAGTTAGGATCAGGAGATTTGTGAGTCTGGTTCAGAGGGGGACCCATGTGCCGAAAAGCCCCCGGAAGAGTCAGGGTTGGACTCGGTCCAGGGCCGTTTCCTCCCCGCTCAGTCCCTCTCTTCCTGTTTGAAATCAGGCCGGATTTAAGCATTTTATTCAACCTGATTTATATAGCACCAAATCAAAATAGCCGCCTCAAGCCACTTTATATTGTAAAGTATAGGTCCTGCAGTAATGCAAGGAAACCCCAGCAATCATATGACGCAATTTGAGCAAGCGCTTTGGCCACAGTGGGACGGAAAACCAACCTTTTAACAGGAAGAGACCTCCAGCAGAACCAGGCTCAGGGAGGGGCAGCCATGTGGGAGTGAGGGGAGGAAAACAGGACAAAGACAGCTGTGGAAGAGAGCCAGAGATTATTAATTAGTAGTTGTTGTAATAATAATCATAATGATGATAATAACGACCAATGATTGAGAAAGCTAGAGATGATGATGATGATGAAGAAGTAAAACAGTGTTTAATTGGAAAGTGTTGGAAACATAATATGAGCTGCAATAATAAAATGTGTTTGGTGATTTATCTGCAGGCTGTTTCTCTTTTAACATCTTTAGAATTTTCTTCAGTTTACTATTTCGTCCCCATTTTTCTATTCAGCACCACAAAACTGTCAGGTGGTTCAGCCGAATTAAAATAAATAACGTCCCTTTGATTGTCTACAGTGCAGATCACATTATTTTCTGTTTGATTGTTTTTTGGAAATTGTAATAATTGTGTTCTAACGGTAAATATTTCTGTTTTTATTCTTCAATGTAGTATTTAAACACAGAAAAATACAAATATAAATGCATAAATTATTGTAGAGAGTACAAAAAAACTATTTTGTGATTTTAATTAATATTTTATTTGATTACACCACCTGACAATTATTAGCTCACGCTATGAGAGTTGTTTGTTTGTGTGTGTGTGTGTGTGTGTGTGTGTGTGTGTCCCCTCCCCCTTTGGGCTTGATGAGGCGTTTCCAGGGTTGGCAGGGAAACTGGACTCACCTAACTGTGTATCTCTGGTGAAGGAGGTTGTTTTTCAGGAGTTGGGTTTTGCCCTTTAGTTCCAGTCAAAGGAACTTTTATTTCTTCAACATACAAAGACATTTTGGATAATTTCATGCTGGTACCATGGAAGCTCTTCACTGTGAGTGAAGACACAACCATCGCCAAAGTAAACCACGTGAGGACCTAAAGGAAATTGGTAGCAACAAACTTGATCTGATGCTTAAATCTCCATTAATCAGCAAAATATGGACATTTTAAAGAATCTAACAAAGGCAAAGTGGCTAAAGCTAAAGCTAGCCAGAGCTCGGAGCCGGCAGCCTCGGTATGTCCTGTTATTTTAACTGACATTATACACATGCTGTAAAATAATGGAAGTACCTGTAGTTTGTTTGTATTTCTATAAATAAATTCAAATTTTATTTGTCACATACACAATACGATATGCAGTGAAATGCTTAGACATCTGCTCGTGACCTAAATTAAAAGACTGAATAGGATAGGAAATAAATCTGAAAATTAAAATGAAGGGTAAATTTAACTAGGAAAGGATAAAATAAAATAGAACAGTAAGAGCAGCAGTACAAGTAATGAAAGAAATGTAATGTCCAGGGTTGTGCAATCCACATATTTAAGTGTCTTGTGCAGTGCAAATATAATAATAATAATAATAATAATAATGGATTGGATTTATATAGCGCTTTTCAAGGCACCCAAAGCGCTTTACAATTCCACTATTCATTCACTCTCGCATTCACACCCTGGTGGAGGCAGCTGCAGGTGTAGCCACAGCTGCCCTGGGGCAGACTGACAGAAGCGAGGCTGCCATATCGCGCCATCGGCCCCTCTGGCCAACACCAGTAGGTGGTAGGTGAAGTGTCTTGCCCAAGGACACAACGACCAGGACAGAGAGCCCGGGGATCAAACCGGCGACCTTCCGGTTACAGAGACGCTTCCCAACCCCCTGAGCCACGGTCGCCCCTAAATATGCTTAAAAGTGATTTATTTAAGTGACTTGTGACTAAGTGAGTGATTTGATTAGATGACCAGGCAGTGTAGTTGTGCAGTGGCCACTAGTGTAAACAAATGTCCAGAATGTCCAGTGTGTGTGTAAAAAACATATGTGTGGGTCAGTACTGTGTGGTGGTGTGACTGAGAGACCGTATCGCCTGCGGGAAGAAGCTCCTCCTCAGTCTCTCTGTGTTGGTCTTCAGGGAGCGGAATCGCTTTCCTGACCTCAACAGAGAGAACAGTCTGTTGTTGGGATGGCTGAGGTCCTTCACGATCTTCCTGGCCTTGGTCCAGCACCGCCTGCTGTAGATTGAGTGCAGGTCAGGGAGCTCGGAGCGGATGGTGCGCTCAGCTGACCGCACAACCCTCTGTAGAGCTCCTGCATGGTGCTGTTCCCGAACCAGGTTAAGATGTTTCCCGTCAGGATGCTCTCTATGGTGCAGGAGTAAAAGTTCCTGAGCACCTTGGAGGGCAGTTGGAAGTCTCTCAAGCGTCTGAGGTGGTAGAGACACTGTCGGGCCTTTTTCACCACGGTGATGATGTGATGTGACAGGACCATGACAGGTGAGTTAAGCGCTTTCTCTGAACTCATTCCCTCTAGCTGCCAGTTTTTCAACTCCCTGCGGGAAAGTGGTCGTGGCGGAGGTTTTATGCAACTGTTTTTAAAAAAAACTTTTAAATGACGACAGCTCACCGCTCATTTATGGCAGCTTTGAACAACAATTATTTCTGTTGGATCTGCATTCGCCTGTGCTGTGTGCACTTGCTTATCGTACTCCGAAGTTTAACGAAGATTTTATTCAAGACTTTGTATTTTTATCGGGGATCTTACCAAGATTTGACAGCGTTTTAATCCTTGGGGATTTTAATATTCATGTTTGCTGCTACCAAAAACCTCTGGTTGGAGACTTCCTGAATCTTATTGACTCTGTTAATCTTGTCCAGTCAGTCAATCGTCCCACCCATGAGCGTAGATCTAGTTTATCTTGTGGTCTGCAGCTATGTGACATTCAAATTTGCAAGTTCAATTTCTGGGCACTCCTCGCTGTACTGTACAGCATACACCACATTGTTAAGTCTGTGTTTAGGAGTTTTGTCTTTTGGGTGAACCAGTTTTTGACAATACACAACATTGTCTTAACAATGTGGTGTATGCTGTACAGTGCAGCGAGGAATGCCCAGACCTCTACATTGGAGAGACCAAACAGCCACTTCACAAGCGCATGGCACAACATAGAAGAGCCACCTCCACAGGACAAGACTCAGCAGTCCATCTGCATCTAAAGGTCAAAGGTCACTCTTTCGAGGATGCCAATGTTCACATTTTGGACAGAGAGGACAGATGGTTTGAAAGAGGAGTGAAAGAAGCATCTATGTCCACTGTGAGCGACCATCTTTGAACAGAGGCGGTGGTTTACGACACCAACTCTCTGCCATCTATAATCCAGTTTTGAGGTCCCTTCCCAGACGCCTGAACGCCCACTCACATCCTGGGCCATCTGACCTCAGGAAATCACATGATAAGGTGGGGCCAGGTTTCACAATGAGCTCACCCGAAACCCTGGCTGATTGTGACCCACACCCAGTTTCACACCTTGGCTCATGTGAGTAGAGGATCATCAGGGGGTCCTTTGTCCCCCTTTGGGGGGAAACTCCCACTGGGTTTAAATCTGGGACTCTCTACCATTTGACCTTAGAACTGAAGAAGCTTCTCGGATGAGAGGTAAGTAAGTAAAGTAAAGTAAAATTTATTTATATAGCACTTTTTAAGACAAAAACGCTGTTACAAAGTAGAGCAGGGCGATATGGCCAAAAATATTTATCACGATATATATTTGAAAATTTGCGATAACGATATAACCGACGATATAATTGATGCGAGACAAAATACAACTCCACAACATTACTAGCGCAAAAAGACAACCTTCCATTTATTTTCACTTAAACAAGAAGCTGGTTTTTATGTACATTAAAGCTTTATAAAAATGTAACAGTGCAAATGCAAATTCCTTGCTGAAAGTTTAACCAAAAGGCATTTCCAGTAGAAATGGGCTGACATATCCTGAGCATAACCATGTATAATATCCACTGAAGTTAAAAAGAGGTGCTTTGCAACATTAAACTGCAGTGTGCAGTACGCATTTTTCGGACCATAAGGTGCACGGGATTATAAGGCACATTAAGCGAAACAAAGCAGTCAGATAAATCAAACTTTATTAAGCTCATTCTTCTTGCTTCCTCCACTTCTGTACCATTGATTCATTAATGTTGAATTCTCTGGCAGCTGCTCTATTCCCATGTTGTTGCAGTATATTAATGACTAACCTCGTATTGTGGATGGATTATCTCAGTTGTTCTCCTGACTGAAGTTTGGTCCGTTTACAGCATCCTGCCATGCGATTGCATTTGTCTCTAACCATCAGGAACCCTCACGTCAACTTTTATAAGTGGAAAAGTGTTCGTCCTCCAGCTTCACTGTTTATGTTATGCTAACATAGCTGTGTCGCTAGCGATCACGTAGCACATCATTATATACCAGCTAGCCCAACTTCAGTAACCCTACAAACGTCACTGCTGTTTAGTTTCCTGTCTTCATTTATGTTGGAAGTGATAGCAGAGCTGTACATTTGATTTTTTTTCAGAAATCTCTCAGTCAGAACATGCAATATCATGCTTAGGTAACTAGCGAAACTAGCGAGCTAACTTCCGCTAGCTTCCTGCTAACTTCTAACTCCGTTAAATGTAATAACTTTTGTTTTCATGGATGCCTGGAAGTTAAACTTTATAGTTACACCTGGTAAAGCAGCAATGCTGATCGTTTTATTAAAGATGAAAGAATTTAGACAGTTTTTAACTCTAAGTGATGCTGCAGTGTTGTTTGACCTGAAGCATACGAAGTTTAGGACCCAGATTACTCCCAGATTTAAGAGCATCTTAGTCCGACAAATATGACAATAACAACGGCCGCTTGCATGTTCTGCAAAAAAATGTGCTTTGTCGTGTATCTGAGGGACAAACACCAAACCAGTTCCACATCACTGAAGTTGCACCATTTTTACAAACCAATTCTGGTTCATCTGTTTCACTCAACAATCGGCCATGTGCGTATGAAAACAAAGGCACTGCGCATGCGCGTTTTACTCCCATTCTATCGCGATATTTCATTTTCCTATCGTTGCCTAACATTATACCGGTATTACCGTGAACGGTATAATATGGCCCAGCCCTATTACAAAGTGCTTCACATAAAAACATGTCAAACGAACAATATTAGAAGAAATATAAAAGCATATCAAACAAGCAATAGTACAATATAAATATAAAATAAGACAACATATTACCCAAATGCCTGTCTAAACAGATGAGTTTTAAGCTGTTTTTTAAAAGAGGCCACCGTGTCGATGGTGCGTAGTGAGGAGGGTAAACCGTTCCACAGTATTGGAGCCAGGGTTTGAAAAGCGTGATCCCCCTTTGTTTTCAGACGAGTCCGTGGAATAGATAGACGACCACTATCAGTGGATCTAAGAGTTCGCTTTGGAGAATAGGGTTTGAGAAGCTCCGAGATATAGATGGGGGCCTCACCTTGTAGAGACATAAACGTAAAGGTGAGGATTTTAAACTTATATCTATACCCAATCGGAAGCCAATGCAAGGATTTTAGTATAGGAGTGATATGGGAAAATTTATTGCTGTGGGTTAAAAGCCTTGCTGCAGCATTTTGAACCGCTTGGAGCCGATTTAGTGAGGCCTTAGATACACAGGAGAAAAGTGCATTACAATAGTCTAGCCGGGAGGAAATAAAGGTGTGGACAAGCATCTGCAGTTCGGTTGTGGAGACAATAGTCCTGAGTTTGGCAATATTTCTTAAGTGGAAAAAGCAGGAACGGGTCACGGATTTAATATGAACATCAAAGGACAAAGATTGGTCAAAAATTATCCCAAGATTCCGAGCAGTGGCTTTTATCGTCGATGAAAAAGCACCCAGATGTTGACTAATTTGAGGCTTGATATTCTCTGGGGCAAGGATTAAGCACTCGGTCTTATCTGCGTTCAGTTGCAGGAAATTGTTTGTCATCCAAAGATTAATTTCCTTAAGACAGTCCATAAGAGTGGATAGCTTGTCTAATTCCCAAGATTTAAAAGAAATGTATAATTGGATGTCGTCTGCATACAAATGATAAGAAATATTTTTGAAACCGCTAATGATCCGGCCTAAGGGAAGAATATATAGTGAAAATAACAGGGGGCTTAAAACCGAACCTTGTGGAACTCCACATAGGAACTTCGCCACGTCTGATTGGAAGTTTCCCACTGAAACTAGAAGCGTCCTATCTTCCAGAAATGAGGTGAACCACTTTAGAACAGATCCAGATATCCCTACCATGCAATTTAAGCGATGGATTAAGATCTGATGGTCAACGGTATCAAAGGCTGAACTAAGGTCCAGAAGAACCAGGACTGAGCAATCACCCCTGTCTGCAGCCATCAAGAGGTCATTTGTGACTTTCAGCAGAGCTGTTTCTGTAGAGTGTAACTTTCTAAAACCCGATTGGAATTTATCAAGAATGTTATGCTTCTCCAGCGCTTTCTTTACTTGTAGCCAAACAACTTTTTCTAAGATTTTAGAGATAAAAGGAAGTTTTGAGATGGGCCTGTAGCTTGACTGAAGTGTTGGATCCAGGTTAGGCTTTTTCAGCAGAGGTTGAATAACCCCCTGTTTAAAGCACCTGGGGACAGAGCCAGATAGCAATGAATGGTTTATCAGCGTGACCACAGAGGGCCCGATGGTCTCAAAAACTTTACAAAATAGATGAGTAGGTAAGACATCAGCTAAACTCGTTGAAGGATTCAATTGAGTCAGTGTTTCCAATAAATCCTCTAAAGAAACTGGGAGGAAAGATTCCATAATTATGGAGTGTGGACGATCATGGTTGGTGGGGTTACCTAAGGGAGTTATGTTACCTCTTAGGCAACTAATCTTATCTTGAAAAAAATTTTAAAAATTCATTACAGTCTTTATCTGAAAAGACAGGTATACATGGTGTTGGGAACAGGTGAAACGTCTTCAAGCAACTTAAAGAAGTCCAGACGCTTTTCTTTGCAAGCTCCTTTGACTACGATGACCTGGATGACTGAGAACCTTCACAGAGATTTCTCCTTGTATATGTTATCAGTGATAGTTTTTAGAAAGAAAATTGAAATCAGCAAAAGTCTGTATTAACAGGTCACAAACATCAGACTCTGTCCTCCTTTTACTTTATAATCCAACTGTGACTGTTTGCTGTAATCATTTGTTCAGGATGATCGTCTCCTGGAGGAACAAAATGACCTGCATTTGTATAGCGCTTTACAGTCAGTTATTTCCAAATCACAGCCTCTTAATACTCTGCAAGCTTCCCGCCCCTCCCTCTGTCTCAACTCTGTACACGCAACATCTGAGTGCCTGTGTGTCAGTTCTTGGTTTGATTTAGCAGCTCACTACAGTAAATGTATTACCTAACCTCGTTTGACCCTTATTGGTCTTATTGGTCTAATGGTGAGCTTAACTCTACAGTAGGATGTGTATTCTCTGTTGCAGCCTTCATTTGTGGTCTTTCTCCTTGTAGCTGAATTTTCTTTAACTGTGAGGATTGTGCGAACAGCATCCATTTCTCCAGTGGTTTCAAATACAGACGTGAGTGATTGTCAGCACTGACAAGAGGTGGCAACTTTCTGAGGAACATGTTCTCACTGTAGAGCCTTATTTTGACGGTATATTTGCTCAGATATGTTTTTCTGTTGTCACATCACTTTTCTTTTTTTTTTTTTGTCTCCTTCAGTTCCTCCAGACGTCCCACAGCAGCCTGTCTGTGAGGAGGAGGAGGAGGTTCTCCCTGAGCAGCAGCTCTGGAACCAGGAGAGGAGCTCCAGTGTGGAGCAGGAGGAACCAGAAGCTCCACAGATTAAAGAGGAACAGGAGGAACTGTGCAGCAGTCAGGAGGGAGAGCAGCTGGGACTGAAGGAGGAGACGGACACCTTTATGGTGACTGTTGCTGAGGAAAGAGACCACAGTGAACCAGGAGGAGACGGGGAGCAGCTCCCCTCTCCCAGCTCTGCTGGAACTGAGAGTCAGGATCAGGAAGGAAGCAAGAATTCAAGATCAAGTAGAAAAAGAAATAAAAGTCACAAAAATAAAGAAAGCCCCACTGCATCAGGGAGTCGGTGTAACTCTGCTAAATGTAAAAAGTCTCTAAAATGTGATGTTTGTGGAAAAACCTTTGAGTTTAATTATCAAATTAAAATCCATTACAGAATCCACACAGGTGAGAGGCCGTTTGCTTGTAAGATGTGTGGGAAAATGTTCAGATGTAATAATTCTTTGTCAAAGCACATAAGAACCCACACAGGTGGTAAGCCATTTTCTTGTACGATATGTGGGAAGATGTTCAAACGTAGCTCTCACTTAACAGAGCACATAATGACTCACACAGGTGAAAAGTGTTGTTCTTGTCCAACATGTGGGAAAATGTTTGCATATAATAGGGATCTACTAAAACACTCAAGAAGTCACACAGGTGAGAAACCATATCATTGTAAAACATGTGGGAAAGTGTTTGGATATAGTAGTTCTTTATTCAAGCACATGAGAGTTCATGCAGGTTTGAAACCATCTCATAAAACATGGAAAAATATTCAAAAGTAGCTTTAATCCTCCAGAGTCCCGACCCCTTTACTTTAGTGTTCCCGGTCAGAATTGACCGGTCTGTTTTCACAGCTCTTAAATTAGCATAAGGCAATTGTATGTAAAACACAATATTTATGAGTGCTTTAAGTTGTAAATCTGTCAGATTTGACCCCAACATGACAGGAACACAAAAACACACATGCTGTAAAACATGAAAACTCACAGAGAGAAGTGTATCCTCAGCCAAGCTTATTGGCTTAGTGAGCTGCTTTGAGCTGAAACCACATGTTTGTGTCTCTAAAGTCTTTACCTGGCCAGTTTGTACCTGGCAAAATCACCATGGTAACTTACACTGAACATATAAATAAACTGGTCGAAAGCGGGTAATGTTCGGAGGTTCAGTTTAAAAGTGGCCAGAATGTGACCCCGTATGTGTAATTTAATAATGCAGCAAATGTAAAGTATGTTGTTGTACTTGATTCTAATCTGCTGCTAAGTCTCTTTTACACAGATTGAATTGTAGCTATTACAAAAACACAAAAACAATAAAATGAATTTCACTTTGCTACAGACTGAAGCAAATCTTTTGTCAGGCTTTGGGACTGTAAGCTTTAATGTTTCATGGGTCCAGTTCAGAGCTCTAATGAGAGCTGAGCGCGCACTCAAAGAGAAAATAATTATCACATTATAATGTTTATTTTACTGCTCAATGCACTAGTTTTCTGCTGCGTTAACCTTTTATCATATCTTTACGTCGTGTTCTGTTTAACTTACATTTCTATGTTCTTTATAGATTTTTTAAATCGCTTTATCGTCATCTGTTCATGTCTGATGGAGTAGGTTACACTCACACTTTGGAAGAAGTGAGCAGGCTCAGAGTCTGAAGCAGAAAGCCCGGCTTAAATAAAAAGTTCACGTCGACTGTCGTAAAACTGTTTTCTCTGCCTGATTTTACTTTTTGTTAGGTCAGTTTACACAAAGGGAGCCTGGCTGTGTTGATCTTCATTCATCGTCTACCCCTGAGGTCAGAAGTCGGAGTCTTTCTAGAGAAAACGGTGTCTGGAAGGCGAGGCTGAAAAAACATGTACAACGTTATAAAGGTTCAGAGTCAAACAACCTTTGGCTGGTCTTCCAGTTTGTTACACTGTGAGATCAGTCTGACCTCTCCAGCTGTATATTGAAATTACAAATGTGCACACTGAAACAAATATGACTTATAAAGTCAGAACTTCTGGCCTGTCGCTGAGATTTCATAAGGACTAAAAAGGCAAAGGCAGGAGCTGCAGGGGTTGGGGTTTCTGACTTTGTTACCGGAACAGGTCTGATGGGCTGCAGACTTTGTCTTCCTGCCTATTCTACTTCCAGAATCGGAGCCATTTCCAACCCTTCAGCGTGTTTCTCTCTTCTCGAGGCCACATTAGACTCCTGCAACTCTTTCTCATTTTCACTTTTATGACAGGAATGTTTTTAAATGTGCTGCTGGAGTCCACTCAGCTGGATTTCCATTTGAATCCTGAGCCAAACATAAAATCAGATCATCTTTTTTCATTGTTACTGTTAAGAAATAAATATAAATAAATATATATTCTTAATGCTCATTTGCTGATTCGATTGTTTTATGAGAGGCCCAGACTTGACTAGGTCACAGGCTGACAGGAAACTGCATGTTTTTGCAGTATATGAGGAGCAGACCGAGTGAATCTAAGTTCAGATGAAGGGTGACAGGTTGCCCTGGCAACAGACCTCAGAAAAGGGAAGTTATTGCAAGCTGCACAGGAAGTAAGACACAAAGGAACTAAGTAGGAGTTGTTTGTGTTGAAACTGTGTGTGACGTCTGAAGTACTAAAATAACATGCATATGAGACTCATCTTGAGCTTCTAATGTTAGAGATTCTGCAGCTGACTTTGGGCTGTGCAGGGCTCTCTCTTCCAGAAGATGATTGAATAAAGAATTATAAATGTTTTGACCACTCTGAGTCGGGTCTTCTCTGTTCTATCATGGGGATCAAAGAATCGGGTTTAATATTACTGAGAAACTTTATGATTCCTAAGATGGAGCAATGTGATTTTATTGTCCAGCTCTGTAGGGTTTAACAAGGAACAGGAGCAACTTTGCAACAGTCAGGAGAGAAGACAGGTTATACTGAAGGAGGAGACTGATACCTTCATGGTGACTGCTGATTATGAGGAAAGTGACCACAGTGAACCAGAACAAAAGAGCTTCTCTCTCACAGCTCTGCTGTAGGTGAGAGCCAAGTAAGCAAGACGTTTGATTCAGGATCAGCTGGAAATAGAAACAAAAGTGATGTTTGTGGAAAAGCCTTTAAGTATAATTATTTAATGAGAAAGCATTACAGAATCCACACAGGTGAGAGGCCGTTCTCTTGTAAAATGTGTGGGAAAACGTTTATATCTGCTAGTTCTTTGTTGAAGCACACACTCACTCATTGGCTCTTGTGCAACCGGCGTACCACACAGGGACGGTGTGCAGCAGCACACTCTCGATTGTGGCATGGGAGAAGGAGACTAGGAGGTCATGTCAGAACCCTCAGGAAATGGAGGCACTGCTGGGCTTTCTTCACCAGGGCTGATGTGTCAGTTGAGAATTAAGTTATTGAAGTCACATTCTGTCAGACGTTGGACCTCATCTCTGTAGGTGGTGTAGTCATCGTCAGTGATGAGCTCCATCAGAGTGCTGTTGTTTGCAAATTTGATGATGATGTTGCAGGGTGCGTGGGGGTTAGTGCTGGGCGATATGGAAAAAATATTCATCACGATATGAATTATTTTATATCATGATTTACGACCTGACCTGTGGTCATCTGGGGGTGGGAGCAGACACTGTGGTGTCGAATCTATTGAAAAACAGATTCAACTCGTTGGCTCTATTCTCACCTCCCTCAGCTCCCCTGCTGTTGGTTGGCCTGAATCCAGTGATGGTCTTCATGCCCCTCCACACCTCTCTCATGCTGTTCTGCTGGAGTTTCCACTCCAGCTTCCTCCTGTAATTGTCCTTAGCCTCTCTGATCTTGTCCTTTAGCAACACCTGGATCTTCCTCACCTCCTCTTTGTTGCCCCCTCTGAAAGCCCTCTTCTTGTTGTTGAGGAGGGCTTTGATGTCCTTAGTCACCCACGGCTTGTTATTTGGGTAACAATGAACAGTCTGAGCTGGAACAATGGAGTCGGTGCAGAAAGTTATGTAGTCTGTGATACACTCAGTAAGCCCATTGATGTCCTCGGCGTGAGGCTCACAGAGTGTTTCCCAGTTGGTCACCTCGAAACAGCCCTGTTGTTCCGCTATTGCCTCCTCTGACCACCTCCTAACAGTCCTGGTGGTCACAGGTTCCCTCCTCACAGTTGGCACATAGCGGGGGGTGAGGTGAATCAGGTTATGATCTGACCTACCAAGTGGGGCGAGGGAGGAGGAGCTGTATGCATCCTTGACGTTAGCATACAGTAGGTCTAAAATTTTCTCTCCCCTGGTGGGACAGTCCACATATTGTTTATGTGTATAAACAGGGTATAATTGGGAATTTTTAACTACTTCTGATGTTTCCTCCACATTTCACCTTTAAAAACTATTTGTTTGTCTTGTTTGGTCTCATCAGCACAGCCTCACGTGTCTGAATCTACAGTCATGTTTTCACTTTGACAGACTGTATTAACACAATTGATCTAAAATCAGACAAAAAACATAAAATCATTGTAGAAAAAGTTACATTTTTACTGTAACAACCACAAACATGTTTATTGATCATATTTCAGAACTTTAAATGCAAATATAAATTGTCAATTTTTAAATCATACGCACAAGTTTTGCAAACAAAGTTATTTGCGTCCATTTACCTTTTACCTCGATTTTTTAAATAACCGTTTCAAACTGTTTACAGAACAATCAGCTGTTCTTCAATAAGATGTCACAAATTATTTGTGCCACTCCAAATATTTCTGTCCACTATA
Organism: Simochromis diagramma; assembly: GCF_900408965.1. Classification (NCBI taxonomy): domain Eukaryota; kingdom Metazoa; phylum Chordata; class Actinopteri; order Cichliformes; family Cichlidae; genus Simochromis; species Simochromis diagramma. The sequence goes on from NW_024386751.1 coordinate 173,909, forward strand.
AAGGAAACATCACAGCCTGATACCTGCAGGTCTGACAGCAGCAGGTGTGTCGCTCCTGTTTCTACCCGGAGACAGCAGCCGCCTCATTGTTCTGACACACAACACAAAACTGTCCACAACACTACACACTAACTACACAAGACAACACATTAACTACACACTGCAAACACGCTAAACGTCACAATTCTCTGACATCTCAAAACTCGTTCTCTCTCTTTTTCTGCTCTCTCTCTCTCTCTCTCTCTCCGTCACTCCTAAAACGTCTCCTGTTTTTTGTTGTTGTTGTTGTTGTTTTTTGCTCATAAGCAGAGAGTGCTCACTGCGCTGTCCTTAGACAGTAAACGTGATGAAACTATTGAGGGAAAAACGCCGCGTATATATTGTTTATCATGACTCTGGTTTTACTGGCCTATCAACACAATTTATAAACTGGTATATGTCACCTTGTTGCTTTGTCTTTAAGTGGTCATGTGATTGTCTTACCACGACTACTTTACTCTTCCTCAGTCAAACAGCAGCACTCATGCGATTGTTTTGCCCCCTGAGCTCCAGGTGTTGTGCTGTTGAGCGCGCAGCTGCTTAAAGCTGTAGCGTCCAGATTACTTACAGCTACTTTCCTGCAGCTGATATAAGATGCTGTAAGCTGAACACAGCTTCAACCATCTGTTTGTTAAAAAATAGTAACTGACCGCATTTTCTTGTTAGTAACTGTAATGGCGTTGTAACGATAGGAATAGTAATTAGTTAGATTACTCGTAACTGAAAAAGTAACGCCGTTAGTAACGCCGTTATTCCCATCACTGGTAATCACAGCGATTTTAGTAAAGCTTATTCACTTTCCACCCCAACTTCCAGCACAAAAGCAAAGTTAATGCTTTGTCCTACGCACCATGTTACATAAAAGAAAAAAGGAATCCACTTGTTTACCTGCTTCATGCAAGCTTAAAACAAGACAAAAAAGAAGAAAAAGTTCAAATGTTCTGTTCTAGACCTGTTGTGTTCTACAAATTAATTTGAGAATTGTAGGAAAAGACATGCCAACCATTTTTAGATTTGTTAGTATTGGCAATAGTGAGAAGTGTTATTGTTAGGTTTGAATATATTTGATATAGGCCATCCAATTAGGGTAAATATCGTGTTTTTAGTTGTTATAATCTGATGAGGAATATTTTATTTTTTGTTATTTTATTTTTCAGTTTTCCCCCTTAACATGGTCAGGGCGGTTTGCTAGGCTCAGTGTCCCTGAGAGCTAGACCAGAAGAAGCTTAACCTTCAGTTGGTCAGGTCTTAGGTACGAGCCCTGACAAAGTGCAGTCCAATTACGTGACAAAAACAGTTATCCGGAGGACCCCACCACCACCCCTTTCCTGCCTCTGTTGCCACCATGTGCCCCCTTTACATCTGTCTGCCCCCTCATATATGCCTGTCTAGAACCAGCTGAGCCTCTAACATGAACCCAAATTAACAAGTGCCACTATTGAGAGCTGACAACCAATGTTCCCTCTAAGCTGCGCACGTGTGCAATTGCGCACTGCTGGCAGGTCTCTGCGCACACAAAAAAATCTAACCTGAATTGAAATTAAAACTTTAACAATCCTGTTCTGCAGTGTTAGTCAGTGACTGGCTGCTCACGTATGGGATCAGAACGATGCCTCCTTATCCCACAGTCCAGCCAATCACGCGACTCACATTCGTATATACGCAGCTAATCAACGTGGTTGACAGGCTATGACAGCGTCCTTATGTGCGACACCGCTGTTTTAGCGAGCAAAGCGGCTGATGTGGAGTGAAGCCACGTTAATGACAGCGTGCACAACCGTTGGAGATGTGAGCAGGACAGATGGAACAACTGACGGACAAAGTGTGGACTTTATACCAGTTTTTAAATTGTGTTGATCGGCCACGTAAAACCAGAGTTATGATAAAAATATCTGCAATGTTTGTTTTTCTTCCTGAATACTATCATCAGTTGACCTTTACATATCTACTGAGTAAGACTCACAGGGTCTTCATCTGTAGGGGTTGTGCGCCCTGCAGATCGACAGCATACAGAAGGTCCAGAGCGTCATTGTGTTTTGCCACTTACTGCTGGACGGCTGGCAGAATAGAGTCCAGACTGATTTGGTTAAAAGCAAGCAGCGATGAAAGCCTCTGGGTGTTTACATTGTAGGTTAGCAACAGTCGCGTGTATGAGGTCACATGGCACTGAACTCATACAGAGCCATTTAACAGTGTGTGGCTCCCTCTAGTGGATGTTGTGGAGTATTCTGGATCTTCAGAGGAACTGACTTTTCTTTCTTGTCGACTTCGGCATCAAATCTGTCCTTTGGGAACTCCTGAGCGTTATCTGCTGTTCCAGTAGTTCCACGCTGTAAAACATACTTTGGAAAGTCATTTAGTTCTTGTTTGTACCAGAACAAATATGAATATGAAGCAGATGTTTCAAATGTACATCCAAGTGTAACTGTGTCTCCTTCAGCAGCAATGACATCTCCTTGTTCCTGGATCACTTTGTCTTCTCCTTTACACTCTGAGAAAGAACAGAACATGCAGAGGAAGAGATGGATCAATAAACATGATTGATTAAAGGAGAACAATCAGCAGCTTTAAAGAGTAGAATTACATGTAGAATATCAGGTGTTTTTACAAGCTAACAAACGGCAGCAGAAACGATCTTCTGACCATTCTAACAGATTTCTTCTCAACACTCACCTCTGATATGAGAGAAAAGTAAAATGAGGTAAAGCAGCATGTCTTTAGTTGTTGGGTTAGTCAGACAGCAGAATGAAGAAACTAAGCAGCCTCTCTGCTGCAGTCCTTCTCCTCAACGTCAGGCTGGCTGTGCTTCTGCAGACAGAAATCATCTCATTGGTTGAGTTCAGCATCAGTGGGTGGAGTCAGAAACATTTTCAGGCCAGTCAGTGCGATTATTCCTGCCTCAGAGGAGTGTTTGCTGAAGGTTCAGTTTCAGTTCTTCACAGCACAGTTCGACCAAAGCAGGTCAAACCAGGATGGAGCTCGACTGAAGGTGGAATTTAAATCTGTGTGAAGATGTGCAGCACTCTTTGGAAGAACTTTATTTTGAAAGAACAATAAGGTAATATGAAAAGGCATCATCCTAAGCATCAACATCAGCGAGGATCTGAGCTGGTCACACCATGTTCATGTGATCACAAAAGCAGCAAGACAGCAGCTCTTCTCTCTGCGGCGCCTGAGAAGATTCAGCATGAACCCCAGAATACTTACAAACTTCTACAGAAGCACCATTGAAAGTATTCTGACTGTTTGTACCACCACCTGGTACGGCAGCTGTAACACTCCTGTCCCCAAAGCTCTGCAGAGGGTGGTGAGATCAGCACAGTGCATCACCAGCAATGCAGGATCTGTACAAACGGCGCTGCATGAGGAAGACGCAGCGGATCCTCTCTGATCCCAGCCACAGACTTTTCACACTCCTGCCGTCCGACAGGCGGTTCAGGAGCATCCAGACCCGCACTAGCAGACACAGTTTCTACCCACAAGCCATCAGACTTTTGAACTGCTGACATTCTGGACACAACATTACACATTTAAATGCTCATTGCAACGATTTTGGTGCAAACTCTAAATACCAAAAATTGTCTTAAATTCTCTAAATATTTAATATTTTAGTATTTTGTTATTCTTCTTCTAATCATTATTATTGTTATTGTTATTTTCTGCTTTAATATAACGGCACACTTCTATATGTTCATGTAAAGCTGACGAGCATGAGCCAAAGAATTTCCTTATAGGTAAATGTGGCTAAACTGTTTATCTGCATATGATAATAAAACTCTAAACGTCAAACATCACATTTTGACGTTCCTGCAGTTGGTTTGTGGTTGATGTGGATTTGCTGCTCATGTGAATCCTCCCACAGTGTTTCATTAGCAGCTGTAACCACAGTGACTCTGATAAAACAGGAATTAGCAGAATCCATCTGATATGAAGCTGTGCTTTGAATACCACTTCCCTCCTCTTTGAAGAGTAGTCAGATATCTGTGTTCAGGTTTTTGTACAGCCTCTTCTACACTTTGTATCACTGTGTTTCTAGAGCACAGTAGTAGAGAGCTGTGTCTGCCAGGGTTAGGGCTGTTATGGTCAGAGTAGTTGATGTATCTGATGTTTCTGATCGATATCGATTATCAGGAATATATTGAGCTGTCTGCTGTTTCCCTCCTTTCCAGAGTATAAACTGAGGAGCCTGAAGGTCAGAATCATGTCTGTACCAGTGAAGCTTTGGATGTGTATAACTTGTCTCATAGCTACATGTGAGTGTGACAGATTCTCCTTCTGTTTTAGTGACTTCAGGTTGTTGAGGAGTGATTGAGTCTCCAGCTGTTAGTCCTGGAAAAAGAAAGAAGAAAAGTAGTGAAATGCAGTCTGTATATCTGCTTAATGCAGCAGCTTCAACTAAACTTTAATCCCTGTTCTTAAACTCACCTATAATGTGAGATAGAAGCAAAAAGAGGTGCAGCAACATGTCTTTGGAGTTATGAGCTGTGAGTGGTCTGATGTTCACAGCTGGAGTCAGACAGTTTTCTGCAATCAGGAGGAGGAGCTGCTTTTGTTGTCATGTGATGTGTCCTGTTGAATCCTGACGACAGCTTGTGTGTCTTCAGGAGGTCCTGCACAGTTTGTGCTTCGTGCTGCTCTTTAAAGTTTTCCTGCTTCAACTTTGTTCACACAGAGCATCTGGTTCTTCTCTCTGTGGTGTCTGAGCCAAAGAACATCCACTAAACACTCACGTCTGGGCTCCACTTTGAAAATAAAACGTTACATTTATGTAAATCTGTAAAAAATAAACATTTACAGCTTGTGTAATAATAAGTGTAACACTGAGAAAACTGTTGGAGTCACATTTGAAAGACCTGAAAACTAACACAGTGACACAGATGAAGGAGGTTTTACTCCTTTTATTTGATACAGCAGCTGAAAAAGAAGCTGCTGCAGTTTCTGCTCTTTCGTCTTTGATATTTTTGTATGAGTACGATGGATTTGTTTAGTTGTGTATTAAAAATTAAATGAAAGTCAGCACTGAAAGCTAAACAGTCAAAATAATTTCCTTTGTTTTTATTCCACAGCCTGCATGGAGCTTCAGTCATTCATGGATCTGTTTTCTCTTCTCACTGCAGCCTTGCTGCTCACAATCATTTATTCATTTACTGCAACAAACCGAGACGTTAAAGAGGAACTAAAGGCAACACTCGTGTACTGCCGGAACCTCACCGCGTGACACAGGCGGAAGTAAACAAAGCAAAGGCGCCGTTATCGTCCCACGTGTGTGTGCCTGAGCACAGAGACTGTTGTGTTGTTGTGTGTGAGCTGAGTGTGTGAGCTGCGGCAGCAACGATGCCTTCAGCTCAGTATCTGAGAGAGTTTATCAACGAGCGACTAACTGCTGCTGCTGAACAAATATTCTTGGAGTTTGAAAAAACGATCGTCCAGTACGAGGAAGAGATCGACCGTCAGCGCAGACTGCTGGATATCACCTGGAAACCCCAAATCAAGCTGCACAGGACAGGTGAGTGTCCCTCTGAGGGAGGATCCTGATCACAGCTCTGCGGGACGTTTCTGATTGTGAGGACTTTTTGGAGACTTAAGTAAATGTAACATAGTTAAATAGAGTTGAAGTTAAATCCCGCTAAATGGGACATTGGCGCCACCTACTGTCGAAAAATGTCACCCTGCAATATTCACAAAGGGCAAGGGATTCTGGGTAATCCTCAGAATAATGGAGGATTCCTGCGAGGTAAGGAATGCGCAAATGTCGTGGGGAGGAAAAATCATATCGCAGGCTGTTAAAGTAATACAGTCTGACCCGATTATTTTTGTTGTTTATACATCATTCGTTGCGCGTCATTTCTCCAGTCTTTATGTTGAACTGAGTGCACGTTTATGTGAGATTTCTTTGTTGGGAGGAGAGGAAACAAAATGGGAGCATAGTTAGCTAACTCTGTTGTTGCTTTCCCATTTAGATTTTGTTCTGATTGCCCACGACATTAAAAAGAGAGCATTCTAACCATTGCCTTTTTGTTGTGGATGCAGACCAGAGAAGACACTACACAGAGGTCACATAAGCAAAATGTACTTATGTACCACTTGGTGATATCCTCATGTGCGACGCGATCGCGAAAACAGCAAACAAGTAACACCACGCCGATGTTGTTCACAGGACAGCAAGAGTAAACGATCGGGAGACTCTTGTCGTCGTTATCGTTTTATTTCTCCGGTTTCAGCGTTTTTGCTTCACTACTACAGCGAGCAGTTTACTTTGTGCACTAACATGGACTCGAGTCAACCAGCGCCACCTCTGGCCACGTGCCACAGCCTACAGCCAGATCAACCTGTGACACACATCTGCAGCACGTTTGAATCAGTGTCATGCACATTTGTACCTTTCAACTGTGTCTGTTTGTGCGTCATGCAAATAAACCTTTGAAATGAATGAAATGATATCATATATTTATTATTGGCCTACATTTGTACAAAATTCCAAATTATATACACAAAGTCATAGAAATCACCACTCCTGTTCATCATGATTTTGATATTCTCTTTTCCCATAACAATGAAATACACCTTGGACAAATATGACACATCAATATTTCATTAGTGTTGTTACATCACATCCTGTAAGCATCGTCTGTCTGTGTCTTTCCTCTGGAAATTAATATTTCCAGCCAATATAGGCAATCCATCAACATGGCTGGAGAGTTGGTGGTTATATACAGTCTGTATAAGTGTGGTTAATCTAATGAACATTTGTAAGGAGACGGCAGTTACTGTGAATTTACAAGACTTTCTCTGTTCATGGGCTAACTTGTGGAGTAGGGTCTGTATTCTCTCTGTATTCATTTGTGGCCTTTTTCCTTGTAGCTGATTTTTAATGAGAGTTGATTTATCTGTTGGTTGTGAGGATTCAGCCAACATTTCTGCATTTCTCTCGTATTTTCAACAGCTGATGTCAGTCATCATCAGCACTGACAAGAGGCGTAAACTTTCTGTGTTTTTCTGACTGACATTCCTACTTTTAAGCCTTGTTTTAACAGTATGCACTGCTCGAAAAATTAAAGGAATGCTTTTTAACCAGAGTATAGCATCAGGTCAGTCAAACTACTGGCATATTGATCTGGTCAGTTAAGTAGCAGAGTGGGTTAGGCACGGGAATCCAAGGACCTGGACTGCTGGGCACTGGCTGTCCTCAAGAACTGGTTCCTGGTAATCCAATTCAAGTAATTCAATTGTTAGTTTGTCTGGTTATTGATCCCACTGTTCTTGCACTACAATCAGCTGATTTTAGTTTGCGTGTGAGAGGAGTGAAATAGCGGCGCACTCTGCAACATGGATATGGACATTACATTTATTTTTATTGCACAAAAGGATGAGAACATGATGGTAAAGTAGAAACTGCATCCAGGACAAAACGGCTGCTAACACAACTATGGCTCTGCAAGCACCTGTGCAGTCAGCATGCTAATGCTAAGCTAGCCAAGAGCCCAGAGTGACGCTGCAGTTGAGAGCTGACCCCATTAACATTAAAGTTTTGTAATGACTAGTACAATGAGTTACTTTCTTCTAGGAGTAAATACTGCAGTACTGTACTAATTCAAATTAATTTTAAGTGCTCCATGTAATATGTGTAGCAACGTTTTGTTTTGTTTTGTTTTGGGTTTTTGTCATTTACCACCCCAGCACTGATCACAACAAAGGAGAAATACCTCTAACATGCACAAATTAATTTGTATGAAGTAATGTCTTTGATGTGCTGCTTAATGATAGCGGTGACTCTCAAAGCAGAGGCAATAAGGATCGAAGACAGAATTGATACAAAATTGGAACATTAAGCGTTATCAATAATCAGTTGGAATCACTAAATTCTTCTCAATTTCCATTCATATCTGGGATGTTATGTTTCATTCCATCTGGTACTACGTGGTTACAACTCTGTCCAGGAGCTCAGTGATGGGCAGATCAAGATCTAGGGGGGGATCCCCCAGGACGCATCTGTCATTTCATGCCCTACAACAGGGGTGTCCAACTCCAGTCCTCGAGGGCTACTATCCTGCAGCTTTTAGATGCATCCCTACCCCAGCACAGCTTAATCAAATGGTTGGAATACCTCTTCAGCATGCCATCAAGTGTGGCAAAGGCCTGGTAACAAGTCTTTCATTAGATTCAGTTGTGTTGGAACAAGGCTGCATCTAAAAGCTGCAGGACAGTAGCTCTCAAGGACTGGAGTTGGACACCCCTGCCCTACAAGCAAATAGGGCCAATTGAACTACTGAGTACCATTTTGAGTTGTTGCAGTAAAATTTTTAGGGAGTCCTTGAATTCAGCCACATGGCATCCTTTCATTCCCAACTAGGGCTGCACGATTTTGCATAAAATGAGAATCACGATTTTTGTTGTTGCCGCAAAATGTTGTACTGCTTGAAATTCCGTCTCCACCGTTGCTCGACGCTGCGTGTATAGAGCAGGTAGTGCAACAATAGAAAAATAGTTGCGGGGACGGCACTGTGTAGCGTTTGTCTAGGGTGTTGATCATTTTCCTAAATCCCTCGTTTTGCACAGTGTTGATGGGAGCCATATCTTTGGTCAGGTGATAAGTGATAGCCTCCGTAATTTCTTTGTGCCTGCGGGAGTTCGACGGGTATAGGGAAGCGCTGTATAAGGTTCCCGTTATTGATGTTTGGGTGGTTGACCGGGACGGATTTTCTCCTGTCACTTTCTCATCATCCCTGACGTGCTCTCCGTTGTCTTTTTTCCCTGCTAATTTTAGCATCACACGGCACAGCTTCTGTATCACGTGGTATAAGGCTCCGCCCTTGTCATTTGTTGAGCAGGAAGAGTGAGCGCTTGTTTTCATGCAGATTACGTCCCGGATCAAAATGCGGTACAATCGTCGTCGGGTTTTGTTTTTTTTGTTTTTTTTTGTTTTTTTTTAATCGTTGTCATTTGGAAATGAGATCGCACATACTGTAAGTATGAATCGAGATCGCGATTTTCTAACGATTAATCGTGCAGCCCTATTCCCAACACATACCCAGTCCATGGCACTATAGATATCAAGCTTAATTTAATTTTCCATTTTGATCTGATACATGTTCAAAGTCTTCCTTTATTTTTTTGTGCAGTATATTTGCTCAGTATGAATTTTTTTTTTTTTTTTTTTTCACATCACCTTTCTTTTAATTGTCTCCTTTTTCCCCTCCAGATGTCCCACAGCAGCATTTCTGTAAGGAGGAGGAAGTTATCGCTGACCAGCAGCTCTGGAACCAGGAGAGGAGCTCCAATCTGGACCAAGAGGAACCAGAAGCTCCACAGATTAAAGAGGAACAGGAGCAACTCTGTAGCAGTCAGGAAGGAGAGCAGCTGGTACTGAAGGAGGAGATTCATACCTTTATGGTGACTGCTGCTGAGGAAAGAGACCACAGTGAACCAGAACCAACAAGAGACCAACTCAACTGTGTCAGCTCTGCTGTAGCAGTGAGACAATATCAGGGAGGAAGGAAGAAAGATTCACAATCACGAAGAAATAAAAAAAAGGGTCACAATAATGTAGAACACCAACCTACGCCAGACAGTGAGTGCAAGTCTGACAAAAGTAAAAAGTCTTTAAAATGTGATGTTTGTGGAAAAGCCTACAAATATAATTATGAAATGGAAAGGCATTATAGAATCCATACAGGGGAGAAGCCGTTTTCCTGTAAAACATGTGGGAAAATGTTTGTACGTAGTGGTTCTGTAGTGAAGCACATGAGAATCCACACAGGTGAGAAACCATATTCTTGCAAAGTGTGTGGGAAAAGTTTTAGACAGACAAATGGTTTAACTGTCCACATGATCACGCACACAGGTGAGAAGCGACATCACTGTGAAATATGTGGGAAAATGTTTGCACGTAGTAATGGCTTATTGAGGCACAAAAAAGTTCACACAAGTGAGAAACCTTATTATTGTAAAACATGTGGGAAAACATTTCCACTTAGAAACTTGTTTTTGATACACACAAAACGTCACACAGGTGAGAAACCATATCATTGTAAAACATGCGGGAAAATGTTCAAGCGTAACAGTCATTTAAAAGAGCACATAAGAATACACACAGGTGAGAAACCATATCATTGTAAAACTTGTGGGAATTCATTTAGATATCGTGCTCACTTGTTGCGTCACATGAAAATACACATATAGAGGTGTACTCTTTTAACAAAATTAACAGTTTAGTAAGCTGTGTTGAGTGCAAAGTTAAACATAAGTCAGCATGGGAACTAATGGTAAACACAGGATGGTAGTGAGGAGGTCATGGTTAGAGTTTCATTTTAAAAGCAGGTGGAAGTGGCACATTTTTACAAATTATTCTATTTACAAAATGTTTTAAGGACATTATCAATTCTGTACCCAAGCAACAGTGATGGGGATAACACCATTGCTTTTTTCAGTAATTAGTAATCTAACTAATTACTATTTCTATCGTTATAATGCTGTTGCTGTTACTGTTACTATGAAGAAAATGCGGTGCAGGCACGTTACAGTTTCTCAACACACTGTTGGTTGAAGCTGTGTTCATCTTGCCGGGAGCTAGTGGGGCGAAACAGTCCCACAAGTCCCACTGGTTGGCTGAGGAAGAATAAAGTAGTCATGGTAAACCAATTACATGACCAATTTAAGATAACGTGGTGGCACAAATAATTTGTGTGGCATCTTATTTGATGCAGAGTGTTCTGTAAAAAGTTTAAAATGGTTATCAAAAAGTCTTTGCTGCGTTTTTTGGTAAATAGTTGCATATAACTTTTTTATTTGCAAAACTCCTGCATAGGTTTTTAAAATGTACGTCTATTTGCATTTCATGTTATGAAAATGATTTGTTAAATGTTTGTTGTTGTTACAGTAAAAAAAAAAAAAAGATTTCATGGGGGTGGGGGGTTGTTTGTTTTGGTTATTTACATTTTTTTTTAATCAATTGTATTATTGAAAACATAACTGTAAACTCAGATGTGAGGTTGTGCTGAAAAGAATGATACCAAACAAGGCATGATAAATAGTTCTTGAAAGGTGAAATGTAGAGGTCAAATCAACCCTGGACCTCAGAGGGTTAAACTTTTTTTTCTAAAGTAACACCATAGTTAATTTTCTTTGTATTTAGTTACTTTTATAATATTGTAACTTAGTTAATAACTTACTTTTTTGAAGAAGTAACTATAGCTAATTACTTTTTCAAAGTAACTTGCCCAACAGTACTGAGGAATACATTGTCTATGTAGAAGTCTTTAAACTGTTTCCTAAATGAATGAAGTGCAAATGTTTGGTTTCTGCTCTTATATCTCTTTTGCACTGCTGTCATTGCAGAACAGAACACACACCGAGAAGACCTGCTTCATCAATGAAATTAATTTCTTTTTGATTTTATTTCATTTCAGGTTGTTTGTTTGTGCTCTGGTTCTGGACAGTAACCTTTGATGTTTAAAGGTGTCTTATAAAAAATTCAAACGTGCAGCCATCGTGTTAAAAATAAACAGCAGCATGGAAAGGCCAGTGAGTGATAAAATAAATGGAAATACAATATTTATTTTAGATTTGTGTTTCCGCAGAGTACAGCTTTACCCTGTGTTCTAGTTTGTTGCGTGTAATCCTGTGAGATCAGTCGAACCTCCAGCTGTCAGACTACACTGTGATGAATTTGAGATTTTTTAAAAATGTGCTAACCACTGCACCATCATGCTGCTTTTCCAATTCTTTTAATAAGAATAACTTGAAAGCTCATTTAGATATAATTTTTTAATGTTGATGTTTATATCATTCATTTGTCTCATTTTCTTTTTGTCATTTAATTCATTGACACTAGTTTTCTGTTACTTTTAGCTTTTTTGTAGAGTTTTAGACTCAAGACGTGGCGGGACGCTCATATATAGAGGTAGTTAGCATTTTCATTGATGATTTCTGTTCCTCTGCAAGTGTTAAATTAAACATTTCACCTGTTAAAATCTCCTGTACTTACTGTGTTTGAGAAAAAAGTTTCTTGTCAGTCTATCCTCAGTGAAGAGACAATAACTCACATCGTCACAGGAGCTTGCAAAGAAAAGCGTCTGGACTTCTTTAAGTTGCATGAAGACGTTTCACCTCTCATCCGAGAAGCTTCTTCAGTTATAAGGTCAAATGGTGGAGAGTCCCAGATATAAACCTAGTGGGAGTTTCCCCCCACAGAGGGACAAAAGGACCCCCTGATGATCCTCTAATCGCCTGAGCCAAGGTGTGAAACTGGGTGTGGGTCCCAATCAGCCAGAGTTTCGGGTGTGTTCATTGTGAAACCTGGCCCCACCTTATCATGCGAATTCCTGGGATCAGATGGCCCAGGATGTGAGTGGGCGTTAAGGCGTCTGGGAAGGGATCTCAAAACTGGATTATAGATGGCAGACAGTTGGTGTCGTAAACCACCGCCTCTGTTCAAAGATGGTCGCTCACAGTGGACATAGATTCAATTCAATTCAATTTTATTTATATAGCGCCAAATCACAACATAAGTCGCCTCAAGGCGCTTCACAGATACAGAGAAAAACCCAACAATCATATGACCCCCTATGAGCAAGCACTTTGGCGACAGTGGGAAGGAAAAACTCCCTTTTAACAGGAAGAAACCTCCGGCAGAACCAGGCTCAGGGAGGGGCGGCCATCTGCTGCAACCGGTTGGGGTGAGAGAAGGAAGACAGGATAAAGACATGCTGTGGACGAGAGACAGAGGTTAATAACAGATATGATTCAATGCAGAGAGGTCTGTTAATACATATTGAGTGAGAAATGATGGCTTCTTTCACTCCTCTTTCAAACCATCTGTCCTCTCTGTCCAAAATGTGAACATTGGCATCCTCGAAAGAGTGTCCTTTATCCTTAAGATGCAGATGGACTGCTGAGTCTTGTCCTGTGGAGGTGGCTCTTCTATGTTGTGCCATGCGCTTGTGAAGTGGCTGTTTGGTCTCTCCAATGTAGAGGTCTGGGCATTCCTCGCTGCACTGTACAGCATACACCACATTGTTAAGTTTGTGTTTTGGCGTTTTGTCTTTCGGGTGAACCAGTTTCTGTCTGAGTGTGTTGCTGGGTCTGAAATGCACCGGGATGTCGTGCTTGGAGAAAACTCTCCTGAGTTTCTCTGATACACCGGCTACATAGGGGATGACAATGTTGTTGCGTCTGTCTTTCCTATCCTCCCTCGCTGGTGTCTGATCTTCTTTTCTGTGCCTCTTTGCTGACTTTAAGAACGCCCATTTAGGATAGCCGCACGTTTTGAGTGCTTCCTTTACATGTGTGTGTTCCTTCTTTTTTCCTTCAGGCTTAGAGGGAACATGTTCTGCCCGGTGGTGTAGGGTCCTAATTACTCCAAGTTTGTGTTCCAAAGGGTGATGGGAGTCAAAGAGGAGGTACTGGTCCATGTGTGTGGGCTTCCGGTAAACCTCGATGTTGAGGTTGCCATTCTCTACAATGTGCACAGCGCAGTCCAGGAAAGGCAAACAGTTGTCCTTTGTGTCTTCCCTGGTGAACTTGGTGTTTTTATCCACAGCGTTAATGTGCGCAGTGAAGGATTCCACTTCTTGTGTCTTGATTTTGACCCAGGTGTCGTCCACATATCTGTACCAGTGGCTGGGTACTCTTCCTTTGAAAGAGCCAAGAGCCTTCCTTTCCACTTCCTCCATGTAAAGGTTGGCTACAATAGGTGACACGGGGGAGCCCATGGCACAGCCATGTTTTTGTCTGTAGAAGCCTTCGTTGTATTTGAAATATGTAGTGGTGAGGCAGAGGTCTAACAGTGTGCAAATCTGATCGGGTGTGAAGTTGGTCCTTGGAGGACAGGACCTTTGACTACGATGACCTGGATGACTGAGAACCTTAACAGACAATAGCTCACATCCTTATTTATTGGGTTGGGTTTTCTCTGGCTTCCTCCATGCAGTTAGTGGGGTTAGAGTCATTGTATTCTTGCAGAATGTGGGCAGCAGCTTTTGCAGAAACATCTGTGGTCATGTGACACAGTTCTGTCTTTCTGTTTCATCCTTACCTCTGCTGCTGTATGAACAAACATTTTGAAGAAGCAGGAAGTAGATTCATCACAAAATAATAGAAGTATGACGTTAGCTAGCTGTTATTGTATTTCAGTGAGTAGCTTGTGTCACATGACTGATTATCTTGAATAATTTCTGTTATTTTACACAATAAACATTATTCACTCAAATTGTCACTACAACAAACCCAACTGGGCAGAGGTTTAACAGTGTGTGGCTCCCTCTAGTGGATGTTGTGGAGTATTCTGTTGTCTTTGCTCCAAAGGTTTTTGTACAGAGTTTTGCTGTTTCCTGTCACTGTGGGCCGCAGAGCACAGTAGTACACAGCAGAGTCAGACAGCTGAAGCTTCTGGATCTTCAGAGGAACTGATCTGATGCTGGAATCCAGTGTGGATGAAAATCTCTCCTTGAACTTGTCTGCTGTGTTTCCTTGATCCCCACTATAGCGCATCAGGATGAATTTGGGGCTGTTGTTTCCATCCTGTTTGTACCAGAAGAGAGAAGGAGCTGTTAAACTGCTGCTGTTATAGAGACAGTCAAGTATTACTGTGCCTCCTGCAGCAGCAGTCTCTTCTCCTCTTGCTTGCAGCACGTTGTCTTTTTGTGCTCTGCATTCTGTAAAACACCAACAAACAGTATCAGTGTGCTGTTAAAGAATCACGTCAATGTTGATATCAAAGAAACAGAGTTGTGTTCATACCGAGGCACATAGCAGCCAGCAGCACTGAGATGAACAGAGGCGTCATATCTGCAGTGTAGAGTAACTGTGAGCTACAGCAAGTATAAAGAAGCTGTGATCTCTCTGTTTAGTCTTCATCAACACTAAGTTGGTGGATTAGAAGGAGGAGCCTGATCACAGTGACAGGACTCATTCACAGCCCTGTGTTATTCCCCCTGCTGACAGCTTCACACTCAGCACGTCTTTCTGCTGCTCTGCTTTGCTTGGAGATCTTGCAGCAGGACGTCTACAAAGTGAAAAGTCAATGATCCTTAAACACATCAGTGTGTGAAGGGCGAGTGTGGCTTGTAGTGTTCAGCACTTTGAGAGTCTCAAAGACAAATTTTTTTAATAGAAACACAGTTAAAACTCTGCTGAAGCTGAAAGTCAAGATCAGATAGGAAGTGAATATTAGACTCAGGATCAACTCCAAATGTAGAGCTGTGCGTGTCCAAGCCAAAAAGAAGACATCACCCTCCCTGCCTACATATTCAGTGTGACAATGGAGATAGGGAGTTGGTGTGTTTCTGACACATGGGATATTTGGGAATAAATCTGAAAGAATAAGTCCTGAATATAAATACACAGCTCAGAGTCCACACAGGTAACAATGATCACTAGGGCTGGGTATCGTCACTGATTTCTAGAATCGATTCGATTCACAATTCGGTTAGATTTGAATCTGGGAAATTTTGCCTCAGACAGTCAGAAATATTATTATTCAGATCAGTACATTTACATATTTTTGTATCTATAAAAAGGAAGCTGACACTTGCAAGACTTTATCAAAGGTGTGAGCATCACAGCAGAGGCCTTTTTGTCAAAGTAGCTGAAGATAAAACACAGACACGTTTTGCATAATTTTTAAAAGTTTACATTTGTTCAGTACTGAACAGCAGAAATTCGGTTTCACTTTCAGAAGTAAGTAAAAGAAAAAAAACAGCGACCGACAGCGCTGTAAACAACGGTAGACTTGTGCGTAACAAGCAAGCAAATAATGCAGAAAACAGATTTTTAGACAGGAAACTGTTCTTGAAGTACAGAGAGAGAGCTGTGCATGAAGTGTGATTTTATCCTGGTGGAAGCAAAACAGCAAAAGTCAGAGTGAATTCATGACGATGTTTATGGGAAGTTTGGATCTTCTTTTGCTGCTGGTTCAGTCAATATTGTTTGGAGAGAGATCAAACTGACAGCTTCAGAATCAGCGCAAAAACGGCGTGAACACAAAGCGCGGACCCGCCGAAACATCAGAATCAGCGAGCTGTCGGCTTTCAGCCCCGACCGTGTCCGTGCCGTCGGGTGAGACGTGCAGAATCCATGTTCCTGCTCTCATTTACTGTTTTAGCTGTTTGGTGGTTGTTGAAATTTTGCGTGGTTTAACCTGAGATTCTGGCATTTTGGGCAAAATAAATTTATATTAAAAAATCAATTCAGGATTTTAATGAATCAATATCATGTTATCCAAGCCAGAATCAATATTAATCGATAAATCGATTATCAAAGCCCACCCCTAATGATCACCTCTTCTGTGACGACAGCAGAATGTATACTGGGGGAAAATCGTAACAATCGTAAGCCACATTTCTGGTGACACCAACAAACTGAATAAAGTGATGAGGAAGGCTTAATGCAAACTGGATATACAGGAAGTTATGGTGGAGAGAAGGTCACTGAACAAGCTGTTATCTATCAGCCTCTTACAGTAAGAGCTCCTTGTCTAACAGGCTGCTCCAGCTCCACTGACACAAGCACAGATACAGATAATCTCTCACACTTCATGAAATAATCCTTTATGACACAGAATCAGCTGTTTGTCTCAGCCGGCACCAGTGTTGGTCAAGTTACTTGAAAAAAGTAATCAGTAACTAATTACTGATTGTTAGGTATTTTAGTACCATGGGAGCATTTACTGGATATTGTTTTATAGTGACATTATGCAGGAAAACTCTGTCATTCAATAAGGCCCCTTTGTTTTAGTTATTTTTCTCTTTGACCCAAGAATTGATGTGTGAGAATCACAGACTGGTACAAGGTTGAAATACCACAGAGATCACTCCCTCAGCTACATTAGTTTCTAAATCTCTTAGGAGACGCCTGTTGAAGGCCAGATGGTTTGTTTCAGAATTCACTAATGAAAGAACTCTTTATTTCGTGCCTTGAAAATATGTCGCTGAGATAATCACAATTGTAGCTGAACTGATAAACTATACAAAGGATGCTTCTTCACCCAAGGGCAGGAAGACGCTCCCTTATCTTGGTCTGTACTGGTTTAAACTGAGAATCTGCTGTCTCATGAATTTTACCCTCTATATAAACTGTTGTACTTGAGAATAAAGTTGAGTCAATTTGGGAAGACAACCTGAAGCAGTCTCTGTTTTCTTGTTCTCCCAAGCTGCTCCCGAGCTCGTACTAACACGCTGAATGGCATGCTTGAATATTACTTGAGAATATATTTGACTGTGTTACAGACTAAGGGACAATCTCTGCTGATAGACGTCCACGCCTCGAAGGAAGTCGATCCACGGATTAGGCCCTGGAAACCGTTTCCTTCACTGATTACTTCCCCCAAAAAGTAATCCTGTTACTTTACTGATTATTATTTTCAAAAGTAATTAATTACTTAGTTACTTAGTTACTTTTTAAAAACACGATTTACAACCTGAATAGGTGATAAAGCGATAGATCTTTCAGCCCAATTCTACTTTTTCTGCATAATCCATCATACAAAATGTAATCAAATGGAAAAGTCTCTCTTTAAAACTTGTTTTATTAGTTTTAACCTTTTAACTTTATGCATCAAGTAAAAATTTAATTATCTGCAACATTCTCTGTCTTGAAGAAATTAGTTTAACATTTAAACCTATTTTCTGCACATTCCAGCACATAAAATAAAATATTTTTTGTGTTTACACTCAGTCTTTCAAATAGATCCAAGTAAAACACAGCAGAAAATAAATAAAATCAAAGACTCAGCGGTCCTGTTGCTCTATTTTCGCCTGTAAAGCAGGACTACGGTAGGCGGAGGTTTACCCTGGTGCAGGTGTGCCGCGGTCAGTGGAAGAATCTGTGAGTTTCCCATTACGTCGTAGCTACTCGGTGCTTGTTTAGGGTTTTTTTTCGCTGTAAAGAGAAGTTTTCTTCCCACGCACAACAGACACTAATGTTTTTGTCACTTTTTAGGAATCAAACTCAAAGTAAGGTCAGTACTTCCACGCTTTAAACGCTGCACGCTCATATGCTCTCCCGAACTCGATATATTATCCATTGTTGATCTGCACACAGCTGTTGCCACGAATGTTGCACTTGCTTACGTCACTGTCGTGAGACATTCTCGCAAAGAAATCACGGTTTTAGTAACGCAGTAACGCAGCGTTCCTACGGGAAAGTAACGGTAATCTAATTACCGTTTTTTGCAATAGTAATCCCTTACTTTACTCGTTACTTGAAAAAAGTAATCAGATTACAGTAACGTGTTACTGCCCATCTCTGGCCGGCACCATAACAACACTTTACACTCAGTTATTACCATACACTTTCAGGACATCTGACATGTGCTGTGTGTCATAATTAGCTATGTGGTGATATCTTATGGACACAAATGCAACATGGTGGTGACAGGACTCCAACAAGTACTTAGTCTGGATTTGTCAGGACAACTTACAAAGCCAAAAAATGCAAAGAGGAAGTCAGGTATTACAAAATAAGCAAACACAAGACAGAAAAAAACAAAAGCTGCCAAAAAAGGGAAAACAGCACAACGAGAACAAATAAAAGATAAACACAGAGACTGATGGAAAAGAATGGGAACAGTATATAGAATTAACTAAATAAATCATAAAAGACACTACTAAGCATTTTAAGATAGAAAAACTTAAAAAAGAAGAAGAAGAAAGAACCCAAACCACCACAGTCACATTGTTACATTTATTGAATTTTAATCAGGTTTTCATTTTCACTTTTAACATGTTTTACGTACTTGACTTCTTTGCTAATTATGTTATTATTGTTCCTGTTCTCATGCTGTCCTACCATGGAAGCACAGCATGAGTAGAGGTCTCTTTTTTTCCTCTTGTACTTTCCCATTGTAGTGTATATTTCTTTTTTTTTTTTTTTTTTTTTTTTTTTGCCTGTACCGTTTGGCTCTTTTGCATCAGAATTGTTGTCTAAAGGCAAAGAAAGATGCCCAACGGATTTACTTTACCAAATTGACCATCCCAGCCTTGCCATAATGGTCCATTTGATTCACCTTTTATTGTTTATTTTATTTTCACTTGCTGAATACGGGACAGACTTGACTGGAGGAAAGAAGGGGAGAAAGAAAGAGGGAAAGAGAAACAGCTGAGAAGAGGGACGGGGGAGAAGGGCAAAAGACAAAAACCAACAGAACGGGCAGAAAAAAAAATGCATATATCAATCACCTGGATCGCCTGCTGAGAAAGAAAAAAGAAAACAAGCAGAAGAGAACAAGAGTAATAGAATAAACAGCATCACAATGATATATGGGAATATGACAGTAAATACTAAATATTACACATTATTGTGCAGCACATAAGATCAACAGAACACAGTGTGCTTTGAGGTAGGAGCCAAAAAGGGTGTAGTTTGTGGGTGTGATCACCCGTGTGCACACCTGTGAGCATGGACGCGCTTGTTTTTTTTAAAAGGTTCCTTCATGTAATGATCTGCTAGAGGGTGTGGGGGGGCCACAGCCCCGTCCTCCAGGGCATGAAGCAGGTATGGAGGAGATCAAAACTCCAGACATCCAGAGGCCCCCAGAACACAAGAGACCAAGGAAGACCAACAGAGGGGCAGCCGCGCCACTGTCCCAGAAAGAGCTGAGGAGAGTCCCAGATGAGGGTTCACCCAGCAGCCGCGGAGCAGAAGCCAGGGGGAGTTGCAGTGATGCGCCCGTGAGCTCCGCCGGCAGCCAGCCGTGCCTGAGTGACCGAGCCCCAGGCCGAGAGGCCGGGGGCACCCCACCTCCGAAGTAGCCTGAGCGAGCCCCAGGCTCCAGGCCCCGATAAGCGGCCGCCAAGGAGTGAGCCGGTGTGTACCCGGACGCCCATCCCCAGACACAAAGAACCACCAACGCACCGATGTCTGAGGGAGTCCGCCACTGGCAGGGGAAGTGGTGGTGGGGGGAGATAGACCCCAAACCTTGGAGGGCCTGAGATGTCCCCAGAGAGGTGGCGTCTGATACCCAACCTGACATATAGACACAGACATACAGGCACACACAGACACAAACATCCATTCCCACCCTCATGCTCTCATATGCACTTACTCCACACTCAACCAACGTGGAGACAGACATAAAGAGATGCTGTACACACGATCATGCTCCCCAAGCATACTCTACAAACCGGGTCTAGGTACCCTTGCCCCTGGAGGGGGGAACTGCACCCAGACCCAGGTGGTGTTACCCTTTTCCCTGCGTTGGGGAGAGGCAGACTGCCCCGACTCCGCAGCAGCAGGGAGGCCCCACACTCCAGACCGCAGTCGGACGGCCAACTCCTCCTTCTAGCCCCCCCGCTCCAGCAGGCCGCAGAGAACGGGGGTGAGAGAAGACTCCAAACCTCCCTCCACCCGCTCATTGTAGTGTTGATGCATGTGTGTTCTAAGGTGCATTTAAAACCCAGGAGGGCATGGAGCTACCTGCCAGAGAGCAGCAGGTAAGCGCATGGTCCCTCCTGATAGCCCTCAATGTCTACGTGTATTTAAAATTGAGAGGTGGGCAACAACGCCAGGGGTGAGGTGTACACCCTGATGGTAATTTGGACTCCGTGTATCGTGCCCACCCCCAAGATCCTATATGTATGTGTAATGAGAGTGTGAGTAATGTGAATGTCTAAGTTGTGGGATAAAATTGAGGCAGAGGCAGCCAGAAGGGGACAGTAGAGGGGGGGGGGGGTAGCCTCCTCTGCACCCTGGTGACATACCCCTACTCCAAGGCCCTGCGTAGAGGTCTCTTCTTTTCTTCTTGTACTTTCCCATCGTTGTGTATATTTCAGTGTTTTTCTGTAACGCTACCGATCTCCGACCTGTGTCCCCATGTAATGTCTGTGTTGTGTGTGTAAGGTCGGGGGGGGGGGGGTGTCCCATTTCACTGCAGAGCAACCTGCATGTGGCGAATAAAGCTTTGATTGATTGATATTATTATTATTTCTAATTATTTATGAAATATCTATTGGGGAGCGAGTGAGTGAACAATGACACGGCAGTAAACACCCAATCAGACCAAACACACAGGTGAGAAATTATACACATGACATCACTGAAAAATCAGACTCACACAGAGGATTCGTGTCAAATGTCAGGAAAGTTTAAAGCAGATGTTCAAGCCATGATAGAAAAACTGTGAGAATGTCAAAGTAGGTCATGCAGGTATGAAGCACCTTTAGATTAGATTATTATGTTGTGACTTTGTTACATGTGAAACTGGGTTATTTTATTTTGTTTCTGATTTTTAAACACTGTCATCCAATAAATAAGAAAGTTATATCCTGATGACCTTTAGCTTTAGCTCAGACGGTAGAGCAGGTCAGCTGCTGATCGGGAGGTTGGTGGTTTGATCCCTGCCTCCCCCAGATTGCATGCCAAATGTCTTTGGGCAAGATACTAACCCCGATTTGCTCTCTGATACATCCATCGGAGTGTGAATGCGTATGAATAAAAGTTAGAAAGCATATTGTATACTGTACATATTTCACATGAACAGTTTTTACTGTTTGTAGTTATTTCATTATTGTTTCTTTGCGTCTGAACGTTCCTGCAGTTGGTTTGTGGTTGATGTGGATTTGCTGCTCATGTGAATCCTCCCACAGTGTTTCATTAGCAGCTGTAACCACAGTGACTCTGATAAAACAGGAATTAGCAGAATCCATCTGATATGAAGCTGTGCTTTGAATACCACTTCCCTCCTCTTTGAAGAGTAGTCAGATATCTGTGTTCAGGTTTTTGTACAGCCTCTTCTACACTTTGTATCACTGTGTTTCTAGAGCACAGTAGTAGAGAGCTGTGTCTGCCAGGGTTAGGGCTGTTATCCTCAGATTAGTTGATCGATCTGATGTTGTGGACTGATATCGATTATCAGGAATATATTCAGCTGTGCTCCCTTTTCCTTTTTTCCAGAGTATAAACTGAGGAGCCTGAAGGTCAGAATGATGTCTGTACCAGTGAAGGTTAGCATAATCCGATGTTGTCTCATAGCTACATCTGAGTGTGACAGATTCTCCTTCTGTTTTAGTGACTTCAGGTTGTTGAGGAGTGATTGAGTCTCCAGCTGTTAGTCCTGGAAAAAGAAAGAAGAAAAGTAGTGAAATGCAGTCTGTATATCTGCTTAATGCAGCAGCTTCAACTAAACTTTAATCCCTGTTCTTAAACTCACCTATAATGTGAGATAGAAGCAAAAAGAGGTGCAGCAACATGTCTTTGGAGTTATTAAAGCCAGACAGACAGCACATGAACAATGTTCTTCCACTGCAGCACAATGACCAACAAATAATGTCATTGGATGAGCTCAGGTTCAGTGGGCGGGGCCAGTTTAATAGCTCAGCCAATCAAACAGTTTTGTGCTTCCACAGCAGCTCTGTCTCTGTCTCTGATCTTTACTGCTTCATTTCTCTGTTGTCTTTGTCATCAGTCCAATGACACAAGAATCAGAGGTTTAACAGTGTGTGGCTCCCTCTAGTGGATGTTGTGGAGTATTCTGTTGTCTTTGCTCCAAAGGTTTTTGTACAGAGTTTTGCTGTTTCCTGTCACTGTGGGCCGCAGAGCACAGTAGTACACAGCAGAGTCAGACAGCTGAAGCTTCTGGATCTTCAGTGGGACTGACTTTTCTTTGAGTTCAGCATCAAATCTGTTCTTTGGGAATTCTTGAGCATTATCGCCGGCTGTTTTATCACGTCGTAAAACATATTTTGGAAAGTCATTTACTTCTTGTTTGTACCAGAACAAATATGGATATGTATCAGTTGTTTCAAAGTTACATTCAAGTGTAACTGTGTCTCCTTCAGCAGCAATGACATCTCCTTGTTCCTGGATCACTTTGTCTTCTCCTTTACACTCTGAGGAAGAACAGAACATGCAGAGGAAGAGATGGATCAATAAACATGATTGAAGTTATTGAAAAGTTCCACAGTGTAAAATGATTAAATCTCCTCTTTCTGTCCTTGTTGTGAGTCGTGTGCAGAGGAAACATGTTGATGTTTGTATCTCACCAAAGAAAAGAGCAGCAAGAATAATCCACAGCCAATGTTCCATCTGTACAACAAGGTTTAAATCAACAGGAGAAACTAGCTGATGTTCAACATTCAGTCTGAGAATTGTTCTCTTCACAGCAGCACTTATTATTGACACAATGGTTGAACACAGTGCAGAAGGAGAGCCCCGCCTACTGGATGATATCGCCCTCTAGTGGAGCTGAGCAGTGTGGAAAATGCTTCCTGTGTTTTGTAGACAGACTGTGGGTTTGCTGACACTTACAGTACGATTACAATCAGCCCATTTATATTTTCAAAGGAAAAAAAGTATGTCAGCCAATATACTGGACATTTTTCTACTGAACAATAAATATGCTGCCACTACTGTAGTTATTGTACAGTACTGTTATTTAATAATACTTCAAATATGAACCAATTATTATTATTTTATTTCATTGTTATACAATCAAAACTTTACAAACGTTGCTATAAAACAAAGTCTGAAATGTAATAATTTTGAAATTCATTTTAAGCTTCCAATAACTTTATTTTGTAGGTTACATTGCTGATAATCAATATGTCATTTAATTTATTTTTTAGCCACACACGCGCGCTCAAGCTCAACAACGTGTTTGTTTTGCATTCAAACACAGAAGCTTGGTATGTTATAATATTTAAGGATGGTTTGTTTCCCAGGTCTGCCATTACTGCCTCAATGACTCTCAAGCTCCATTATTACACTGTTGCCAAAAATACTGTAAATGTGATATACAAACAGTAATGGCTCCATTTTCTTACCCTAGCTTACAATATAAAGCACCTTGAGGCTGTTGTTGTGATTTTTCCGTTGTATAAATAAAACTGAATTGATTTTTTTCCCATTTATCAGAGGCGGGTAGCGGGGGCAACAGCTTAAGCAGACAATCCCAGACCCAGCAGATAGAGCGCTGCTTTCCTCCCGAGTCGCCTGATGGTTTCCCAGAATTGCTCGTCTTTACCACAAATTCAGAGAATCTGGAGACTTCTGCACGCATGGGACAAAACTGAAGAACTACAGGGAGTGCAGAATTATTAGGCAAATGAGTATTTTGTCCACATCATCCTCTTCATGCATGTTGTCTTACTCCAAGCTGTATAGGCTCGAAAGCCTACTACCAATTAAGCATATTAGGTGATGTGCATCGCTGTAATGAGAAGGGGTGTGGTCTAATGACATCAACACCCTATATCAGGTGTGCATAATTATTAGGCAACGTCCTTTCCTTTGGCAAAATGGGTCAAAAGAAGGACTTGACAGGCTCAGAAAAGTCAAAAATAGTGAGATATCTTGCAGAGGGATGCAGCAGTCTCAAAATTGCAAAGCTTCTGAAGCGTGATCATCGAACAATCAAGCGTTTCATTCAAAATAGTCAACAGGGTCGCAAGAAGCGTGTGGAAAAACCAAGGCGCAAAATAACTGCCCATGAACTGAGAAAAGTCAAGCGTGCAGCTGCCAAGATGCCACTTGCCACCAGTTTGGCCATATTTCAGAGCTGCAACATCACTGGAGTGCCCAAAAGCACAAGGTGTGCAATACTCAGAGACATGGCCAAGGTAAGAAAGGCTGAAAGACGACCATCACTGAACAAGACACACAAGCTGAAACGTCAAGACTGGGCCAAGAAATATCTCAAGACTGGTTTTTCTAAGGTTTTATGGACTGATGAAATGAGAGTGAGTCCTGATGGGCCAGATGGATGGGCCCGTGGCTGGATTGGTAAAGGGCAGAGAGCTCCAGTCGACTCAGACGCCAGCAAGGTGGAGGTGGAGTACTGGTTTGGGCTGGTATCATCAAAGATGAGCTTGTGGGGCCTTTTCGGGTTGAGGATGGAGTCAAGCTCAACTCCCAGTCCTACTGCCAGTTTCTGGAAGACACCTTCTTCAAGCAGTGGTACAGGAAGAAGTCTGCATCCTTCAAGAAAAACATGATTTTCATGCAGGACAATGCTCCATCACACGCGTCCAAGTACTCCACAGCGTGGCTGGCAAGAAAGGGTATAAAAGAAGAAAAACTAATGACATGGCCACCTTGTTCACCTGATCTGAACCCCATTGAGAACCTGTGGTCCATCATCAAATGTGAGATTTACAAGGAGGGAAAACAGTACACCTCTCTGAACAGTGTCTGGGAGGCTGTGGTTGCTGCTGCACGCAATGTTGATGGTGAACAGATCAAAACACTGACAGAATCCATGGATGGCAGGCTTTTGAGTGTCCTTGCAAAGAAAGGTGGCTATATTGGTCGCTGATTTGTTTTTGTTTTGTTTTTGAATGTCAGAAATGTATATTTGTGAATGTGGAGATGTTATATTGGTTTCACTGGTAAAAAGAAATAATTGAAATGGGTATATATTTGTTTTTTGTTAAGTTGCCTAATAATTATGCACAGTAATAGTCACCTGCACACACAGATATCCCCCTAAAATAGCTAAAACTAAAAACAAACTAAAAACTACTTCCAAAAACATTCAGCTTTGATATTAATGAGTTTTTTGGGTTCATTGAGAACATGGTTGTTGTTCAATAATAAAATTATTCCTCAAAAATACAACTTGCCTAATAATTCTGCACTCCCTGTAAGAACTGATTAGGTTTTTGGTTTTACCATGGATTTAGAGAGTTACTGTTGGATTTCAGTATGAATTCATTTACACATGATGAGGTACATTACACTCATTGGGCCGAAGTCCTCATTTTAGCTTTAACGGCGTTTTTATCAGGTAAAGTTGAATTCTTAGACATGAATTGATCTGCAGTTTGGGGAAGGCCTTGAAGAGGACTGGTGGTGGCTCCCAGGCTGGACAGATGCCCAAAGAAGGCATCCCCTAGAAGCAGTAATAACTGTACGGTCAAAGACCTCTGCAGTAATAATTCAATTTTCAATTCAACTTATTTATACAGCGGCAAATCACAACAACAGTCTCCTCAAGACCCTACAATAATACCTACAGAGAAAAACCCAACAATCATATGACCCCCTATGAGCAAGTATTTTGGCGACAGTGGGAAGGAAAAACTCCCTTTTAACAGGAAGAAACCTCCAGCAGAACCAGGCTCAGGGAGGGGCGGGGCCATCTGCTGTGATTGGTTGGAGTGAGAGAAGGAAGACAGGACGAACACCAAGTGACATCGCCACCCAGAGGAGAGGAATATAACTGGTGGGCAGGCTAGCAAAGATGAACAGTCCGTGCCCTCAATAAATCGGTCCAGGATTCCATAGAATCGAGTGGATGGGCTCAGACGATTAGGAATGAATTGTGGGAGAAGAGAAAACCTTAACGGATGAATGAGGGGAACCCTCGATCAGGTAGCGACGTGGATCGACTCTGAACGGCACCAATTTCTGAAATGAACAGAGGTGACAGTCAGCAGCTTTGGACGGGTTTGCGAACTGATTAGAGTAAAACCACCTTCTATAATCATAACCCCCAAAACCGGCAGAGAGCCACCTGATTCCACGAACCTCACAGAAGATGATAATTCCATTTTGAATGTCGTCAGAACCGCGAGTCGGCTTGGAGAGTGGTCTCGAATGGCTATGTCAAGGAGGGAGGGTTTAGATGTTGCTAGTGAAAGCACATGAGAACTGAAGGGACACCTTGAGGAATAATGCGCATGGAGGAGTTCGGATATCTTAAAAGGAGTGATAGAGGACAGAACCTGGTGCCACGAGATTTTGTTGGTGCTTTGCGAGGACAGGAAAGACAGCAGAGGTTAATTAAGGGACTGCTATAGTTCGCTGTTGATCAAATGTGATGCAGAGGCTGTATCAAGACTAATGTGATCTATTAGATGGTTTTTATATTGGTTAGAACTAAGATTATTTTTATTTTTCCAGTTAATGAGGACCGTTTTCTTGGCAATGCATAGGGTCGTAAAAACAATGTGAGCTGTATTTATTTCTGTAGTGACCTCATCCAAGTTGCCCAACAAACACACTAAAGGGGAAGTTGGAATGTTACATTTCAGACACTTTGATAAGTCTTCACATATCTCGCGCCAAAACTTCTGAACTGGTGGACAGAACCAAAGAGCGTGGATATAATTGTCCGGTGTATTTGCTTGACAGTGTGAGCAGTTGTTGGAAGGCGTATAGCCCATTTTGAACATCCTATGACCAGTATAGTGCACTCTATTTAATATTTTATATTGCATTAATTGCAAACTGAGATTTCTGATCCATTGAAAGGTTTTTAATCATATCTGGGACCAAAGGTTTTGGTCTAAGCTGATCGATAAATCTGCTTCCCATTTTGCAATAGGAAGGGACATTGATTCATCTATTTTAGAAAGTGTTCTGTATATTTTAGACAACAGTTTGGGAGTTTTAAGATTAAAAAATTGTATCACACTTGGTGGTGTTTGTAATTCAGCTTCACTGGGATTAAATTTCTTTTTTACTATGGATTTAATTTGTTGATATTCCAAAAATCGTTTCTTGTTGATCCCATATTGTGTAACTAGTCTGTCAAACGAAATAAAGTCTGTTCCTTCCCACATATGTTCCAGGTATTTAATTCCTTTATAACTCCAATCTGGAAAGTTTATCATATTATTGTTTTGTAATATGCCCAGATGGTTCCAGAGGTGTACGTTTGCATGGGATTAAGACTCTTTTATTTTTAGAAACTCCCACCATGCTGTCAGAGAAGAGCTGATGTTGATGCTTTTAAAGCATTCATGTCGTTTGATGTTTGAGCTGATAAATGGTAGGTCTGAAATTTCTAGATTATTACATAGTGCCTGTTCTACATCTATCCAGGGTTCATCTAAGAAGGTGTGTTTTAACCATCTGGAGATGAACTGAAGCTTGTTAGGCAGATCTAATCCTCCTTTATCCTTGGTCCTTTGTAGTGTTTTTAAGCTGATACGTGGGGGTTTATCTTTTCAAAGGAATTTAGAAATATACGAGTCTAGAGATCTGAACCAATCTTGTGATGGCTTATTTGGGATCATTGAAAATAAATAATTTATTTTTGGTAAGACCATCATTTTTATAGCAGCGACCCTTCCCATGAGTGATATGGGCAGAGATTTCCATCTAGCCAGATCGCCTTCTACTTCCTTTAAAAGCGGGATGTGGTTTAATTTAGTTAATTCTGCAAGCTTAGGAGAGATATCCATACCTAAATGGGCGATCGTGGCTCAAGAGTTGGGAGTTTGCCTTGTAATTGGAAGGTTGCCGGTTCGAGCCCCGGCTTGGACAGTCTCGGTCGTTGTGTCCTTGTGCGAGACACTTCACCCGTTGCCTACTGGTGGTGGTCAGAGGGCCCGGTGGCGCCAGTGTCCGGCAGCCTCGCCTCTGTCAGTGCGCCTCAGGGTGGCTGTGGCTACAATGTAGCTGCCATCACCAGTGTGTGAATGGGTGGATATGTAAAGCGCTTTGGGGTCCTTAGGGACTAGTAAAGCGCTATATAAATACAGGCCATTTACCATTTTTACCAAATATTTAATATTTCCAGATTGCAGTCGGGTAATAATAATAATAATGGATTGCACTTATATAGCGCTTTTCGGGACCCCTCAAGGCGCTTTACAATACCACTATTCATTCACTCTCACATTCATACACTGGTGAAGGCAGACCCCCCGCTCCAGCAGGTCGCAGAGAACGGGGGTGAGAGAAGACTCCAAACCTCCCTCCACCCGCTCATTGTAGTGTTGATGCATGTGTGTTCTAAGGTGCAATTAAAACCCAGGAGGGCATGGAGCTACCTGCCAGAGAGCAGCAGGTAAGCGCATAGCCCCTCCTGCTAGCCCTCAGTGTCTACGTGTATTTAAAATTGAGAGGTGGGCAACGACGCCAGGGGTGAGGTGTACACCCTGATGGTAATTTGGACTCCGTGTATCGTGCCCACCCCCAAGATCCTATATGTATGTGTAATGAGAGTGTGAGTAATGTGAATGTCTAAGTTGTGAGATAAAATTGAGGCAGAGGCAGCCAGAAGGGGACAGAGGGGGGGGGATGCCTCCCCTGCATCCTGGTGACACACCTTTACCCCAAGGCCCTGCATGTGTGGGTGGTTGTGGTGGAGCGGAAGAGGGAGGCAGCTGGAGATGGGGAGGGAAGGAAGGGAGGAGCAAGTGACCAGCTCCCCCGCTGACCCCAGTAGGCACCCCCATACCCTGCAACCCGCCAGGGAAAGGGGGCCCAGGCCCATCCGGACCGGGGCCCAGAACAACAGCGCCGCCCGGCCCCACAGAGCCTGGGACAGCCCACCCAACCCCACCACAGAGAAAACTGCACCCACCCCGTCATCCACTCAACTTCCAGACTACACAAGACAATAGACGCCCAGGCTGAGATCTTCCTCCACCTCTCCTGTATCTCCCCCTCCTGCAGAGTTTTTTTTTATTACCCAGAGAGAACAAGCATGGATGCAGAGGAAAAAAGCAACATAAAAGATTATAATTTTCTAACTTTTAACTCTGCCATAATTTTAGTTTAGAAAGGGGGGATTCAGTTTTAGCTGCTGGAGTTTAAGAAATTGGATGTTAAAATAGATATATACACATTTAATGCTTCTAAATGGTGAATGTCGTCAACATACAAGGATCTATGAGTAATTACTGTTTTATGTCCATTCATGTCCACAGTCTCGTTAACTCACGTATTGACTAGTGTAATCCTCTCTTGCATGGTCTCCCCCAAAAATATCTCCAACTTCAACTGTTCAAAACTCAGCTGCATTATTACAAGAACCCCCTCCGACCAGAACATCACCCCTGTTCTCCAGGAGCTTCACTGGCTCCCTGTGAAATTCCAGATAGTGTACAAACTTCTTCTATTCACCTACAAGGTCCTTCACAACCTCGCTCCTGCCTACCTTGCTGACCTGTTAAGCACTATCTCTTCGATCATCTTCTTCTATCCAGCTTGCTGTGCCTTCTTTCCACCTCAGCACCATGGCAGGCATCGCTTTCAGCTGCTCTGCTCCCAGGCTGTGGAACTCTCTACCCCCAGATATAAGAAACCTTGATTCTCTCCCCCGGTTTAAATCCCTCCTACTACTGCCCACCTATTCAAATCTGCATATTCACTGTGAACCTGTTTATTTTATCTTGTGCTTTTGTTTTCTTATTTTTCTTCACAGCCAATATTCTATTGTGTGTTTTATTCTATCATTAAGTGTCATTGGGTGTCTATAAAGGCGCTTTGAAATAGAATTTATTATTATTATTATTGTTGTTATTGTTATTATTATTATTATTATTCACAACTACAATAATAATAATATGTTTAGGTGTCTAAAATCCTCCTAATAACAGGAAGTGAAACGTCTTCAAGAAATTTATAGAAGTCCAGTCGCTTACTTTAATTTAAGCACTTGAACTAAAGTGCTTCACCAAGCCAGCACGCAGTTAAATAAATTTACGGGGGAAAAAATTAAAACAAAACAATAAAAGGAAAATCTGTTATTCTTATGGAGCAGCTGAACACAACGTGAGTCGACCAACCAATAATCTATTTCTCTTATAAAAATGAGAAGAACTCAAACTAACAATCAGTTTTCAGTTTAAACAGAGAATTTTCTAAGTTGAAATTCAACTTATTATGGTTAAAATAATGTTTTGTTTTTGTGAAATGCGGTAAAAACAAATAAATATATAACTTCGTACTATAACCTGATTTGGGAAAGAAACCTGTCCTTCTCTGTCGGAACTTTACTGTGTAACACCAGGCGGAAGTAAACAGGAAAGAGCGGAAGTTCCGTTAGCTTTTCTCCTGTGTGACAGAGAAGGAAGACGGTCGTATTGTTGTCGTCTCTCAGCCGAATCTTTGAGCCGTTTGAGCAACCATGTCTTCAGTTCAGTATCTGAGAGAGTTTATCAACGAGCGACTAACTGCTGCTGCGGAAGAAATCTTCTCAGAGTTTGAAAAAACGATCGTCCAGTACGAGGAAGTGATCGACCGTCAGCGCAGACTGCTGGATATCACCTGGAAACCCGAGATAAAGCTGCACACAGCAGGCGAGTCTCACTCTGATGGATGGATGAACTCACACATGAACGAGTCTCACTCATTTTAAAGTTATTTGCTATGTTTTATATGTTTATCATATTATTGCTTTGGGATGTTCAGCTCTTCTTCACTCCCGCACTCGTCATCACCTCTGCTCTCTCTTATTGTCCTGGTTGTAAAAATAGTGCAACGTGATGATTGGTTACTTAGCATCAGATTATTTTTTCATTGAGTCAGCTAATTATTTAAAAACATTGCATAAAGGGAAATATTTAGACAGTATTTCCTACCATAAGAGCTGAACTGTCGTCAGGTCCGCTGCCGACTACAGGCCAATATTTCATGCAGCTACAGATGTGCATCCAACACATCTGTTGCTTTTTATTACCGGGTTCTTTTCCATCCAGTGAAACGTGTCTTCACAGCTGCATCTCTTCCTCTTCTGTTTCACACACATCTTATGTATTTTATTTTGAGTCAATCACATTTTTTCAAATGAAGGGCTTATTTTCTTCTTCTGAAGTCACATTATTGTCACAGAGTGCACACTGACTTTGTAAAGTAATATGCACTATATACATGCACAGTATATTAGTTACTCGGTTAGACAACAGTGGTACTTGTGTTCTTTCTTTTGCATGGAAATAATAACCTGAACGGTTACCATGGTTACCCACTACCATGCGTGTCTGTGTGCACACTGAGAGGAGAGAATGAGAGCAGTGGTGCTGCTTTTTGAGCCTGACGTTACTCTCGGTAGCATCCACTTATCCCCCTGGTGCTCTCAGTAACTCTCAGAGTGAACGAGAAATGATCAAATAAAACACACGAACAGATGATGGAAATATAATATTGATCTGCAATAGCACTTCAATTCACTTTGGTTTTATTTATATAGCACCAAAGCACAGCAACAATTGCCTCAAAGCGCTTTATATTTAATGTCAGTTGTTATATTTAAGCTCTGCTTCAAAGCCAAAAACACACAGAAGCAAAACAAAAAAACAAGAACAGCTGATGACTCTCACAAGGTCGTTCATACGTTCATTTTTTAAAAACTTTTTTAACTGTCTTCTCAGCTGATTCAGAACGCCCTGCCTGGATTTTCACTGACACCAAGAAATAAGAATATAAAAGGCCTTTTCTTTATGTGCCTGGGCATGTAGTTATATTAGTGAGTTTGGTTCTGTAGGTTTCTTTGAGTTTTAATATATTATAAATGTAATTTTATGAAGCTCTTTACTACCTTTTTAACCCTGTGTGTGGGTTTATTTGGGGCGACCGTGGCTCAGGGGGTTGGGAATCGCATCTGTAACCGGAAGGTCGCCGGTTCGATCCCTGGGCCCTCTGTCCTGGTCGTTGTGTCCTTGGGCAAGACACTTCACCTACCGCCTACTGGTGTTGGCCAGAGGGGCCGATGGCGCGATATGGCAGCCTGGCTTCTGTCAGTCTGCCCCAGGGCAGCTGTGGCTACAACTGTAGCTGCCTCCACCAGTGTGTGGATGTGAGAGTGAATGAATAGTGGCATTGTAAAGCGCTTTGGGTGCCTTGAAAAGCGCTCTATAAATCCAATCCATTACTGAGGTAATGCTGTAAAATAAACGGTTTATCCCCACAAAAAAAAAACAAAAATCTTTTTCCAGACGTGATTTTTAGCTTTTTTTTACACATCCGACCAGACTTTTAGAAGAAGCGGAAACATTGTGTGTGTTTATTTTAATGATTGCTCAGAGGAGTTTTTCTGTCATCACATCAGTTTTCTTTATGTTGGCTTCGTTCTAGGCCTCCAGCAGCAGCATGTCTATAAGGAGGAGGATTTTCTCATTAACCAGCAGCTCTGTAATGAGGAGAACCGCGGGGAACCAGAGCCTCTCCAGATCAAACATGAACAGGAGGATTTCTACAGCAGTCAGGAGGGACAGCAGCTTGCACTGAAGGAGGACATTGATACCTTTATGGTGACTGCTGCTTATGAGGAAAGAGCCCACGGTGAACCAGGACCAGACAGGGAGCAGCTCCTCTCTCACAGCTTCCTGATAGCTGAGGGTCAAGATCAGGGAGGAAGCAACTATGTAGATTTAGGATCAGCACATAGTGCAAACAGAAGTCACAGTACCGATGCAGAAGACTCTCCCACGTCAGAGGGTCAGTGTAACACTGACATAGGTAAAAAGTCGGTAACATGCAATGTTTGTGGAAAATTGTTTAAGAATAAATACAAAATACACGAACATCACAGAATCCACACAGGCGAGAAGCCCTATCTTTGTGAAACGTGTGGGAAAAGTTTTACTCAAGGCGGTAGTCTGTTGGTTCACATGAGGACCCACTCGGGTGAGAAACCGTATACCTGTAACACCTGTGGTGAAAGATTTTGTTACTTATTAGCACTTAAAAAGCACAAGGCGGTGCACACAGGTGAAAATCCATTTTTTTGCACAACGTGCGGGAAAACGTTCACTCAAAGGGGCAGTTTGTTGGTCCACATGAGGATCCACTCAGGAGAGAAGCCGTATTCTTGCAAAACATGTGGGAAAAGTTTCACTAAAAAATGTACTTTATTGGTGCACGTGAGAATTCACACCGGTGAGAAGCCATACACTTGCAAAGTATGTGGGAAAAGTTTTACCCAAAGAGGTGGTTTGGTAGTCCACATGAAAACTCACGCAGGGAAAAAGTTTTAGTTCTGAATATTTAGCAGGGAACAGTGTATTTATGAAGCCGAGCTTGACAAAAGTATCGAACCCGTTAACAGTAAAGCTTTCACAATCAGAGCTGGCTTTACACACTTCCTGCTGCTCAATAAAAGGTCTTTAAAAGTCTGAAATTAAGGTCATGACTGATCTCAAAAGCTCATACATGTTCCATAAATGTGATGAAATAATGAAATCTGGCAAACAAAAAAACATCACAATTTAAACGTCAGTTTTTCTGCGTGTTCTCGGCTCTCACCGGTGATGATGCAGATTTATGTATATTAAGATGTAGTGATGTGAACCGGCGCTAACCTAATAGCTTACTTGTAGTCTTCTGATATTCTGCTATTCAACAGCAGCCTGTAGACGATAGCACTTAGTATGAACACTGTAGATGCTCACGCCTGTTTCAGAAATGGGAAAATAGGAGGCGGGAAGTAGAGTCCCATATCCATACTGGCACTTAACATGTCTTTAGTTCAGATGATGAATCATCTCATTCTGTAAACATATGAAGGTAAAACAGTATTAGGAACTAACATTTGTCTGATTTTTAACTTTACAGTTATTTATGTTTTTTATATATATGTGTGTGTAAAAGCAGAAACAGTAGGTGAAGAAAAAGTGTAAGATTTCGACTCATGTGTTTCCCACTTTAACACACACTCACTCCTCTTCATGATGAAAACAAAGATTGGGTGTATTATCCTGTGCGTCTGCAGCAGAGTTCATCCTCATTTCTGCAGCCGTGATCGAACAAACATGTAAATCTAAAATTGAATCATTCTCAGCAGCAGATCTCAAACAAACTATAAAATAAATATGAAATGACTGTTGGCCATTAAAAAGCATTTGGCTAGTGTAGGTGACTAAGATGCAGCTGTATTGTTTTTGCAGTGTGAACAGCCGCGGTGCTGTGAGTTTGAACATATGACTAACGAAAGGATCAAAACTGTTTGTTGAGGAGATTTTTGCACTTGTGAGTCGATTTCTACCAAACTAGTAGGACCGCACGATTCTGGCAAAAATAATTCTCCTGATTTTTTGATCAATATTGTGATCATGATTAATTGTTGTGATTATTCATGTATTTTAGTGACAAAAGGCATTTACTGCATGTAAACATAACACTGCTTTTACATCCATAATGCAACATTCCTAATATTACTCACCCACATTCCAAAAAATATATATATATTAACGAATTAATTAAAACACTTTTCCAGACCGATATGGTGCAAGCCTGATGTAAGCGCATCCACTTAACACTAAATGTAAAGTCTTTCCCTGCATTCACTGTACCTGCATGATGGATGTAGATCGACAGCTCTGACCTCCCTCTACGTTTCCCTGCGTGCTTTTGCATGCAGTGCAGGTATCTCCTCTTCAGGAATAGAACTGAGTGAGCGAGTCCGTGTGCTGAAACCTTTATTGTGGACATGACGAGTCAATGTCGGATAACTCACGTCAGTAACCATTTCTTTATTTCTTTAGCCTTTGTGCGTCAGTCGTGCTGCAGTTCGTGGATTGTTTTCAGGCGATTAACCTCCTGGGACCTGCCGTCCACATGTGGACGTCACATTTTGGGTTATTTAGACCAAAATACTCAGTTTTGCTCTACCAGGGCCTGATATCCACTTACGAGGACGTTATACTGCTACTGTTCTATCAGAATTTTAAACGAATATCCTCATATGTGGCTCTCATTTTTCTTAAAAACAAAAATAAGTTTTAAAAAAAAAATCTGGCAATTCTTTGTTTTTACATTCATCGGGCCCCGATGTGACCAAATATCAAAGAGAAATTAAAAATGCTGCCGTGGAAGAGTTCGGGTCTTAGGAGGTTAAAGCACTCTTCACACGTGATTTCGTCTTCATTACGTCTCTTCCATTAAATTCAAAGTATTTCAAAACAACAGAGTATGATGCTGAACGACAAGCTCCTCCCCCTCTGCTGTACAGCACAGCTCAGTTTTGTTATATGTGTCTTAACACAGTGTTACTCGTGCAGACGAGTTCAGGAAACCTTCAGAGAACAGCTGTGATTCAGGAAGTGCTTGATGTGCTTTTGTGTTCTGTTTGTCGAGCACACAGTTTCAGTTTTGTTCCATGATCATCATTTCATAGAAGGAAGCCAAAATCAAATTCAAGGCTGAAATCTGATCATTTCACTGCCCTACAAGCTACTGATCAACACAATGTGACAATTTTATGTGTTATTACTTTTATTTTCTCTCATGTGCAGCAGAGACGCAACTTTAGACGACTCGGTGTCGCTTCTGTGTCACGCTGTGGCGCTCTCATGATGAGGGTTTTTAATTCTCCAGTGAAACATGATGAATCTCACACAAGGTCATTTTTTGTTTGAATTGTGTTAAGTTTGTTTGTGCAGTGTACCATTGGATGTGCGGACAGCCACTGAATTACAGTTGGTGTTTCATGATATAAACTCTTGTTAAAGCCGGCCATAGACAGAAGTACATTTGTTCTGTTTCATTATAAAATCTGTGTTTTCCAGCACTCACACACTCTGGTAGAAAAATGTGTGTAATATGAACCGAAGTGTTTCCTGTTGTTGCTAAGTTCTGTGAGTTTGCTGCAGTTTTCTGTCACAACAATGTAAATATCAAAAGGTACAAGTGGAGGCGTTGCTCGGCAACTCTTAGTTTTTAAAGCAGCTTCTTTCCCTGCAGAGTTAGACTGGCTTTGTTTTCCTTTTACCGCCATCAGTTAAGTTTGTGTGTGTATTTGAACTTGGTTGGAAAATTGGATGTATGAAATGTTTCCATTGTATTCTGTCATATTCTGATCTACGTATGATTTCTTTCCCTTGTTTTTACTCTACCTCAGATATTTGGATTGTGACCTGAGATACTGAAGCTGAGAAATCCTGTAGTGCTCACTGACCACACGAGTCTTTTATTTGTGGAAAGCATGTATCACTTTTTGTTCTTCTGTTTTGTGTTCAACTAATTTTGATTGTTCAGGATTTAGAAGTGAAACTAGGAAGTTGTAGATTTTCACCATGCTCTTATAAAAAGCTCTTTCTAAAGTTTTTTTGTCTGTTTCATGATTTATAAATCAAAGCCGCAGTAAAGATGCAGAGCTGAAGATGAAGACATTTCACAGAATCAGAAGCCACAGTGTGTCAGAATTAATACTGAACTGTTAACTTAAATCAGGAAGTGAAATTCTGGAGATGAAGATTGTCTTTTGTCAGAGTGTCCTGGGCTCAGAGACACAGAAACCCCTTCGTTTCACGACATTTACATTTCAGATGCTTTCCATTTCAGGACCACAGACAGCAACGATGTTTCCTGACTGTTGATGCTGATATAAAGTGTTGGTTTGTGGTTGATGTGGATTTGCTGCTCATGTGAATCCTCCCACAGTGTTTCATTAGCAGCTGTAACCACAGTGACTCTGATAAAACAGGAATTAGCAGAATCCATCTGATATGAAGCTGTGCTTTGAATACCACTTCCCTCCTCTTTGAAGAGTAGTCAGATATCTGTGTTCAGGTTTTTGTACAGCCTCTTCTACACTTTGTATCACTGTGTTTCTAGAGCACAGTAGTAGAGAGCTGTGTCTGCCAGGGTTAGGGCTGCTATGCGCAGAGTAGTTGATTTATCTGTTGTTTGGGATCCATAACGTTTATCAGGAATATATTCACCCGTGTATCCTTTGGCTCCTTTCCTGAGAATAAACTGAGGAGCCTGAAGGTCAGAATCATGTCTGTACCAATAAAGCCAAGCACCACCTGCATCTGTCTCATAGCTACATGTGAGTGTGACAGATTCTCCTTCTGTTTTAGTGACTTCAGGTTGTTGAGGAGTGATTGAGTCTCCAGCTGTTAGTCCTGGAAAAAGAAAGAAGAAAAGTAGTGAAATGCAGTCTGTATATCTGCTTAATGCAGCAGCTTCAACTAAACTTTAATCCCTGTTCTTAAACTCACCTATAATGTGAGATAGAAGCAAAAAGAGGTGCAGCAACATGTCTTTGGAGTTATTAAAGCCAGACAGACAGCACATGAACAATGTTCTTCCACTGCAGCACAATGACCAACAAATAATGTCATTGGATGAGCTCAAGATCAGTGGGCGGAGTCAGTTTTATAGCTCAGCCAATCAAATAGTTTTGTGCTTCCACAGCAGCTCTGTCTCTACAAAGGTTGTTACAGAGTTTTGCTGTTTCCTGTCACTGTGGGCCTCACAGCACAGTAGTACACAGCAGAGTCAGACACTGCAGCAGAGGAGATCTTCAGATAAAAATCGCTTTTGTCTTGATCTTTTCTAAACTTCAGCTTTTCTATTTTCTCTGAATGTTCATCTATGAGAAGCTGTGGATGTGAACCAGACTTCTGATGGTACCAGTAGAGGTTGAGGACAGAGCCTGAATAGTTGCAGGAGAGAGTCACAGTGTCTCCTTCCAAACTCATCACTACATCTTTAGATGGTGTCAGTAAATCCTCAGAGGATCCTGAAAACAACAAAGACATATTTCACCATCATGTTTCTGCATCTTTAAACTTAGTTTATAAAAGTGAATCAATTCAAACAACATCCAGATATTTTCATGTCCATCATCTCCTTTTACATCTCACTCCATCTTTTGATGACTCACCAGTCTGAAAGGAGACTATCATCATCCAAATGAAAAGCAGACCGTGTCTGTGTTCTGTCTCCATGTTTGTCTGTGTCAACAAATTGGTTTCCTGACCTAAACTCCTTCAGCTGCCTGTACAGAATGAGCAGCAGGACCAGTGAAGGAACCTCTCTACTCTATACATGCAGCGTGATGCCTGAATGGATTAACATGTTTGCCTTTTCCTTACTTTATTAGATATTCCACTGAAAATTAAAAACATACATGCACAAATAAATTAGTCCCATATTCAGGCACATGAACACCACACAGTTGGTTTCCAGGTACAGGTTCCATTAAAACATACATAGATGTTATACTCATATTAACAGTTGTGTTTTATGTATCTTTTTAAAAAATATATACCAATGAAAAGTACGTCAAACAGTTTTCTGGGTCCTTTCTCTTCAGCTAAACCAATTTAAAATCATCAATTAAATGAACTCAGTTCAATTTTATTCATATAGTGCCAAATCAGAGCAATATTAAGCTTCAAGAAGCTTAATATTGTAAGGTAGGGGTCCCCAACCCTAGTCCACGAGGGCTGGTTTCCCTGCAGGTTTTAGATCTCACCCTGGGTCAACACACCTGAATCAGGTGAATGGAGGTGAGCTGAGGTGTTAGTCCTTTTGGCCACGTGCTCCATAAAGTGTGAGATGTGGTGTTTGATGGTGGGATGTAAGAGGAGGCGGCCTGCACAGGTACAGCTTACTCAGCAGAGAGCATCTTATTCTTGTTTATATTCCAAACCCTGTTCACCACAGAGATCCACAGCCTGTGATACCAAACAGTCTCTGGAGCCACTGGATTCAAACTGGGAATCAGATTTTAGCATCAAGGTGGGAAAAATCCACTTATGATGTTACCGAAACCTTTTATTTTTCAGGAATGTGTAACTAATATTCCCTCCTACTAGAAACTGAGCTGTTACGTAAACGAAGTGGAACGGAAGCCCTTGTCTGCCGGAGCTTGACCGTGTGACACCAGGCGGAAGTAAACAAAGGAAAGGCGGAAGTAGCTTTCCACCTGTGTTGAATCAGCGGCGAGTGTGAGCTGAGTGTGTGAGCTGCGGCAGCAACGATGCCTTCAGCTCAGTATCTGAGAGAGTTTATCAACGAGCGACTAACTGCTGCTGCTGAACAAATATTCTTGGAGTTTGAAAAAACGATCGTCCAGTACGAGGAAGAGATCGACCGTCAGCGCAGACTGCTGGATATCACCTGGAAACCCCAAATCAAGCTGCACACAGCAGGTGAGTCTGACTCTGATGCTGCCGTGATCCTCATTAACGCCGTTTTAAACGTTTGTCCTGTAGCTGTCCTGTAGGGTGAGCACAGGGACCCCACACCGAGGCTCAGGAAACCTCAGTGGGCAGACAGTCTGTCTCTCAGCCGGTGAGAGTCGATAACTAGCCCCGTGATACCCGTTATCTCTGATTGGAGTTTAAAGTTTTGGTGAGTCAGCTAGCACACAGACAGTCCGGCTAATGCGAGCTTGGTTAAAGCTCTCAGCTGATTTTGTAACGGTGTGTTGTTGTCAGCTGGGTGTGGAGAGCATCTGGCAGACGTTACAGGAGTCTGTCTGCTCGGACTACAAGACTTAAACAGTTTCTACCATCAAGCCATACGACGCCTCAACCACAACACTTCAACACACACAGTCCACGGGACGCACTCAGAAGCTGCAGCTTCACAAGTTCTCTGTTTAATCTGCACTGGTCACTCCACTTTATTGATAGTTATGTTTTTAAAAAGTGCAATACTGTAACAACTGCCACAAAAAAAACAAAAAACTTTGTACTGTTCAGTTTGTACTGCTGCTCATCCCTGTGCAGTGTCCCATCTGCCCTCCCCCATTCCTATTTAAGATTTTCTTTATTTAGTCACTAGTGTGTACATATATTTATATATACATACATATATTCAGTCAGTTAACTGGAAATTTCTCTCTTTTTTCCCTTTATTATATCTTATTAATATTTTGCTCTTTACTATTTTTATTTTTTATTTTTATTTATTTTTTCTTCTACTGTACCATTCTGCTGAGTGACTGTCTGCTGCTCGTCAAATACATTTCATTGCGATGTTGACCCTGTGCTAACTTGCATACGACAAATAAAACTGAAAACTGAAACTGAGCTGTCAGCTGATCACCACCACCTGCTGAGCTGGCATCGCTTCAGTCTTCACAGGAAGGTCAGTGCCAGGGTACTCGATCTGTCCTTCCGGAGGGATCTGTTAAGATTTGTAATGGACAGTAGGGGTGGGCGGTGTAAACGGTAGAAATGATATAAATTTGATATAAATTTGGCCAACGGTACAGATTTTGACTATACCGCTCTACCGCATGTTGATGGTGTCATCAAGCTGCGCCTGTTTTGGTCAAAAGTAGTGATGGGATTTCTGGCTCTTTTTAGAGAACCGGCTCTTTCGGCTCGGATCATTAAAAAGTGTCACGATCCTGGGTCTTATGACCCAGTGTTTTGAGTTTAGTTTATTTGGATGTTTATATGATTAAACTCATGAGTTTAATCATATAAACATCCAAATAAACTCATGAGTTTAATCATATAAACATCCAAATAAACTCATGAGTTTAATCATATAAACATCCAAATAAACTAAACTCAAAACACTGGGTCATAAGACCCAGGATCGTGACAAAAAAGAGTCGGATCGTTCGGCTCCGAACCGGCTCTTCAGGTTGTTTTGTTGCTTTAATTAATTTATTATTAACAATAATATAAAATTATGCACTAAAGGAATTACTAATGTAAAAAAAAGTGGTTTTATTTATATATGTTTATATATAAATATATGCGGTGGCCCCCAGAGACAAAGCATGCACAAAGTCCAAAGCACATTTCTAGCGTTAACTGAACTTCCAAAACAGAGCTACCTAGATCACTTAAATTACACAATTGAAAGCATGAAAGCATATGTGTATTGTTTGTGTATTTATACACAAGCACTTATATATATTCAAATAATAAAAAAAAAAAGTTTATTTACCTGTTACTACCACACAACAAATCAATGGTATCAAGCGGTGCGGCTTCGTAGCTTACCAAAGCTACATTTTGACAGATTTTTGAGCGCTGTGTACCACATAAAATCAGTTCAAAGTCAGTAAGCACAACCAGAAGGCGCACCCATAAGGCGCACTGTCGATTTTTGAGAAAATTAAAGGATTTTAAGTGTGTAAAATACGTTATACAGAAGAAAATAATATATCGCGATATATATCGTTACCACGCATGCTTCAAATTATACCGTGATATGGATTTTAGGCCATATCGCCCAGCCCTAATGGACAGAATTTCTCCTCTGATCTTTTAATATATGTATTAGATCTTACTAAAATGGCTGCCGATCCAGACAGAGTACCTGGCAAGGTGCTAAGAGCATGCACCCACCAGCTCACCCTCATCTTCACAAGAATCTGCAACCTCTCACTAGATCAGGTAGCCATCCCTTCTTCTACAGAGAAGAAGTCCTGAAGTTGGCAGCATGGTGTTCAGAGAACAACCTGGCAGTGAACACCAAGAAAACCAAAGAGGTCATTGTCGACTTCAGGAGCCACAGCACTGACTTAGTCCCCCTTTACATCAACGCAGACTGTGTGGAGAGAGTCCATACCTTCTGGTTTCTCTGCGTCGTCATCTCCACTGACATCTCCTGGACAGACAACATCACAATGGTCATCAAGAAGACCCAACAGCGACTACACTTCCTGAGGGTCCTCAGGAAGTACAAACTGGACTCCAACCTGCTGCTGACCTTCTACCGCTCGTCCATTGAGAGCCTGCTGAGATACTGCATCACACTATAGTTCGGCAGCTGTACTAAGGCGGACAGAGCGAGGCTTCAGAGTGTAGTTAAGGCAGCACAGAAGATCATTGACTGCCCTCTCGCCTCCCTAATGGACATTTATTCCTCCTCAGCAGAGCAGCAAACATCATCAAGGACAGCTCCCCCCCTGGCTTTGACCTCTTCAGCCTGCTTCCCTCAGGGCAGCACTACAGGTGCATCAGCACAAAGACCGACTGACTAAAAAACTGTTTCTTTCAAAGAGCCATAACCAGCCTGAACTCACACAAGCACTGACCACACAGTTCCACCCCCCAATTCAAGGACTTCTATACACAGACTACAACTCAACTAACATCACCACTGTGTGACATTTAATTTATGTGCAATAGCCCGCACTGTAAATATATGTGTGTGTGTATGTGTATATATATATATATATATATATATATATATATATATATATATATATATATATATATATATATATATATATATATATATATATATAACAAAATAATTTTTTCCAATATTTGTATAATTGCTATTTTTTAATACACACTGTTCATTGTACATCTGTATTATGACAATAAAAGGCAGTCTTTTCTGTTCTTAATTGTGGAGTAGGGTGTGTATTCTCAGCTGTGGCCTTTCTCCTTCTAATAATCTTGATGCGACTTTCTCACTTCATAACTGACTGTGAGGATTCCAACATCAACACTCATTCTCCAATATTTTTAACAGCTGACAGCAGCGATCATCAGCAGTGACTAGAAGAGGACATTTTTTTATGGATTTCTTTACTGACTCACACTGTGGAGCCTTATTACAATCGATATTTTAATATGCGTTTTTCTTTTCTCCTTTCATCCTTGCAGACCTCCAACAGCAACACATTTTTAAGGAAGAGGAGGATCTCACTAATCAGGCACTCCAGCTGAGTGTGGACCAGGAGGAACCAGAACCTCCACAGATTAAAGAGGAACAGGAGGAACTGTGCAGCAGTCAGGATGGAGAGCAGCTGGGACTGAAGGAGGAGACGGATACCTTTATGGTGACTGCTGCTGAGGAAGGAGAGCACAGTGAACCAGACAGAGAGAGGCCACTCCCTCACAGCTGTCCTGAAACTCGCACCCAGGATCAGGAAGGAAGCAAGAAAGTAGATCCAGGATCAACTGGAAATACGAACAGAAGAGCCAATAACAATGCTGAAGACTGTCCCATGTCAGGTAGTCAATGTAAAACTGAAACAGGTAAAAAGTCTTTAAAATGTGATGTTTGTGGAAAAAGCTTTAAGAAAAGGTCCCAAATAAAAGAGCATTACAGAATCCACACTGGTGAGAAGCCACATTCTTGTAAAATATGTCAGAGAAGTTTTTCTCATAGGAGCAATTTGGTGCGCCACATGAGAATCCACACGAAAGAGAAGTTACATTCCTGCCAGACATGTGGAAAAACCTTCAGTCAGAACAGTCATCTGCTGGTCCACATGAGAATCCACACAGGTGAGAAGCCGTATCCTTGTGAAACCTGTGGGAAAAAGTTCACATGTAGTACGCATCTGTCAGTTCACTTAAGAACGCACACAGGTGAGAAACCCTTTCATTGTAAAAGATGTGGGAAAATGTTCACACGAAGCAGTAATTTGCTGGAGCACATGAGAACACACACAGGTGAGAAGCCGTATCTTTGTAACACATGCGGGAAAAAGTTCACATGTAGTAGTCATTTGTTAGTTCACATAAGAACTCACACAGGTGAGAAACCATATATTTGTAAAATCTGTGGGAAAATGTTCACACGTAATAGTGTTTTGTTGCGACACATGAAAACTCACACAGATGAGACGCCATAGTCTTGAAATTTTTCTAGAGAAGACATCCAAAGCGACTCCAAACTAGGA
Source organism: Simochromis diagramma (assembly GCF_900408965.1). Classification (NCBI taxonomy): domain Eukaryota; kingdom Metazoa; phylum Chordata; class Actinopteri; order Cichliformes; family Cichlidae; genus Simochromis; species Simochromis diagramma. The sequence continues at coordinate 217,956 of NW_024386751.1, forward strand.
AAAAAAGGGATTCATGGTTAGTGTTATTACTATTCAAGGTTTATTAGAGTGCACTCCAACTGTGATCATGTGAGTTTTGTTCCATCTGTGTCACACTTCACTGCCATCATGAGGATGAAAGAAAACTCCAAATGAAAAACAGAATGAATATTAAAATGATCTCATTGCCAACTGGATACAATTCATATTGTGAACATTTTTTTCCAACCCTCATGTGTAACAAAAGCAGAATAAAGATGTCCAGCATGTTGTTGTAAAAGACTCTGTATTTAAAAAAAACAAGAAATAAAATGTCTTTGTAATGATGAATGATGTCAGCGTTTTCTTTTTTTCAAGCTGATGAGTTAAAGGCTTTTTCTCAGAGCATCATTAGTGTTAGTAATCGATACAGCTATCAGTGCCTGTTGTTTTTGTGATGTCATGTATTCATTCTAAACATAAAGTCTTTGTAAAGTTGTAATGTAGAAACGACAGATTGACACTGAAGGCTGCAGAGAGCTGTGACTGATCATAAGTGAAAGCGGTCACAGAGGAGAGTTCAGTTCAAACATGTAAGATATGCTTTAATCTCCCAGCTGACCTGCTGCAGGTTAAAGTTTGATATGATGGTACTCTGATCAATGTAAACATGTCATACTGAACCTACTTTTTTTTACAATAGTGCATATAGCACATTTACACTAGCACTCTAAAGTACATCATGATTGTCCTCCGGTGGCTCAGATTAATGTTTCAATTCAAAACATGAAACTCTTAATTTTAAAGTATCTAAGTTGTAATTGTGTTACTCTTATGTTTTACCATAGTTCAACTTTTTGAAATGTTTTATTTATATGTAGAAATTTAAATGTACAATATAAATAAAGATTAAATGTGCTGCCAGCTGCAGGCTGAGCCCACGGTTGGTTTGTGGTTGATGTGGATTTGCTGCTCATGTGAATCCTCCCACAGTGTTTCATTAGCAGCTGTAACCACAGTGACTCTGATAAAACAGGAATTAGCAGAATCCATCTGATATGAAGCTGTGCTTTGAATACCACTTCCCTCCTCTTTGAAGAGTAGTCAGATATCTGTGTTCAGGTTTTTGTACAGCCTCTTCTACACTTTGTATCACTGTGTTTCTAGAGCACAGTAGTAGAGAGCTGTGTCTGCCAGGGTTAGGGCTGTTATGGTCAGATTGGTTGATGTAGGTGATGTTTGGGTTTTGTAATGTTTATTAGGTATGTATTCACCACTCCATGATCCTTCTGCTTTCCAGAGTATAAACTGAGGAGCCTGAAGGTCAGAATGATGTTTGTACCAGTAAAGCCTAAAACCACCTGCACTCGTCTCATAGCTACATGTGAGTTTGACAGATTCTCCTTCTGTTTTAGTGACTTCAGGTTGTTGAGGAGTGATTGAGTCTCCAGCTGTTAGTCCTGGAAAAAGAAAGAAGAAAAGTAGTGAAATGCAGTCTGTATATCTGCTTAATGCAGCAGCTTCAACTAAACTTTAATCCCTGTTCTTAAACTCACCTATAATGTGAGATAGAAGCAAAAAGAGGTGCAGCAACATGTCTTTGGAGTTATTAAAGCCAGACAGACAGCACATGAACAATGTTCTTCCACTGCAGCACAATGACCAACAAATAATGTCATTGGATGAGCTCAACTTCAGTGGGCGGGGCCAATCAAACAGTTTTGTGCTTCCACAGCAGCTCTGTCTCTGTCTCTGATCTTTACTGCTTCATTTCTCTGTTGTCTTTGTCATCAAGAATCAGAGGTTTAACAGTGTGTGGCTCCCTCTAGTGGATGTTGTGGAGTATTCTGTTGTCTTTGCTCCAAAGGTTTTTGTACAGAGTTTTGCTGTTTCCTGTCACTGTGGGCCTCACAGCACAGTAGTACACAGCAGAGTCAGACACTGCAGCAGAGGAGATCTGAAGAGTCATCAGTGTTTTGTCTTCACTCACTTTAAACGTTATTCCAGGAACTCGATCTGATATTCTGTCTCCTGTTCCAAAATGAGAGATCAGGAACTCTGGTGGTTTTCCAGGATATTGTCGATACCAGAAGAAGTAATCTGTTCCAACAGCAGCTTTGGAGTATTTATAGGACAGAGTAACAGCGCTGGCTTCTAAAGTAAATTCTTTTTCTTTGGTTGGAGTGAGTTCTTCACATCTGATAACTGAAGAAAAAGGAATATCTGTTATTAATCAGTTACACAAAATTTACAGTAATCATTTAATTGAACATAGTTTCCTGTGTAGGTGAGCAGACCTGTGAGAGTGAGAAGAATCAGAGGAAACACACAGTGATGTAATGACAGCATGTTGAGGAACATAAAGTTTGTTTTGTGTTGAACTCTGTTGAATGTGGAGGTTTTTCTCTCTTCTATAGTTCAGTAACAGCTCAGCTCCTCCCTGAATCTCTGCTCCTCCTCTCTGCTCTGTGTTTGCTGTGTTGCTCAAAGACAGTAATTAGTTCAGGACATGATTTAGTTACACAAGGGTAATAAATAAGTGTGTAATTAATAAATATTGTAAGTAAATTTATTCTAAAATGTTTTGGCTTTGAAATCTGATCAGAGGAAGACGTGTGTCACAAATGATCTCTGTTGTGTTATGCATTGAGCAACAGTAGCGTTTGGCCATGACCCTGTCTTTGGCGTATCTTCTCCGGTAATGTTGTGAACAAATGTTTCAGCAGGAATAAAAGAGGAAGCTCATGTACATGCTCGTGCCTTGGGAAACTTTCATCTTTGTGAGTATTAATATGTTCAGATAGAACGTGGATATGTCTTTGACACCACCTTTTAGCTCATGTAATGTAATGTGCATGTTTTTAAAGTAGGTTAATTATTAAGTCTGGCAGTGAGACGTGTGTGTTAGCGAGGAATTTCTTTTTCATACAAAAGAAAAAAGCCTTAAGAAGGAAAAGGTTTATAAAGAGCTTCAGTAAAATGAAGAAAAACAAGACTTGCTCCATTTATCAGCTTCAGCTTCCTGCTTCTCATAAAGCACTTTTCTACTTGAGCGCTCAGAGTGCTTCATACAACAGCCTCGTTCACCCTTTCACACACATCTATACTCAAAGAGCAATTTCAGGTTAATCAAAGCCTCCTGTAAAAATCTGTTTTCTAGTTGTAATCTGCTGAATGAATCATCTGCAAGAGATAAAATCATCTATTAAAATATTCTTAATATTCTGTGAGCAAACAAAACGGAGAAAGATGAGTGTTTGGTTTGAAACAGGAATGTTCCCACGGCTGTGTTTCTTCCAGCTCTGCTGCTCTGCTGCTGCATGACAGGCTTCACCTGAGCTGAACACTGTGATTACAAGACTCAGGAGGAGACTCGTGACGTTATTGTAGCTGCTGAAGTTCGCTGTCACAGCTGTGCCTCATTCTCTCAGAGTCTACAGAGGTTTAACAGTGTGTGGCTCCCTCTAGTGGATGTTGTGGAGTATTGTGTTGTCTTTGCTCCAAAGGTTTTTGTACAGAGTTTTGCTGTTTCCTGTCACTGTGGGCTGCACAGCACAGTAGTACACAGCAGAGTCAGACACTGCAGCAGAGGAGATCTGAAGGTTCAGACCATTTTTGTCGTCGACCATTCTGACAGAAAGTTTGGAATTTGTTGTGTTTTGTGTTCCCAAGTTAAAGGTCAGGAACTCTGGTGGTTTTCCAGGATATTGTCGATACCAGTAGAACTGATCACTTCCAGTTGCTTGTCTGGAGTATCTGTAGGACAGAGTAGCTGTGCTGCCTTCCAAACTGGACTCTTCAGCTTTGCTGGCAGTGAGTTGTTGACAGCTGACACCTAAAGAAACAGAAATCTGTAAATATTATACAAAGAAATCGTGAAGAATAATTAAAATATTAGGATGAAGTTTTTTCACATGTACCTGTTAGAATCATGATGATTAACAGAGAAGTTTCATAACAGCCCAACAACAACATGTTGGACTGAATCTTCTGTGTTGAATGTGGAGGTTTCTCTGTCTCGTCTGCTCTTCAGTCGCAGCTCAGCTCCTCCCTGAATCTGTGTCTCCTCTGGTTTTTATTTCCTGATCAAATCTTGTCACAATGAGACTTTTCTGTGTTCTAACACTCACCTATGCAGTGAGAGAAAAGTACAAACAGGTAAAGGAACATGTTTCAGGTGCTGAAGTCACACAGCAGATGAACAAAGTTCAGCAGAATGAAAGACTAAGCAGCCTCTCTGCTGCACAGCCTTCTCCTCAACATCAGGCTGGAGTTCTGCAGAGAGAGACCATCTCATTGGCTGAGTTCAGCATCAGTGGGTGGAGCCAGACAGAAACCTGTTAAGGGTCTTTATGAACAGCAAAACATCTGCTGGTGTTAAAAGAAACTAAAGAGGTGCAGTTACAAGTACAAGTACATCCAGACAGTGACTTTTACGGCTGGCTTCTCCACATCAGTGTCTGCACAAGTTTCCCGTTCAGACTGTAAAGTTTGGGGAGGAGAAGATTCCCTGGAATCATCAGTGACAGTGAATTCACTGATAACTACACAATTATTTGACAGCAGGGAAAAAAGCATATCTGAACCTGTGTTTATGTTCGGCTGTGATAGTTGTAGCAGTCAGACAGTGAGTGAGAGAGACAATCTGCTGTGTACTTAGAAGCCATTTTTTCTGCTTCTGTTCTGATTCTGAGTTAATTTGGGTTGAACCCAGGACTGTGTCGGCGTTGGCTGAATAGCAGTGGTGTTCACCTCGCGGTGTCAGAACACACAGGACGCACAAATAAGGTTATTCTGTCTTTACTGTGATTCTGTAGCTTAACAGCGCAGCACAGCAGCACAGTAATGCAACCGCAGGCTTACAGAGGATGTACAAGAACTCGTAGGTGGGGGGCTGTTAGCTGTTAGCTAACAAGAGCAGAACATATACAAAATACTGAATATAACAAACGTTTAAGTCATGAATTAAGATTCATGAGCTTTCTTCCAGTCTGACCATGAACTACAAATGGAAATTCCGATATGAAGATCTCCATGCACTACTCAGAAAACCTTACAGTCCATGACATTAATTGCCAATACACCCAACAACACAAAACAGCCAATCAACCAAAGCGGTTGCCCCGTGATCGTAAGGTCAGGGGTTCGAATCCTCTGAACGGCTACCCTGAGATACCCCTGAGCAAGGTACCATCCCCACACAGTGCTCCCCGGGCGCTGCACTGGTGTCTGCCCACTGCTTCACTGAGTGAATTTCCCCACGGGGATCAATGCAAAGTGTGCATTATTATTATTGTGTACAACATTAGCAGCATGAACTAGCCACACAGTTGAACAGGCCAATACACATTGCACTTCTACATCCACTAAATGCCTAAAAGACTAAAGCTGTCCTTTCCAGGCAGGGCTCCACGTCCACTCAGTTCTTTAGCAACGCGCACGACTCACACCGTGTGTCGACATCCCCTGCTGAGTCAGTCCGCTCAAACTCTGATCCCTGGAACATGTTCAATAGTGCACCTGTGCCCTCTCGCCACAAGGGGGCTCCCACACACAGTTGACAGCCTTTCCAACACAGAGGACAGATTCTGTAAAATATCGGCTGTACATGATCTTGGGTGTGATTATTGTAGGGTCTACCTCACAATATAAAGCACCTTGAGGGGACTGTTGTTGGGATTTGGTGCGATTAATAATGTTTGAACTTTTAAGGTTGTTCAACATTCGTAGTTCTGTTTTGCATTTTGGAACATTTAGTTGTTTATTATAATGCAGTCTTAAGCCTTTACATTACATATTTTGACTTTTTGTATCTGTGTTGGTAGGCAGGTTGGACTCAAATATATGATTTGTAAAGTTCACTGGAGGCGTATAGTGCTCCAGGGACTCCAGGGAGGAAAGGAGTCCACACAACACTCTCTCAACTCAGGGTTTGTCTTACCACACACCTGGGAAGATCGAAACCAGGAGTCTACACAGAAGAAACACACAGCGAGTATCTTGAAGCATCAGAAGCAGCACAAACACTGAGCAGGAGCAGCCAGGGCTTCACTAACTCTAATCCAACAGTCCAGTGAAGAATGACAGCCAGCTCAATTCTGCATTTGAGATCATCGGAGACACGTGGGTCAGGTCAGAGGCAGCAAGCTGAGACGAGGCCCACTCAGGAACACAAACAACAACAAAGGAACACAAACAACAACAAAGGAACACAAACAACAACAAAGCAACACAGACAACAACAAAGGAACACAGACAGAGGAGAGAGAGAAAACTAAAGTCCAGAGACAGACAGCAAACAAACCGAGAAATCAGCCGGAGACGACAGAGACCATCACATTTGGCTTTTAATTCAATGTAGGTTTACAGTTTTTCTCAGTCGCTTTGGTGCGTTTCTCAGATCAGAATTGAAATTCTCATAACTATTAGTTCAACCTCCACAACACTCAGTCATTTGTGCACATCATAGTAGCAATTTCTCCTCTCTCTGAACAAACTGCAAATGATTTTGGACATGAATCAGTTGCTTCCATACATTTCCCTGCTGCTTTCTGACATTTCCATTTGCTTATGTCATGTCAGTCAAAAGTAATCATACCTATGGATGCTGAATAGTCGTTCCCAATAAAACTACCGTATTTTCACGACCATAAGGCGCACTGTGCTAAAAGGCGCAGTCTCAGTTATGTGTGCCCTTACTGTATTTAACACACACATAAGGCGCACTGGACCATAGGGCGCATACAAGTACCGTATGCGTATTTAAAAATAAAGCGGGAGCAAACCTGAATTCGGTACCTTACTCACATTTCTATTGCCAATAATCGTCATCATCAACAACACACAAGCATACAAGTGTGCATATTTAAAAATAAAGCAGGAGCAAAACAAAGTTTGGTACTCACATTTTTATCATCAAACCCATGGAAGTCCTCATCCTCTGTGTCTGAATTGAACAGCTGCGCTAAATCTCCATCAAACATGCCAGGTTCACCGTCTTCACCGTCAGAGTCACTTTCCGTGCCGTGCGGCTCCTCGGAAACGATGCCGGCTTTTGCGAAAGCTCGAACAACAGTGCCAGCAGACATGTTAGCCCAAGCATCTACAATCCATTGGCAAATTGTGGCGTAACTCGCCCGGCGCTGCCTTCCACTCTTAGTGAAACTGTGGTCTCCACCGGTCATCCATCGCTCCCAGGCCGCTCGCAGCCTTACTTTGAACGGGCGGTTCACACCGATGTCCAGCGGTTGGAGTTCCTTTGTCAGGCCTCCCGGATGACAGCAAGCTCACAGTTCATTTGCTTCACAAGTTTTTTCACATCGGCTGTGAGATGGGCACGCATAGAGTCACAGATCAACAGCGATGGTGATGCGTGGAAAAAACCACCTGGTCTCCTTACATACACCTCCCTCAGCCAGTCTTTCATCATTTCCTCATCCATCCAGCCCTTTTCATTTGCCTTAATGATGATTTCTGCTGGAAACTTCTCTTTAGGCAAAGTCTTTCGCTTAAAAATCACCATAGGCGGCAGTTTCTGTCCATTAGCATGGCAGCCAAGCACAACAGTAAAAGAAGACTTTTCATACCCCGTTGTGCGTATCGCTACCGTGCTGGTCCCCTTCTTCTCCACAGTGTGACTCACCGGGATGTCAAAAGTGAGCGGGACCTCGTCCATGTTTGTGATGTGGCTGGGCTGGATGTTTTTGTCGCCGATGTGTTTGCTGCAGTAGGAGCGGAAGATGGCCAGCTTTTCCTTATAATCCGCTGGAAGTTGCTGCGCTACCGTAGTCCTGGTCCGGATGGAAAAATGGCACCGTTTCATAAAACGAAAGCACCAAGACGGACCTCCTTGGAAATGTTCAATGTTCATCTCTTCAGCTAGTGAAACTGCTTTTAGCCGAATGGTGACCGTCGAAACGCTTCTCCCGCTCGCTCTTTGCTCGATGATCCACCGCTCGAGTCTTTCCTCCAACTCGGGCCACCTCGCCTTATGTCCGCGGAAACTCAGCTGCGTTTTCTTGACCTGCCGGAGCTTGTTTTCCAGCTTCCTCCATTTGCGAACCATCGATTCGTTAATCTTAAATTCTCTCGCCGCTGCTCGATTTCCATGTAGCTGATGGCCTTCAGTTTAAACTGTGCTTCGTAAGCGTGTCTCTTTGCCATTTTCAGGGTTGTTAAAACAACGATGTCCTGCATAATGCACATACCTGTTCTTTTATACAGGTATGTGCGATTGTCCCGGTATATACGATCAACGCCCACACTTCACCCTTTAACGTTCTCATGGTGTTCTCTACTACGTCCTCCTTACAACACATAGGGCGCACCGCGCTATAGGGCGCGCCGCACTTTTTGAAGAAAATCTAAGACTTTTAAGTGCGCCTTATGGTCGTGAAAATACGGTAATAGTCATACATCCATTGCTTGAGTCATCACACACAAAATTGTTGAACTAGTTATCACATGCCAAATATTGGCCATCTGTCAAGCAAATCCTATACCTTTCTGTATCATTTTTCCTGGAAATGTCTCCGAAATTGAACAATTGATCTCGGGTGAATTACAGCTGTCACTCATGAGGAGGCGTGTGAAAGTTTAGTTGTAACCAATGACAAACAACTTGTTCACTGTCAATTATGGATGAATCCTGTGAATCCCCAATTGGCAAGCATATATAAACTGCGCAGGAGCTAGTGTGTACCATTTCTACACTTCTGTGACACAAAATGGAAGGTCAGCACCGTGGAAGAGGGGTGAGGATGCGGGGAGGAAGGGGAAGAGGGAGAAGAGGCAGATATAGGCGGATTCCTAATGAAATAAGGGCTACAATTGTGGACCATGTTGTCAATCACGGCCTCACCATGGAGGAGGCTGGTCGAAGGGTGCAACCCAATATTGGAAGAACTACTGTCAGTTCAATCATTCAAACATTCCGTAGGGAAAACAGGTATGCAAACTGTAGGAGCCATATGAGTGGTTCCCGTCTGAAGTGGGTTGGTTTAAATGGACTCACTATATTGGTGTATGGGTGTTGGGCGTGTCTCATGGGTGTGGTAGATAATAAATGTGGTTGCACTCACCTGTTCACTTCACCTGATGTTGATGAGCAGAAAGGTAGGGTGAGCACGAGGCAAAACTTTCTGTTGACCGCAACGTGAGCACAATTTGAATGATTTGATATATTTGACTGTAACTTGATGGTGTTTGTATATTTGAGTACTAATTGATGCCATAGATCAGGTTGTAATTTGACATAATAGTTAGTGCAGTTATTGATAAGTTGCAGTTATTTGTTTGTGCAATCTGTGCGTTTGTTTAGTAGTTAAGCCCATGTGCTGATTTGTGGTTTGGACGGTTGCATGTGGAAATAAAGAAGCAAATGATACAGAAGTGTATGGTATGCATTTATTGTTGCGCGTCATCAGGGTCCTCATGTTTAGCCTGCCGCGGCCATTGGTTGGAGTAGCCGCAACACAAACAGTAATACACTGTACTGTACTGTGCCATCTCAGACACATCACATGTTACTGTACTGTATTTGCAATTTCACAAAAAGTTCACTCTGCACCACATAGGATTGTAAGACAACCTCGCGGAGGCGGAAGAGGGCCTTTTTACCCCACAGCAAGAAGAAGCCATTTGTGCAATGGTCATTGCAAACAATGCAATAAAGCTGAGAGAAATACAAAGCGCTGTCATAGAGAATTACACGGTATTTGGCAATATTGAATCTGTTTCAATTTCAACAATTGACAGAGTACTCAAGAAAAATGAAATCCACATGAAGCAATTGTATAAAGTGCCATTTGAACGAAACAGTGACAGGGTGAAGGAGATCCGTCACCAGTATGTGCAGGTGAAGCTGGTCTTCTGTGTTCTGCACTGCAAACTGTTTTGCAGTACTTCGTAGTTTCATGCAGTACACTTGCAATTCCACAGCACATACTCTACAATGTGTTTTACCAAATGCATGCATTACTGTTTGTTACTGTACACAGGCATATTGTGACATTGCATTTCTGTCTCTCTCTAAAGCGTGTACTGGAGCTGGAAGCCAGGGAAACACTGCACACATTCATATATGTTGATGAGGCAGGTTTCAATCTGGCCAAAGGCAGAAGGCGTGGAAGAAATCGCATTGGACAGAGGGCAACCACTGAAGTCCCTGGTCAGCGCGGAGGGAATATTACCATGTGTGCAGCCATCTCAGACAACGGCGTCCTCACCCATGTCCCCCTTCTTGGTCCATACAATACCCAACATCTCCTGACATTTTTAGACACTCTTTACAGGGACCTAGTCCCTGAGAATGAGAGAGGTGGAGGCCAACTCAGCAAGTATGTTGTTGTCTGGGATAATGTCCGTTTTCACCACTCCCATCAGGTCAGAGAGTGGTTTGCAGCACATGACAGAATTCTGGTTGAATATCTCCCTCCATATTCCCCATTCCTTAATCCAATAGAGGAGTTTTTCTCTGCCTGGAGGTGGAAAGTTTATGACCGGCATCCACATGAGCAAATGGCCCTGCTAGCAGCCATGGATGCAGCATGTGACGACATCAGAGCAGGGTCCTGCAGAGGATGGATTCGCCACTCCAGGAGATACTTTCCTCGCTGCATTGCGAGGGATAACATCTGTTGTGATGTAGATGAAAATATGTGGCCAGACAGACAGGAACGTCTGGATGTGCCAGCATGATTTACTGCACTGTTACATGTGCCGTTTATTGTTCACATTAGTGCACAGCTCTACCAAATGGGTGATTTTATGTTTACATGTATTCTACAGTGAACAAGTGACTGTAGCATATTTTTCTTTTGCACAATTCTGTAGGATTACAAACACTTCTACACAATGGAAATGTGAAACGTACGTATTCAGTGTCTCAGTTACTCCCAAGACTCCCATAACATCCACAGTGACTTTACTGCACATTTCAGATGGCTGTACAGGTAGGCCATAGTGCTGTCGTCAGCATTTTCAGGTGTCACCAATTGTTTTTGCAATGGGAAACACTGAAATTATAAACTGTCATAGTGGAAACATGACAATGCCATTTGACTATCTTGTTCATAAAGATGGTGTCAAGACTTTTCATTTTGATGGCACTGACAGTTTCATTGACATGGATACTTGCTTTTGAGGTATGGATAATCAATTCTGTGCATGTGACGTGCTTTTGCAGGCTATCCACTAGGTTTTGCAGTTTGCACTAATTGTTTTGGGAAATGCACTAACTGCTATGCAAATGTTAATGGTGTTCTGAGAAACGCACCAAAGTGACTGAGAAAGACTGTAACAGGCTTTTGGTCTAAAATGTTTGACTGGTATTCTGAGGCATATATGAAGCCTGCACAGCCTGAACTTGTAATTTTTGGATGTTCTCTGACGTCTGAGCTACTCCCGTTTAAAGTGCAGCGGCCACTGGAAGTAGGTTTGATGTTTTGGTAGCTTTTGGTACCTGTGGTGTTTGTGAAGTGCATGGTTGTTTGTTTTTGTTTGTTTTGGGGTTTGTGTTTGTTTGAAATTGTGGGAAAAAAAAATGTTTTAAAAATAAAAAAATATCAAAAACAAAAACAATAAGCTGGTGTGGAAGACTGTTAAAACTGCAACTCCTGGTCCCAGAACTGGATTGTCACGTTTCTGTTGTCTTTGTCATCAGTCCAATGACACAAGAATCAGAGGTTTAAGTGTGTGGCTCCCTCTAGTGGATGTTATGGAGTATTCTGTTTGCTCCAAAGGTTTTTGTACAGAGTTTTGCTGTTTCCTGTCACTGTGGGCCTGCAGAGCACAGTAGTACACAGCAGAGTCAGACACTGCAGCAGAGGAGATCTCCAGATTGACTCGATTTCTCTCCTTGTCCAGTGCAGCAGTCAGTCGAGGGTTTGGGGGGGGGTTGCTCTCACCACAGTATGCTCACTCGTATCAGTGATGAGGAGAAGGAACTGAGGAGCTGATCCAGGATCCTGTCGATACCACTGGAGATTCTGGGCTTGAACTGAATAGTTACAGGACACAGTAACTGTACGGCCGTCTGATGAAAACACTTCAGCACTGCTGGCAGTAATATCATCTTCCAAGCTGTTACCTGCTGATGAAACAACATGTTATATTTACAGCTCTGTTCCACAGTCACATGTCCATCATTGGAAAAACACAGTGAGCTCAAAGAAAATCCAAACTGGATCTGTAACGCTGTAAACATGTCTTTGAATTTCAGGTGTTCCTGTCAGAAACATACGTACCTACGAGAGCTGCAAAGATCCAGATCACAGCCAGTTTTTCCATGTTTCCAGAGGAGAAATGTTGGAAGTGATGTTCACTGGGAGTTAGCTGTGAGTGGTCTGATGTTCACAGCTGGAGTCAGACAGGTTTCTGCAGTCAGGAGGAGGAGCTGCTTTTGTTCTCATGTGATGTTTCCTGTTAAATCCTGATGACAGCTGGTGTGTCTGCAGGAGATCCTGCATAGTTTGTGCTTCGTGCTGCTGTTGAAAGTTAAACAGCCAAACACGGAGCTTGCACAGAGGTCTTTATGGATCTGTTTTCTCTTCTCACGGCAGCTCAGAACATTTTATTTATTTACTGCAACAAACTGACACCTTGAAGAGGAACTAAAGGCAACACTCGTGCTCTGCCGGAACCTCACAGCGTGACACAGGCGGAAGTAAATAAAGGAAAGGCACTAATACCGTCACTGACCCGGGTGTGTTGTTGTGTGAGCGGAGTGTGTGAGCTGCGGCAGCAACGATGCCTTCAGCTCAGTATCTGAGAGAGTTTATCAACGAGCGACTAACTGCTGCTGCTGAACAAATATTCTTGGAGTTTGAAAAAACGATCGTCCAGTACGAGGAAGAGATCGACCGTCAGCGCAGACTGCTGGATATCACCTGGAAACCCCAAATCAAGCTGCACAGGACAGGTGAGTGTCCCTCTGAGGGAGGATCCTGATCACAGCTCTGCGGGACGTTTCTGATTGTGAGGACTTTTTGGAGATGTGAGCTAACAAAGAGCAAACAGAGGACAGGACTGCGCTGCATTCAAACAGCAGGTGTTCCAGATCTACTGGCGTTGGTCGAACAGATGTGTGGCAGTCTTGCGTTTCAGGAGCTGCTACCGACAAACCAGCAAAAAAAACGCCAAATGTGTCACCTGTGACACTTGTGAGGTTGTCTCAAACACACTCCGTCAGTCTTGATGCTGTTGAACAACAAAATGTTTAAAAATGTGGCGAGTTTACCTGGTGATATCCTCACGCGCGACGCGATCGCGAAAACAGCAAACAAGTAACACCACGCCGATGTTGTTCACAGGACAGCAAGAGTAAACGATCGGGAGACTCTAGTCGTCGTTATCGTTCCCCTCGCACGGTTTATTTCTCCGGTTTCAGCGTTTTTGTTTCACAACTAAAGCGAGCAGTTTACTTTGTGCACTAACATGGAGTCGAGTCAACCAGCGCCACCTCTGGCCAAGTGCCACAGCCTACAGCCAGATCAACCTGTGACACACATCTGCACCACGTTTGAATTCGTGTCATGCACATTTGTACCTTTCAATTGTGTCTGTTTGTGCGTCATGCAAATAAACCTTTGACATGAATGAAATGATATCATGTATTTATTATCAGCCTACATTTGTACAAAATGCCAAATGACATACACATAGTCATAAGAATCACCATCCTGATATCAACACTTTTGCCCATAAGAAAAATGTCGTGAACAAATATATGACACACCAATATTTCACCAGTGTTGTAACTCACATGTCGCCAGCATAGTCTGCCTGTGTCTCCCCTCTGCAAACGAACATTGCAGAGTTGGCCCCTGGGAAAGAGTTGGAAAGTGAGGTATGTAGATGTTTTCCACATGAGTGGTCACCTCATTGGACGGGAATGACAATGTACCGTGTGTGCCCCTAGATCATAAATGCATATTTGACACTGGTGGGGCGCCAACACGCTGTATTGATTATGGACTCCTATTTCGTGACATCAGTTTGGCAGGGGTCCATGAAAGGTTTCAGGAAGGTGAGTTGGCTTTGACATGTAACCAACCTCATTTACGACTATTCATGATGTAGTGCCACGATCTTCACTTTGTAGCTGGATCTGCTGAATTATGACGTGGCAGCTGGGGCAGTCTGTGACAACGGACACTGGACACTCATTGTAAGACGCCACACAACCATCAGAATGTGACGTGAACCTACTAGGTTTAACATGATCTCCATTTGTTTTTCAAGATAATGTATCTGAAAGAAATGTGGGCTGTCTTTGTTGACCCATTTGGGGCAACACAAGCACAACTCCATAGGTGCAGGGATGTGACAAGGTACGCACGACAGGCTAATGTTAACCACAGCAGTCATATTTCTAACTTGTACATGTGGATCACATAAGGCTGCTGCACTGGATGACATTCAGTACCTGTTCCTTTTCTTGTTTTTTGTGCCCATCTGTTTTTTCTTTTTTTTAACATTTGAAAGAGCTCTGGTTAGACGGAAATGTCCAGCCATCGGCAAATGGACATGCTCAACTGTTGCCCATCCAAAACAGCAGGACCTAACATCCTGTGGCGTCTTTGTATGCAAGGTCAGTACAATGCTCATGGTGTATTGTACCTAAATGGACAGATTCTGATGAGTAGACAATGTTCAGCTTGCAGAACAAATACTTTCGGGGACCAATATATCTTTCCCTGTTGACGAGGAGGGGGTTGCCAGGTTCAGACTGGAGCTAGCGCTCTCTCTGCTCCAAAACTCAGGTATACCCGGGAAACGGCATTTGGACCTCCATTTGTGACAGTTATGTGTGTATCCACATTGTGACATATGTGTTTATAGATGACATTTCCCAGCTATGTCGTGCCTGTGGTGAGGCAAGCTCAGGTGCAGAAACCGATGACTGGGTAAGATGACAGAATCAATACCTAAGATGGACGCACCTTGACTGGGTTACTTCAAAATCACTGGGTGACATGTCACTTTGATGCACCAACAGTGGAATTCTAGTTCAGGTGACCTGCATGCCTCTGCACTTCAAAGACACTAGAGCACCTACAGGACGCATGGAAACAGCAAGTGATGCACAGATGAGACTGTTGCACAGAAATATGCAGTATCTGTACACTGTGACATGTTTAGTTGCTTTACTCAAGAGCCTGACTCCAGCTGACTGACACTGACAATCTACTTTTCCTTGCAGATTGAATGCACCTTCTGTGGGAAGTGGTACCACACAGTGTGTGTCGACTTCCCCTCTGCAGTAGGCGACTACAAATGTAGCGGGTGTTGAATGAACACAGAAGGAATTGACCCGTGTAGTCTTTGCTTACTGATTGTTTGTAGTGTTGACAATCCACATTGCTGGCATTGCATGTTTCAACATATTTGTGGGTAGATTTAGATGCACCACGTGTGAGTGCAGCCACTCAGCCTTTACTCAATGTGATCATAGCAGCAGGTGCAGATGTGTGTCACAAGTTAATCTAGTGGTAGGCTATGGTACTTGGCCACAGGTGGCAGCAGTGGACTGACCTGCATTGGGGACTGGTCCAGCTGCTATGTGGTAGTCAGTAGATGGGCTCCACATTGGGGATTATATGCAAGTTTTGGGGACTGTTTATTGCTGGTCACTGTGTGACTGCTGTACATTCAGCGTAGCTGCCATCCCCTTACAGATCGTTATGGGATTGACCACACTTATGCAGACTGTATATCACATCCAACTCTGCAATGTTCGTTTGCAGAGGGGAGACACAGGCAGACTATGCTGGCGACATGTGATGTTACAACACTGGTGAAATATTGGTGTGTCATATATTTGTTCACGACATTTTTCTTATGGCCAAAAGTGTTGATATCAGGATGGTGATTCTTATGACTATGTGTATGTCATTTGGCATTTTGTACAAATGTAGGCTGATAATAAATACATGATATCATTTCATTCATTTCAAAGGTTTATTTGCATGACGCACAAACAGACACAATTGAAAGGTACAAATGTGCATGAAACGAATTCAAACGTGGTGCAGATGTGTGTCACAGGCTGATCTGGCTGTAGGCTGTGGCACGTGGCCAGAGGTGGCGCTGGTTGACTCGACTCCATGTTAGTGCACAAAGCAAACTGCTCGCTGTAGTTGTGAAACAAAAACGCTGAAACCGGAGAAATAAACCGTGCGAGGGGAACGATAACGACGACAGGAGTCTCCCGATCGTTTACTCTTGCTGTCCTGTGAACAACATCGGCGTGGTGTTACTTGTTTGCTGTTTTCGCGATCGCGTCGCGCGTGAGGATATCACCAGGTAAACTCGCCACATTTTTAAACATTTTGTTGTTCAACAGCATCAAGACTGACGGAGTGTGTTTGAGACAACCTCACAAGTGTCACAGGTGACACATTTGGCGGTTTTTTTTGCTGGTTTGTCGGTAGCAGCTCCTGAAACGCAAGAATGCCACACATCTGTTCGACCAACGCCAGTAGATCTAAACGCCAGTAGATCTGGAACACCGGCGCTGAAATCAGCCTGGATTTGAGCTTTTCTCTGACCTGGATCCATCACTCAATCCTGTGAATCGTTTGAAAAACTTTTTGTTTGGCGGTGAAACGTGTGTTTGATGGTGCGTTCAGGTGCACCTTCTAAACTCAGTAATCTAGCCTGAAAAGGTTTTTCCTTGGTTTCCTTTCTTCTTCTGCAGAGCTGTAAAGAGTTCAGTGTTAACGTCATAACAATACGTCTTTTTTATGTCTCCATCAGTGACTTACAGCTGATTGGACGGCTTTACTCTCACACACGAGCGACGCAGTCATGCTGTAAAGTCCTGTTAATGTTTCTGTGGTTGTGACTTCTTTCTTCTGTCTCTCCAGACGTCCCACAGCAGCAGGTCTGTGAGGAGGAGGAGGTTCTCCCTGAGCAGCAGCTCTGGAACCAGGAGAGGAGCTCCAGTGTGGAGCAGGAGGAACCAGAACCTCCACAGATTAAAGAGGAACAGGAGGAACTGTGCAGCAGTCAGGAGGGAGAGCAGCTGGGACTGAAGGAGGAGCCTGAAGTTCATAATGATCTTGTGCAGTATGAGGAAGAGATCGACCGTCAGTGCAGACTGCTGGATATCACCTGGAAACCCCAAATCAAGCAGCACAGGACAGGTGAGTGTCCCTCTGAGGGAGGAATTTTACTCATGGGCCGTTTCTCAATACTCGTGCAGCCAGTCCAGACTTCGTAAGTTCACACGGGAGTCCGGACTTCCCGAGAGTGCGAGAAAACAGCGCGATCATTCCACAGCTGAGCAGCAGCGTACTTGATGACATCACACAGAGTTTTTACTGCATCCCTGCTGAACTGTGATTAATATTTGCAATGGAAATTACACGTGACGTAGTAGATTTCTTTAAGAAAAAAGATGTATCAAAAAGGTATTTTAAGCACTTGATCTGTTTCATAATGTCTAATAAGCTTCATGAAGGAAACACAAGCTTAATCTCTCTTAATAAAAATAGTATACATGTATGCACAGCTCACGCTGCTTATTGAGTAAAAACAAGCAGGTGAGACGTTAGAACGCTGCTATTTTATTTTTGCAGACCCCTAAAATCAACACTGGACTGCTGGGGTTTGGAAGAGAATCGATATTAAAAACCTAATTTGATCAATGCTGCAGCAGCCTTCAGCTGTTCACATGTGTCAGCATGTTGTTCCTGCTCCCGGAGGAAAGGTTTCCTTCGAATTCAAAGATTTTTAATGTTAATCAGCTGTTGCTTACTTTTGTGTTTAAAAAGCACATTTTACATGAGGGGACATGACGGCCCCGAGAGCAAATATCCATTGAAACAATGTTAAATCGACATCAGGCAGTTCTGTTGGAACAGCGTTAGAGTCTGATATTGAATCACTGTTGAACTCTGATGGTGGTTTTCCATCACTTTTCACTTGGTTACTATTGAAACACTAAAATCATAATTAAAAATCAACTTAATGGGCATTTCTACCAACACTAAACCAGCGCAG
The DNA here is from genome assembly GCF_900408965.1 of Simochromis diagramma. Classification (NCBI taxonomy): domain Eukaryota; kingdom Metazoa; phylum Chordata; class Actinopteri; order Cichliformes; family Cichlidae; genus Simochromis; species Simochromis diagramma. The sequence continues at coordinate 235,920 of NW_024386751.1, forward strand.
ATTACCATCAATACCTAACCCTGCAAAAAGTACAATCGTGATCCACAAACAGGAAACCGATTATATGCTGGACATTATCCTACAATTTGTCATGTCCATAATAACGTCTCTGTAATATGAAGCATCTGGTATTATGTAATTTAAAAAATGACAGGCGTCTCTGTATCAATAACAAAGTAATTTATTATTAGGGCTGTGCGATATGACCAAAATCTCATCTGTCGTCCGATAACGATATAAATCACAAACATGTAACATTTTCTGTAAATTCTGTGAATCTCGGGCAGCTCGACCTGCGTGAAGTGTTTCCAGCTGGGCTTCCTGTAGCTGGAGTCGAGTGTTTTAACGATGCATGAAACGAAACATTTTTAGTCATAAGTTGTAACGGCGCCGTTTTCTTTGTGAGTATTTATTACACGGCGTGCTGCGGGGAGAAGCCTGTTCTAATGTTTGAGTCTAAGGTTTATTTTTTTAGCACCTGGCGTCTTTTGTGCTTCTCATCCGTAAATAATCTGCTCCTTCATGTGATTCAGTTTATTTTGAAAAGTCTCAACAGGATCTTGAGCTTTATTGTGAAAGGTTTATGTGGAAAATAAACAAGCGGACACGCGATGGTGTTACCGTTGTTTCTAACGACAACACATAAAAACAGGCGCTTGTCCGTCCGTAGTGTGGTTGTATTAAATATAAGAGAAAGAGAGAACTTTAATGAAGCCGCTACAGTGACATCAGAACATGAACAAATATGGCTGTAAACAGTTTATTTTACGACACCACGAAACAAACGACAGCGTGAAATGAAACGACAGATGTTTTTATATCGTCATCCGATATATATGGTTATATCAACAGCCCTAAACCAGGCGTGTCCAAACGTTTTCACTGACGCCCACATACATAAAATATAGGAGGGGCGGGGCCAGTTACTAGAAATGAGGTATATAACCTTAACTTTACTGTATTAAAGTTAGAAAAATCACTTAAAAGTGGTCAAATATGTTATATTGTTGAATATAATTAAAGACAAAACTGCCTTCATCCCATCTTTCCATAAACGGATCTTTGTTGATTTATCCAGAAAAAGCTTTGGTAGCTCGTTCTCACAGCGGCCTCAGATTTCTTCTTGGACTGAAGATTTACAGCACAGAGAAAAAGCAATAAATAAAGCAATAAATAAAGCTTGTTATTTAAGTTATTAGGCTCAGCAACACACCTGTTAACGTCCATTTGAAACGATTATCAACATTAACAGACTGAACTGGGCTTAATAACAGGAGTGCGTCATTTTAGTAGATTATTCTGGTGAGCATCAGCTGCGCTGGGTTTGTAAATCGGGCCGTCCAGCTGCGGTGCTGATCCGACGCCACTCGTGCCAAAAACCCGGACAAATGTCACTTGATCAAGGAGCAGATGTGCATCAGATGAGATCAGCTGACTGCGTGCGCTGTGCACAGCGGTGTGTGCTCTGTGTGTTAACAAGGAAAACGCAGATAAGAAAGTGGTGCACAAAAGCAGAGTGGTGACAGAATCGATGCGCATTACTGATATTTGAAGCATGTGTACCTGCACATTAACACACGGGTACTGTGGGATATGGTTTTACTCACCTAAAGCACTCATGCTCTCGTCCACTCCCCGCAAAAAATAGCAGCTGTGCGGCGTCTGTGGCGTCGGTGCTCTCATCACATGCGATGGAGTAAACATCAAAAGCACAGCTTTATCAGACAGGTGCAGTTTAATGTTGGCTGACGAGTCTTCAGTGCGTCGCACGACTGGATTTCTGGACACGCTGACGTTGTTGAAGTCCTGCACTTTTCCCACATTATTTCGGTGACTTTAACGAGGTCGTGTTTTATGAGGTCTCCATCTGAAAAAGGCTCGCCATGTCTCGCGATGAGTTGGGCGACCTCATAGCTGGCTATCGGAGCCTTTTCCTGGACCTTTCGAGCACGAAATAAATACTGTTGCTGACCCTGCAGGAGAGTTAATTTCTGCTCTGGCTCAGCACCAGTGTCGGATGCACAGGCCTGATGTTTGGTTTCATAATGACGTCGTACATTATACTCTTTCATAACTGCCACAGTCTCAGTGCAGATCAAACAGACACTTCCCCTTGAATTCTTTGAAGAAATATTCACTCTCCCACCGTGTCTGAAATTTTCTGCACTCACTTTCTACCTTTGGCTCCTTTGGTTCTGACCTGTTTAGTAACTTGGGGTAAATTTCTTCTGTGATTGTCCTTTTTTGTGGAGCAACTGCCTTGATCAACAGTAGCGCCCCCTGGTGTTAAAACGGAGAAGTGCAATACACTCAAGCAAAAGTCGAAATGCGGCCTTATTCTATTCTATTTATAAATTAAATTAATCAACTAAAAATGGCCCGCGAGCTGCAGTTGGCCATAGAGAGTGGTTTAGCCAAATTGTCACATGCTAACATGCTGTTAGCTTGGAAGCTTTTCACTGTGAGTGAAGATGCAAACTTCCCCTTAGTTCAGCTATTAGGGCGTGTCCATGAAAACATGCTTAATAAAAAAACCTATGGTCATTTAAAAGAAGCTAACAAAGGCAAAGTGGTTGAAGCTAAAGCTAGAATGTGCTGAGAGCCACCCAAAAGCCAGCAGCACGTAATGAACAAAGGATCACAGCAGTTATGATGAACATTATGGAGATGAATCGAGAAGGTCAAAAGTTCTGTTTCCTGTGATTATAAACATGCTGGAGAATGTTGGATGTAACTCACGTTTGATTTGTTGCACCTGCTTCCATTTAGTAACGTTTGTCAGCAACTTATTTTTACTTAGTTCAGTGAATTATTCAGCTTCTCAGTTTTTAACCCTCATCTTACAGATTAGGATCCATTGAGACCTCACCGGTTATTTATCAGCTCATTGCAGGATATTTATTACAGCCTTTCTACAGCAGCTGGTAGTTCATCCTCGCTCTGCCCTTACTGCTGATGTCCCTCTGTTGATGAGCTTTATTCTGGAGTGGGACAATTCACTCTCGCAGCCTGAATTTGTGGCCATTCTCCTTTATTATTATAATTTATTAGTAATATTTACTCAGATGATTTTCTACCACATTTTTCTTTTTCTTATCTCCTTCTGTCCCTCCAGACATCCCACAGCAGCCTGTCTGTAAGGAGGAGGAGGAGGTTCTCCCTGAGCAGCAGCTCTGGAACCAGGAGAGGAGCTCCAGTGTGGAGCAGGAGGAACCAGAACCTCCACAGATTAAAGAGGAAGTGGAGGAACTGTGCAGCAGTCAGGAGGGAGAGCAGCTGGGACTGAAGGAGGAGACTGATACCTTCATGGTGACTGCTGCTGAGGAAGGAGAGCACAGTGAACCAGAAGCAGGCAGGGAGCAGCTCCTCACTCACAACTTTGCTGTAGCTGACAGTCAAGATCTGGGAGGAAACAAGAACGCAGATTCAAGATCAAGTAGAGAAAGACACAAAAGTCACAACAATGCAGAAAATCCCGCTATGTCAGAGAGTCACTGTAACTTTGATAAAAGTAGTAAGTCTTTAAAATGTGATGTTTGTGGAAAAACCTTCAAGTTTAATTATCAAATGAAGGATCATTATTCAATCCACACAGGTGAGAGACCGTTCGCTTGTACAGTGTGTGGAAAAATGTTCAGATGCAGCAGCTTTTTGAAGAAGCACCTAAGAACGCACTCCGATGTGAAGCCATATACTTGTAAAACATGTGGGAAAAAGTTTGGAAGTAATCGTAATTTAGTGACGCACACCAGAATTCACACAGGTGTGAAACCATATCAATGCAAAACGTGTGGGAAATGGTTCAGATGTCACTCTCATTTAAGAGATCACATAAGAATTCACACAGGCGAGAAACCATATCGTTGTGAAACATGCGGGGAAGCTTTCAGACATCGTAATGTTTTTTCGGCACATGTAAAAAAGTCACACATGTTGTTGTAAAGGTCAGACGTTTTCATCACACGTGTTCTTTTCTTTTTTACCTGGCTACATCACCATGGTAACTTGTGACGGGAGAAGAGAGCGGGAGATCGACCGATGGACTGGTGCTGCGGCTCATCGTTTTAGAAAGTCTCGGTTTTCACTGTCCACACTGCGGCGTGAAAGCACCGTTTTCAAGAGCGTTTTCAAAACGCTGCGTTTTCCATCAGCGAAAACGCCGTCTCAGTGTGGACAGGAGGCCAAAATGGAGAGAAAACAATGTGTTTTAAAACAAAAGCGCATTAGTGTGGACGTAGCCTGTATCTCTTGGCTGGGGGAGGTCTGGGCTTCTCTGCTTAGGCTGCTGTCGCTGCCACCCGGCCCCGGATAAGTGGAAGAAGATGGGTGGATGAATTGCAGCTATTACAAAAACACAAAAACAATAAAATGAATTTGTTTGCTGCAGACTAAAGCAAATCTGTGATCAGACTTTGGGACTGTAAGCTTTAATGTTTAACTGGGTCCAGTTCAGCGTTTCAGAGCTCTAATGAGAGCTTAAGATCTGAAAGGTTCCAAAGTCTGATGAACTAAGCCACAGGAAGCTGGACTGCTGTACAACATTGTATTCACAGATCCAAGCATCATTCATCCATGTAAACTCTGACATGCATCACTATGAACCACATAAACATGTTCACTCTGCTCATTATCCAGATGTGTTTGAGGGGGGAGCAGCAAAAACAATGTAAACGGCACAGAGCGTCCTGAGGTCTGTAGTGTTCAGAGAAAGTTAGATTTATCGTTTTGAAGTGAGAGAGTGAGAGAGTGTTCCTACATAACTGAATTAAGGAGATCTGTTCATGTGAGACGGACTTCATGATAAATTAATTAAATCATATTTATGTCCATAAAATATTCATATGACTGAACCTTCATGTGTGATTGAAATCTTGGCAAATTATGTGAAGTAAAACATCGAAAAGAAGAAAATGAGATGAAGTGATTTCAAAGTTTAAGCTTTGTTTTAAGTCATGTATGTAATAAACTCAGAGAGGATGATAAGCTGGACATGGGTCGATAGACGTCAGCAGCAGTGATTGGATGTCACAGTGGATGAGACCAGATGTAATCTCAGAAGCTGTCATGTCCAGAGGAGCGAGTGGGGGAGGCAAAACGGCAAAGAAGTGTAAAAGAAGGCACCCGGGACCTTTTGGAGCTGCCACTTCCTTTGGTTCTTGGAATGATTAGATTTGGCCCGCGGAGCCCACAGGTAGAAATCAGAGCAAGTTACAGCAGAGGAGCAACCAAGGCCAGTACAGTGAACGTTTTGTCTTGTTCCCTGAACATTTTTGACATGTGGGACTATAAAGTCAAGAAGATCTGGATTCCAGCTGTTTCTTTCAGTCCTTTCCTGTTGGATTGTATCCACACAGAGACAACGGGCACGTCCTGGCCGACATCCGCAGCTTCTCTCCAGTTTCTCTCCTCACAAAGATTAGAACACACAACGAGACAATGGACGCAAAGCAGAGCAGTGATGTAGGACACAGAAGTAAAACAGGAAACGACACAGAGACACGGTGTTGACAAGGGGATATGTCTGACAGGGAACACAGACAGAAACCAAAGACTAGAGATTCAAAATAAGACAAAAAGACTTAATAGTAACCAACATAAAACACTGGGTCACTGAGCAGGACCAGGACACCCAGGTGGGAGAGGGGTGTCGCTCTGCAAGCGTGGTCTGGGGTCCTGTCCCCTGGTAGGACCTTCAACATGTTGGTGGAATTTGGGGAGTACAGATTTCAAACATGCCTCATGAAAGTCCCCGACAACAACATGGACGCCCTCAGAGTGCTCTCGCTGCTGATAACAAGTTGGAGGTGATTGAGTGTTGAGCTCACCTCAGCATCAGGGGTGATGTAAACAATGGTAAGTATGGCTGCAGTGAGCTCGCAAGGTAGACAGAAGGACCTACACCTAATTGGAATGGCCTGTAAGTCCGCTGAGCAGTTACTGTCTACAATCCTACTGTTGAGGCACCAGGCCTGGAGCACAGAGGACAGTATCATTGATATCATTTCATTCCAGGGTCCTATGATTTTTGTGTTTGCATCAACTTTTCTTTTAGACTTTAGAGAGAAGTGATGGGACTAATTGGATCAGCCAATCAAACAGTTTTGTGCTTCCACAGCAGCTCTGTCTCTGTCTCTGATCTTTACTGCTTCATTTCTCTGTTGTCTTTGTCATCAGTCCAATGACACAAGAATCAGAGGTTTAACAGTGTGTGGCTCCCTCTAGTGGATGTTGTGGAGTATTCTGTTGTCTTTGCTCCAAAGGTTTTTGTACAGAGTTTTGCTGTTTCCTGTCACTGTGGGCTGCAGAGCACAGTAGTACACAGCAGAGTCAGACAGCTGAAGCTTCTGGATCTTCAGAGGAACTGATGTCTTGTTGAGTTCAGCATCAAATCTGTTTTTTGGGAACTCTTGATCGTTGTCCTCTGATGCTGTGTCACGTCTTAAAACATATTTTGGAAATTTGTTAACTTCTTGTTTGTACCAGAACAAATATGCGTATGCAGAAGTTGTTTCATATTTGCAGTGAAGTGTAACTGTGTCTCCTTCAGCAGCAATGACATCTCCTTGATCCTGGATCACTTTGTCTTCTCCTTTACACTCTGAGGAAGAACAGAACATGCAGAGGAAGAGATGGATCAATGAACATGATTAAAAACTCACCATTAATCAGACTCACACATTTATTTAAGCAGAGGAAACATGTTGATGTTTGTATCTCACCAAAGAAAAGAGCAGCAAGAATAATCCACAGCCAATGTTCCATCTGTACAACAAGGTTTAAATCAACAGGAGAAACTAGCTGATGTTCAACATTCAGTCTGAGAATTGTTCTCTTCACAGCAGCACTTATTATTGACACAATGGTTGAACACAGTGCAGAAGGAGAGCCCCGCCTACTGGATGATGTCGCCCTCCAGTGGAGCGTCTGTGGGTTTGCTGTCACTGTGGGCCTCACAGCAGAGTCAATTAGATTTACAGCTGGAACAGTGATGAGCTCCATCAAACGTATGTGAAGGAGAGCATCACTCAGCTGATGGGCTCGTGTGAGTTCCTGGTTATATTTATCACTTCATGTAACATTTTTGACCTTAAAGAGATAAACCTGCTAAAAAAACCAACAGATTTTATCCAATAAGCTTAATCTGATGAGTCATTTTAAATGACTTTATTTAATAACTGTTCTTGTTTCTTTGTGTTTAAACGTTCCTACAGTTGGTTTGTGGTTCATTTTGACATATTTTCTTTTCTTCCACTAATAAATGTTTTGTCCTGATAAGTTTCACGTGCGATTGTGAACATTTAACATTTACAGACATAAGCTGTGGGAGGAGGCTGGTTGAGAGCTTGACCTTGAATGGAAGCACATCTTTTAAGTCTTTAACTTTGAGTGTTTTTGTGTGTTTCACTTGATGTGCAGTAGTGGAGAGAAAGCTACAGTGAAGATGATGTTACTGAAATTGTTTTCAGCTGATTATTTTATGTACAGGTACTAATCAGTGTTTTCCCGCTAAAGATGGCGCCGGGTGTCATGGCATGCTGTCTCTCGGTTCTGAAAAGTTTATGAGGGTGTCCAAATTCATGGGCTGCGTCCTCCTGAGGCCGCATTGGTAGACCGATTACGTCACAGCGACGCGGCAAAGGCTCCGAAAAATGCGTCCCCCTTTTCCCCGAATTCGAAGGATGGGTCAGGTGTGTCCTTTGTGGCCCACCATATCCCAGAATTCATAGCGCGGCCCAGCCAAACTCCAGTTTCCAACAATGGCGGCCGCTACTAAGTTTTTAATATTACTCTTATTAATCTTTCTGGGTCACAAAATAAACTTTTAAGATATTTTCAGGCGAGAAAGTAGCTGTGTAAACATCAAATATCTGCTCGGTTTATCAAGATATCGCATATTTGCAAAAGTGCTCCGACATTTTCAGAGACGTCTGTTACCCACCAGCTCAATAGCTAGCTGGGAGCTCGAGGGTCACTAGCAGAGTTGGGTAATCCGATTACTTTTTTCAAGTAATGAGCAAAGTAAGGGATTACTATTGCAAAAACGGTAATTAGATTACTGTTACTTTATCGTAGGAACGCTGCGTTACTGCGTTACTAAAACCCTGATTTTTTTTGCGAGAGTGTCTCATGACAGTGACGTAAGCGAGTGCGACGTTCGTGACAACAGCTGTGTGCAGATCAACAATGGATCATATATCGATTGTGGGAGAGAGTATGAGCGTGCAGCGTTTAAAGCGTGGAAGTACTGACCTTACTTTGAGTTTGATTCCATAAAAAGTGACAAAAACATTAGTGTCCGTTGCGCGTGGGAAGAAAACTTCTTTTTACAGCGAAAAAACCCCTAAACTTCCAAGCAAGCACCGAGTAGCTACGACGTAATGGGAAACACAGAGAAACTCGCGGATAAACAACAAGGACCTGTTATCACCTAAGGAACGTTGCTAAAGTCAGACAGGTTTTATCACGTGACACCGCACAGGTTCTTATGCATGCATTTGTGTTACATTGATTATTGTAACGCTCTTCTTTCTGGGTTACCAAGAAAAGTTTTAGAGGTTTACAGATGGTACAAAATGCAGCTGCTCACATTTTAACCAAAACTGGGAAATGTGAGTGCATTACCCCAGGACTCAAATCTCTTCACTGGTTCATTGTCAGGTTCAAGCTGATTTTAAGGTCCTGTTGCTCACCTACAAGGCTTTAAACGTTTTGGCGCCTTCATATCTCTCTGAGCTTTTGCACCTCTATGTTCCTTCCCGTGCTCTGATCTCAGGATACTGACCTTCTAAGAGTTCCTAAAGCCAGAAAAAAGATTATTGGGGAGCGAGCTTTTTCTTTTTGTGCCACATTTTTATGGAACAACGTCTGCTGTAAATGTCCAATCAGAACACAGAGGAGAAACTGTATGTATGACATCACACAAAGAGGTGATTCTTACAAAATAAGGAAAAGTTTAAACCCTTCTGGAGAAAATGTGAGAATAACAAAGTAAATCTTTCAGCTGTAAAACATCATTAATGCACCAACAATGTTGGGAGTTTATTACTAGTTACTGTATTTGACTTCTGATGCTTTTTACACACATCATCACTAAATAAGGAATAAAATGTCTTCATGTCTGAACGTTCCTGCAGTTGGTTTGTGGTTGATGTGGATTTGCTGCTCATGTGAATCCTCCCACAGTGTTTCATTAGCAGCTGTAACCACAGTGACTCTGATAAAACAGGAATTAGCAGAATCCATCTGATATGAAGCTGTGCTTTGAATACCACTTCCCTCCTCTTTGAAGAGTAGTCAGATATCTGTGTTCAGGTTTTTGTACAGCCTCTTCTACACTTTGTATCACTGTGTTTGTAGAGCACAGTAGTAGAGAGCTGTGTCTGCCAGGGTTAGGGCTGTTATGGTCAGATTAGTTGATGTAGAAGATGTTTGGGATCCATATCGTTTATCAGGAATATATTGACGATGACTCTGTGATCTTGCTCCTTTCCAGAGTATAAACTGAGGAGCCTGAAGGTCAGAATCATGTCTGTACCAATAAAGAAAAGCATCACCTGCATCTGTCTCATAGTCACATGTGAGTGTGACAGATTCTCCTTCTGTTTTAGTGACTTCAGGTTGTTGAGGAGTGATTGAGTCTCCAGCTGTTAGTCCTGGAAAAAGAAAGAAGAAAAGTAGTGAAATGCAGTCTGTATATCTGCTTAATGCAGCAGCTTCAACTAAACTTTAATCCCTGTTCTTAAACTCACCTATAATGTGAGATAGAAGCAAAAAGAGGTGCAGCAACATGTCTTTGGAGTTATTAAAGCCAGACAGACAGCACATGAACAATGTTCTTCCACTGCAGCACAATGACCAACAAATAATGTCATTGGATGAGCTCAACTTCAGTGGGCGGAGTCAGTTTAATAGCTCAGCCAATCAAACAGTTTTGTGCTTCCACAGCAGCTCTGTCTCTGTCTCTGATCTTTACTGCTTCATTTCTCTGTTGTCTTTGTCATCAGTCCAATGACACAAGAATCAGAGGTGTAACAGTGTGTGGCTCCCTCTAGTGGATGTTGTGGAGTATTCTGTTGTCTTTGCTCCAAAGGTTTTTGTACAGAGTTTTGCTGTTTCCTGTCACTGTGGGCTGCAGAGCACAGTAGTACACAGCAGAGTCAGACAGCTGAAGCTTCTGGATCTTCAGAGGAACTGATCTGATGCTGGAATCCAGTGTGGATGAAAATCTCTCCTTGAACTCGTCTGCTGTGTTTCCATCATCCCTGCTAACACGACTCAGGATGAATTTGGGGCTGTTGTTTCCATCCTGTTTGTACCAGAAGAGATAATTATTTGTTGCACTGCTGTTATAGAGACAGTGAAGTGTCACTGTGCCTCCTGCAGCAGCAGTCTCTTCTCCTTTTGCTTGCAGCACGTTGTCTTTTTGTGCTCTGCATTCTGTAAAACACCAACAAACAGTATCAGTGTGCTGTTAAAGAATCACGTCAATGTTGATATCAAAGAAACAGAGTTGTGTTCATACCGAGGCACATAGCAGCCAGCAGCACTGAGATGAACAGAGGCGTCATATCTGCAGTGTAGAGTAACTGTGAGCTACAGCAAGTATAAAGAAGCTGTGATCTCTCTGTTTAGTCTTCATCAACACTAAGTTGGTGGATTAGAAGGAGGAGCCTGATCACAGTGACAGGACTCATTCACAGCCCTGTGTTATTCCCCCTGCTGACAGCTTCACACTCAGCACCACTCTTTAGCCTTGTTAGTGTTTAACACAGGAAACATGGCGAGACAAAGCAGCATGTAGACATGAAACACATGACAGGAACACAAGGAGCGGTAACTGGAAACAGATAAGTGGGACGAAGGCACGGACATAACTCACACGTTAAAGACAAGACAGACAAGACAGAAGACAGGAAACAACTCATAAACACAGAGACCCACAAGAAACATAAACCAGACTCAGACTCAACTAAGACAAACTAATAGTAAAACTAGAAAACATTATCTCATAAGTAATCAAAAATACAAAATAACCGAACTGACAGCATCACGCAAACTAAACATTAACATAAGAAATCAAAAATACACACAATATGCAGATTGTGATGACCATTGATCAACAACCACTGATCAGTGTCCATGAGTCCCATTCACAGAGAGTTGGGGAATGGCTGCAATCACAGCATTGTAAGATGGTGACAGATGTACCCTTAGGCCCCTCCTCCATTCAGAGATGGTCTTTCCCTTTTCACGTAAACAGCCTCCTTGACTCCGCCCTCAAACCAGCGTTCCTCCCTGTCCAGGATGTTACATCCTCATCATTGAAAGAGTGTCCACTGGCCTGTAGGTGTGAACAGACTGCAGAGTCCTGATGAGGTGGCTCTGCTGTGATGTAGCCAGAGGTTGTTTGGTTTCCTCGATGTATAAATCCTGCCAATCCTCCTGCACTTCACAGCGTACACTATGTTACTCTGTTTGTGTCGGGGACCCGATCCGTGGACCAGTTTTTGGCGCAGCGTGTTTTGGGGTTTTAAAAGCCACAGAGACCCGGTGTTTAGAAAAAATGTGTCTCAGCTGCTCCGATACTCCTGACACGTACAGGATCACTGCAGGTTTTCTCTTAGGCAGCGGTTGTTCTTCTCTCCTGGATCAGCTGGAGCTTTCTTTTGGTGCCTTCCCAGCTTTGACAAAAGTCCAGCTGGGATAACCACATTTACTCAGGGCCTTCTTGATGTGCTGTTTATAAGATCGGGGAAAGCTGCAGTCAGCTGAGACTGAAAGAGTCACCTGGATGAGCGACGAAATGTTTCCCACTGAGAACTCTTCCTCCAGATAAACTCAGAGGCAAAGCTGATGATCTGCTGGTCCTGGGTCAGTTCTCCCAGTGTTTTGAGTTTTCTTGTGTTTTTTCATTATTATAATTTATGTCCTAACAAATCCACTCTGTTAGTCTGGAGTTTATACTATAGTGCCTGGGTTGTTGTTCAGATTTTGATTATTAGATTCCCTCTGTGTGCTTGTGTGAGTCCTCGTGTCTCGTTTCCCTCTTTGTGTTCCATCCTGTTTCCCCGTCATGGCGTCATGTCCCAATCCAGCGACCGCACGCTTCCTAGTCCGCGCAGTTTGCGTACTACGTACGGCGCGGACTAGGAAGTACGGAAAGTATTGAGAAAGACAGAGAGAAAGACAGGGAGGAAGGTTTTGAGTTCTAGAGATGAAGGATAACTAGTCTGCTTCTAACTCCGGTTTACTTGACTGCAGTCAAGACATAAAGGAGGTTCTTTTCAGGAAAAGCCTCGGAGCCCTCAAGTTGAACCGCTCACTCCGCCATCTTCCCAGAATCACCCCCAAATTTGAAGCGTGGTCCGGTGGACACTTCATGGGCCCATATATCCCACAATTCATAGCGCGGCGGCAGGTGTGGATGGTTTTGCCGAATAATACGGCTGAAGAGTAAACTTTTAAAAGTAAGTACTGAATATGACGTCACTTATTTATGTGCAAATGTTTAATAATGAAGAACATTAAAACATTACTGTTGACCACATGTCGGCAAAGTCATGTGACATTAGTGACGTTTGTACTAACTTGGTTTTAAAGCCTCTACAGATATATATAGTCGACCTTAATCTTACAGAGAATGTGATGATTTATGGATAATTAAAGTCAGTCATAAGAGCTAAGTTGATCTATAGTGTTACATCATATTCTATAAGGATGTTATGTGTTTGTAGACTTTCTGCCCAGTTTGACCCATTTAGCAGACGTCAGCCTGTTTAAGGCTCTGATATCTATTCTGTGTGACTTACAGCAGTTATGACATGGTCTGATTTTCTCACCCAATAAAGGAATATTTCATATATCAGTCGACTCTTCATTCTATCAGACACAGTTATCACAGCTCGTACATTTGTTTTCTACACATGTATGTAAGCAATGAGCCAAATGTAATAATTCCAACATATTAAAAGAACAATATTTGTCTCTTATGTATAAGACATCTGTATATACACTTTTGAGTGAAGATTTAAGGTGATAGGAAATATAAATAACTGCAACTTGAATCTTTCAAGTTCAAGCTCACTGCTGTAATACACACACACACACACACACATACACGCACACACACACACACACACACACAAACACACAAACACACACACACACACACACACACAGATATATTTACAGTCCCGTGGTCTCAGCCTCAGATACTCAGCTAATCAAAGTGGGTCATCTGATTGTTGAGTTTTCTCTGTATTATTGTCTTGACTTTACAATATAAAGTGCCTAAAAGCAGCTGTTGTGATTTGATGCTATAAATCAGATTAAGTTGACTGAACAGTTTGAGGTTGGCACAGATCAGGTTCAGAGTTGGCAGACTGTTTATAAGGTGACATTCAAACGTTTATACTAAGTCTACATATAAGAAAAGCATTTCATGAGCTCAAATTACAAACATTTCTTCATCAATAACTTAATGAGAAAAACTGAATGTTGGAGACCTTCCGGGCCTCAAACACGTTTCATAGATTTCATGGTTGATCTTAGGTTTGATTAATAATCGTGGTAACAGATGGACTCCATCAAGACCATGTGTGTGTCAGGTTTGCTCAACTGTTAACATGTTTTTCATTTATGTTATTACATAATAATGTTTTTTACTTTCTGTTTTGTTTTAGAATTGTTTCATGACTCTGTTCGTGTGTATTTCTGTATTTTGCTCATGAAGAACACGTCCGATCTCAAATCTGCAGGAGCAAGGAGCTGCAGAGGCGGAACAAAGCTCAGTGCGCTCTTCTGCCGGAACTTGACTGTGTGACACCAGGCGGAAGTATACAAAGAAGAGGCGGAAGCCCCGTTTTGTGAGCAGAGAGTGTGTTGTTGTGTGTGAGCTGAGTGTGTGAGCTGCGGCAGCAACGATGCCTTCAGTTCAGTATCTGAGAGAGTTTATCAACGAGCGACTAACTGCTGCTGCTGAACAAATATTCTTGGAGTTTGAAAAAACGATCGTCCAGTACGAGGAAGAGATCGACCGTCAGCGCAGACTGCTGGATATCACCTGGAAACCCCAAATCAAGCTGCACACAGCAGGTGAGTCTGTGTCTTCATCTAAAACCTGCCTTTAAATCACGGAGTCCCTGTTTGACACAGTTATAACCTCCGCTGTGAGCAGCATGTGGCCGCTGTCACAGCAGCTAACTGCTGTTTGACGGCGTGTCGGGTAGAGGACACAGGGACCAGTCCAGTTAGCTTTTACTGCAGAGCCTCGTTACTGATTAAAAGGAGCCATATTTATGTTTCTGTCCTCCAGACGTCCCACACGAACATGTCTGTAAGGAGGAGGAGGAGGAGGAGGTTCTCCCTGAGCAGCAGCTCTGGAACCAGGAGAGGAGCTCCAGTGTGGAGCAGGAGGAACCAGAAGCTCCACAGATTAAAGAGGAAGAGGAGGAACTGTGCAGCAGTCAGGAGGGAGAGCAGCTGGGACTGAAGGAGGAGACGGATACCTTCATGGTGACTGCTGCTGAGGAAGGAGAGCACAGTGAACCAGGAGGAGACGAGGAGCAGCTCCTCTGTCACAGCTTTGCTGGAGCTGAGAGCCAGGATCAGGAAGGAAGCAGGAGTGCAGACTCAGGACCGACTAGAATTATATATCGAATTCACTGTAACAATCCTGCACACGCTCGCATGTTAGCGCGTCAGAAGAACTCTGACGCAGGTAAAAAGACTTTAAAGTGTGATGTTTGTGGAAGAGCCTTCAAGAAAAAATGCCAAGTCAAAGAGCATCGCAAAATCCACACAGGAGAGAAACCGCATTCCTGTAAAATATGTCAGAGAAGCTTTACTCAAAAGAGCACCATGCTGCGCCACATGATAATCCACACTAAGGAGAAGTCGTACTCCTGCCTGACGTGTGGAAAGACCTTCAGTCAGAGCGGGAATCTGTACGTCCACATGAGGATCCACACAGGCGAGAAGCCGTATTCCTGTAAAACATGCGGGAAAACGTTCGCACGGAGCAATCACATGTTACGCCACATGAAGACTCACACGGGGGAGAAGTCGTAGTCCGGAACTTTCCAAGCTGGAAAACCACCAAGAATGCATTCAGGTTCAAACACACTTTTTAGACTCAGTTTGTTGGAGTCGCTCGGTGAGGTTGGTCACATGATCAGTTTGACTGGGGGGAGGCGTGCTCATGTATTAATTTACTTTTCTTCTTCTAGAAAACATCACGTCGAGTCTTGGAACACTATGTTAGTATGAATGAGAGGTGGTGAGTTGTGATATGATGAAGAGATGGAAGTGAAGCTGTTCTTCTGAGAGGCGACTGTGCAGCTGTGCTGACGTTTCACTGATGTTCGACACGCAGCTGTTTAAACGTTGATCTGAGGAGCTTTGAAAGGAAACCTTTGGACGTCTTTAAGTTGCCTTGAAGACGTTTAATCCGAGAAGCTTCTTCAGTTCTAAGAGCAACTGGTGGAGAGTCACGGATTTAAGCCCTACAGGACAAGACTCATCAGTACACCTGCAGCTAAAGGTCAAAGGTCACTCTCTGAGGATGCCAACGTTCACATTTTGGACAGAGAGGACAGAGGGCGGGGCTTACCACACCAACTGTCTGCCATCTATAATCCAGTTTTGAGTTCCCTCCCCAGACGCCTTAACGCCCACTCACATCCTGGGACATCTGACCTCAGGAAGTCACATGATAGGGTGGGGCCTGGCTGATTGGGACCCACACCCGCTTTCACGCCATGGCCCATGTGATTAGGTGGAGGATCATCAGGGGGTCATTGTCCCTCTTGGGGGGAAACTCCCACTGGGCTTCTCGGATGAAACGTCTTAAAGGCGTCCCGGCGCTTTTCTTAGACTGGGATGACCTGGATGACCGAGAACCTTCACAGACATGTTGAAACACTCGTGGCTTTAATTCATGTTACTGGGTTTGACGAGTGTGACCAGTTGGTGACCTGAAGGGTTCATGCAGGGCTGTTCTAACATTTCCTCAACTGCAGAAACTCGAGCTGAGCTAACATTTTAGTTGACTGAAGTAAAATTGAAAACTTGTTTAGAGGAAATAGACCGCACAGTGAAAGCTAAATAACGTGTCACTGAATACATAACTGCAGTTTTATTGGAGTGATGAGAGGCGGCTGAGCTGCTCCCGCCTCCTCGGGCGGCGGCGCGCTCCACGTTGCCCAGGTGGTCTCCAAGGAAACCAACTTTCATGAGAAAATGAAACGGGCTGAGGTGACCTTCGATATTTCAGTGATATTTGAAAAAGGAGAGGGCGCACCCCCCTGACTGTGACTGAGCACGGTCAGCAGGGACTGAAGCGCCGCCTCGTGGCTCTCCACCATCGCCACGACGATCGGGGACCTGCAGGCTCAGACAGATTATAGATGATAACCTCGCAGCTGTTTCACACTCTGTTTTCTATAAAAGCTGTTTTGTAGGATTTCGTTGAGACTCTGGAAGAAAACATGTTTGATGACGTCTCTGCTTCAGTAGAATCAGAGGCAACAGTGTAAATATGACAAAGATGCAGCTCTGATCTCCCGCCTGCATCACACTCGAGGTTTTCTTCTTTACCTCCATCACTCTGTTTGCACCTGAATGTTTAGTGGAGGATGTTTGGTTTGTGTCCTCAGTGATTTTTGGATTGAACTCAGATGTTGAAGTTTGTGTTTCAAGCATGCTTTGTTTTGAGTTCACATCTTTTTAAACGTTTCCGTCTTTAGAGCTGACACTAACGAACTGTACGAGCTGTTTGACGTGTCGATGTGAACAGATCGTTATAAATAAAGTTTCCGTTGTGCTTCCACAGCAGCTCTGTCTCTGTCTCTGATCTTTACTGCTTCATTTCTCTGTTGTCTTTGTCATCAGTCCAATGACACAAGAATCAGAGGTTTAACAGTGTGTGGCTCCCTCTAGTGGATGTTGTGGAGTATTCTGTTGTCTTTGCTCCAAAGGTTTTTGTACAGAGTTTTGCTGTTTCCTGTCACTGTGGGCTGCAGAGCACAGTAGTACACAGCAGAGTCAGACAGCTGAAGCTTCTGGATCTTCAGAGGAACTGATGTCTTGTTGATTTCAGCATCAAATCTGTCCTCCTGGAACTCTGGGGCTTTATCTGTTGCTCCAGAGAGAAATTTCCGCAAGATATATTTTGGGTAAGCGTTTACTTCTTGTTTGTACCAGAACAAGGTGGGTGTTGTTTGACTTGCAAATGTACATCCAAGTGTAACTGTGTCTCCTTCAGCAGCAATGACATCTCCTTGTTCCTGGATCACTTTGTCTTCTCCTTTACACTCTGAGGAAGAACAGAACATGCAGAGGAAGAGATGGATCAATAAACATGAATAATTTGAGAGATCAGTCCTTACATTTACACATCTATTATAAAGTATAAAAATTAATTTAAAGGTGAGATCGTTTAAAATCACATTTAGTCTTTATAATAAACAGTATTTATGTCCTTGTTGTGAGTCGTGTGCAGAGGAAACATGTTGATGTTTGTATCTCACCAAAGAAAAGAGCAGCAAGAATAATCCACAGCCAATGTTCCATCTGTACAACAAGGTTTAAATCAACAGGAGAAACTAGCTGATGTTCAACATTCAGTCTGAGAATTGTTCTCTTCACAGCAGCACTTATTATTGACACAATGGTTGAACACAGTGCAGAAGGAGAGCCCCGCCTACTGGATGATGTCGCCCTCTGTCTCCTCTTTGAGTCTCACTTCTCTCACTTCCTCTTCCTCCTGGTTCACAGACTGTGAGCAGCAGTTGAATCCCTGTGAGGAGGGAGGAGGGAGCACTTACTGTACATCTCTGTGCTCTGCTGCTGTGGACGGTTGACCCGAGGTATTTAAACTCTACCTTCACTTCCTCTGCTCCTTGCAGATTCACCGTCTCTGTCCTCATACATGTCCTCCTCCTGACTCCCTCATGCAGGACCACAGCTCCTCTCTCAGCAGCCAATCATCTGCTTTCTCTGATCCACCTTCTCTGAACTTCTCCGTCACCTCCCTTAATCTACAGCAGCTCTTTCCCATATCTTCATGGTGGTTTAACCCTCTGTAGTTACTTCCACTCTTCATCCTCAGCTGCCCTCGCTTCCTCCTTCCTAATCCTCTGCACTTCCTGATTCGTTGACTGTCCTCCATCCTCCTCTTTTATTTTCTACATTCATGAGCTCCTTAAATGCTCCTTCACCTTCTCAGCAGCCTCTCTTCATTCATGAGTACATTTCCACCTGTGTCCTTAAAGCTGCTGCACATCCTTTCCTGTGTTTGCTGCACACCTGTCCTGCCGTTACTCCTGCCTGCTCCTTGTTCTTCCTCATTCTCCTCTTTCCTCTGTCCACAGACACACCAAAGACCTTCCACTCTTTTCTGCTCCAATCTCCACTCTGTCCCACTTACTTCACACTTCCTGTTCTTCTTGTCTTGTCTCCAACCTGTGAGGCGTGCACACTGATAACATTAATCATCTCACAGCCCCCCCACCCCCTTTGGCCAGCAGTAGCACAGTTTCCATGGAGACAGTTGTTGTTATCCTGGGTCAAACGTCTTCCTGATGCAACCCTCCCGGTGTATTCAGGCTTGTGCGCACGAGCTCATTCGTTGTTCCGACCGTCTGCAGAGTTCTTAATATTATCGTTAAATAACCGTAGCTGCCGGCTTGTTTGAGTAATCTGTAAATGAAGCTGCTGCAACCTCAACAAATCACAGTTTAGGCCTCACGGTGCAGCGGGGGATCCTGCAGACTCGACGACCTGCGGCTAGAATGTGTTTTTCGTGCAGTATGAAGGGAGGCGTGCTTGTAGTGAAGCTGGAGTTGTACTAGATGTGTTTGGACCTGCTGGAGCAGATGAAGAGCTGCAGCGTGTTCAGCACCAGCTGTTTGTGCGTCTCCTTCCTGACAAGCTTTTTGTGCAGCGACTGTGGCTTTGCTGTCACTGTGGGCCTCGCAGCACGGCAGCTGTTCCTCCCTCAGCTCAGCGAACAGCGCCCGGCTCTTCGTTCTTCATCCACAGCTGTCCTCGCTCAGTCAGCTCAATCGGACTCCTTCTGCACCACCGCCCCCTCCACCCTCACAGTCACACACAAACCTTACAGTTTATTCTGGGCGTCATCAGCAGCAGTGTGTGCAGGTCAGGGGATGGTTTTACAGCAGAACGCTGCAGCAGCTCCTCACGCTCTCCTCTCATGCTTCACATCCATCATCTTTGCACTACAGTCTTTGGCTTTGTCTCCACCTGCTGGACTGAAGCAGCTGGAAAAACAGCCCTCGATCGTATTTTCAATTTTGAAAATGTTTCCTCCCTAATAAAAATGTAGACGAAGCAGATACAGCAGTGAGGGCAGCTGTCACCTGGTGCCTGTTTGGGTGTTTTTGTTCTAGTGACATAAATAAGTGGCTGTTGGGCACCTGTGCGTGGCCCTCTGCTGCCCTCTGCTGGACAGCACTGAGCGCTGACGCGTGCACTCTGCCACAGTCACGTGCTTCGTCACTTCCTCAATTCCCACACATTTGTTTTAGTGTGTTTAAAAGCAAAGTCCAAAGAAAATATTAATGCAGGGATTTAAAAAACCAGGTTGAGGAGAAAACCTCCGCAGTCCGCATTCATGTGCGCGTCATGTCACCCAGAATCACGCGGTAAAAGCTCGCAATGACTCATTTTCTCTGGAAATGCAGAACGATCGTGGCTGTCTGACGGTTTGTGGGTTCAATGAAGACAAAGCAGCAACAAAGCGTCACCTGCAGATCTGTAACTGGCTCCGCATTTACCTGCTACCTGAAGTTTGACGTCAAACAGTGATTGATGTTTGCTTTAATAAAACGTGTTTGTCTATGAGTCAACTCTGAGCTGAGCTCCTCAGGATCAGCTGATTTATTTTGTACAGAAACTTGAAACATTTCACGAAGCTAAATCTTCGGAGTCACAGGAGCTCCGATCACTTCATTTTCATCCCGCACGGGTCCAGGAGATCTTCCAGGCAAACATGTTTACTCTGGTAGAAACTGCCACCAAATTAATGTCACCGGGCAGGATATGCTTCCTCCTGTGAGCATCTCACTCGGAGCCAGCTCTGCGCACCTCCAGTGTTCACAGCAGGAAGCTAAACTGCTTTACTACGTCCACCGGAAACGATGCGGCCACAGTTTCTCCAACACGTGATAGAAATGTGCAGGTGAGATGGTGCCACAGGTGAAAACAGGAAATGAGCTCATGGAAGTGTTTTAAATCCACTTTTTAAACCTATAACTCAGATAAATGTGACGTTTTTGTCTCCAGCTGATCCTGCGTCAATTTCCGGTTCCTTCAGGGCGCGGCGCCATTAGCTGTAGGAACAAAGCAGCTCATTGGTCGGCGCGATCAGGTGGTCTCGGCTCAGCCAATCGCAGGCTTTGATGTTGCGCCGTGGACGGCCGGGTGGCGTTCAGCAGGAAGCATTGCTGCTTCGGTTCACGGCGTTTTCCTCGAGTCGTTAACGGCGCCGGAGACTGAAAATCCGCGCGCACGCGAACCCCGAAGAGGTGCGGAATCGTCACCACCGCGCGAGGCTGCCGGAGGAGAGGCCGACCGGACAGCCCACGGGACCAGTTAGCCGCTAGCCGGCGCTCGGTGTCCGTCAGAGAGGTGAGTGCTCCCGGGGCTCGGGCAGCCGAACACAGCGCCTGAGACCCGCGCTGAGCCGCGACCACAGGCCGGCTCCAAAGTTAGCGCGAGAATCAGCTGATTTAGCTTCTTCCGGCTTCTGTAGAAAGAAACACGATCAAAGACGCAATAACGGAGAAACTGCAGACACGGGGGAGGTTTCCGGTCGGTTCGGCAGCACATTAACAACTGACATGAAATACACGGAGGTAGGACAGGTGGGTCCATCCAGGCTTCAGTCTGACAGCTGTCAGGTTCAAATATATCAGAGCGTTTATAGAGCAGCAAGCATTTCTCTTCATCATCATCATCGAGGCTCCTCTAAGGAAGATGTTCCTGTGTCTGTTCATGAAGCTTTAGATCCAACATGAGTTTATCAGCTGGAGGCCGGACACCAGCAGGAAACAGCCCTCCGGCCTCTACAGCCTCAGATGTGCTCTCATTAATATCTCTGCTGAACGCTCTGACGGGTTATTACAGACACCTGCATCCAGCTGCATCTCCTACGAGTCCTCCCACAGATGAGCTTCATCTCCAGCATCCTCTCCACCCACTGCTGCAGAACCAGGACAGCCATCACCGGCTGCAGAGGAGGATGAGAGGAAACGAGAGGGGCCGGGTCGTTTCCAAACAAGAGCGAGGGTCTAAGGCTTACCTCCTGCTGCTGGGACTGTGCTGTCCAACACCCCAGCAGCACCAAGCTTACCTCGCTTAACTACAACTAAACTGAAAACTAGAGCGCGATGTGACAAAGTGTCCAGTTAACGTAGATGTGAAAATGAAGACCAGGTGAACTAGAATAGAAACATAGAGGAAACAATGCTAGTTTCTCACAGCTCGGCGGCTTTGATGGGTACAGCTCTGTGTTCGTAGTGCAACACCTGCACTGACCTTCCTGAATCGGTCCCACGCCCTCTGTGATGATTAAAAATACTTAATCTGACACAGGGTCTAATAAAAACTGTCTGACTACGGTCCTCGTACCTCCTCACCCCCCGTGCTGCCTCTGATCCTGAGGTCACCAGGTCACCAGGTCATGCTGTTTACCTTCAGATGTAAAGCTCTTAGAGGCTGTTGTCAGGATGTGAATACAGTGAAATGTGTGTGAAGGAAACACGTTTTCTGTTTCCCGTGATATTCATGGTCTGGGGTTTCTCAGAGGTCAGAGGTCGTGAGAGGAAAATAAATGACGTAGAAATACCTTACTCTGCTCGCCCCTCAGCTGCTTCTTTTATGGGCGAGTGAACGGCAGCAGCCATGACCGCCGAGCCGGACGCGCTGGCCGTGGTCAACCAGCTGAGGGACCTGGCCGCCGACCCCATGAACCGCAGGGCCATCGTCCAGGACCAGGGCTGCCTGCCCGGACTCATCCTGTTCCTGGACCACCCCAACCCTCAGGTGGTCTACTCCGCCCTGCTGGTGAGCTCACAGTCCAGTGGAAACACATAGACTCTGTCCAATAGAGAGAGGGCGGAGCTTACATGAGGATTTCAGACACCTGGATCAGCTCAGCTTGATGTAACACCTGTTGTGTGCAAAGATCTGCTCCGGGTGTCTGAACCCAAACATCAGAACGAGTTAGAGGCTGCTGGTCGTCGGCGCTGAAACGCCTCGAACAGCAACAGAATCTGTTATTTTAAATTAGACGATATTTGAATAGAGTTTGGTGTGTGAAGCCGTCTCTCTGATTCAGTTTCTGACTCTTTCCGGGTGTCCTTCCAGGCGATCCGTTACCTGGCAGAATGTCGAGCCAACCGGGAGAAGCTGAGGGCGGAGCTGGGGATGATGCTGAGCCTCCAGAACGTCATGCAGAAGTGAGTCTGATGGAGCTGATCCAGGTTTCTGCAAGCACAGTAGCAAAGTGACTTCCTGTTTGCTGTGAGCTCTAAGAAACAAGGAAGAAGGAATGTCGTGAGTCGCTGCTGATCGTGGCGCTTTATCTCGTCGATATCAGTGACGTGTACGTAGAGACCAACCTGCTCACCCGCTCGTACTTGCAGCGCTGTGAGCAGAGCGCTGACGCTCCTGCTGCTGGGAAAATGAGGTTCCACAGCTCTGCTCTTTCCATCCAGGTCGACCACGCCCGGCGAGACGAAGCTGCTGGCGTCTGAGATCTACGAGCTCCTGCAGGCGTCCGGCAGCGCCGACTCCGAACCGGCCGAGGAGCCCGTCAGCAGCCGCCGTAAAGCCCAGTTCTTCCTGGGCTCAAGCAACAAGAGAGCCAAGACCGTCGTCCTCCACATCGACGGCCTGGACGACTCGGTCAGCGCGCCTTTCACTCAGTAATGATTCCCTTGGCGTGGGCGGTGGGAGGAGTCATGAGCGTTTTGTTTTGTGACCCTGCAGAGTCGGAGGAGTATGTGTGAGGAGGCGCTGCTGAAGATCAAAGGCGTGATCAGCTTCACCTTCCAGATGGCCGCGAAGAGGTGCATCGTCCGCATCCGCTCGGACCTGACGGCCGAGGTCAGACCAGACCACGCCCCCTCGTGGTTCTCGCTGTATAATCACGTGATCACAGCTTCCTCCTGAAATCTGCTTTTGTTCCTTTGTTGAAGTTTTTCTGTCATTTTCTGTGAATCAGCTGCTGAAATGTGAGTTTCCGGAGCTCGTCTGTGAATGACTGACGGTGTTTTTGTGTTAAGGCTCTGGCGTCCGCGATCGCCGCCACCGAGGTGATGAAGGCGCTGCAGGTGGTGAAAGGAGAAGACGGAGACGAGGTCAGTTTGGCTCTCAGCTCGTTCGCACGTCACGCTTGCTCTCGTGCTCGCAGCTTCGTCGTTCGCTCTGACGTTGCACCTAAAAGCACCAGAAGAGAAGGCGGAGCCGTGCTGTCAGCTGTGGGCTTTAAAGAGCTGAGACACTGTGTGACCAGCAGGGGGCAGCAGAGACACACTCACACCTGGTAGTTAGAAATGTGCTCGCTCAGCCGGCTGTCACTGTGGAGTGCCCACTCAGGCCTGCTGCATCAAAGACTTCACGTTACAACATTTCCTGCTCACACAGTAACACCCAGTTTGGACCCACTGTGGGCCTCCCACAGGTGGAGCCGGGTTTACTACGCCCGGCTGATAACACCATCAAAGTGGGATCAGTGGCAGTGGGTGTAGCTCATGTTTGTGAGCGTGGCAAGATGACGGGCACGAGTTCACTGACAGGAAAACGCACAAAAACCAAGGGGCGGGGTCATGCTTACAGAACAGGTGTGCAGCCTATCGCAGCGCGTCTAACGTGTGCGTTCCCGTCCGTGTGTGCAGGTCCTGATCCCGTTCCCGGAGGACGGCTCTGTGGAGGTGGAGCAGAACGTGGACCTGCCGGACTACCTGCCAGAGGAGGAGAGCCCATCTCAGGAGCCCGACAAGGCGATGAGCCGAGTGGGATCGGGGCAGGACGGAAGCAGCTGGCTCGGAGCCGCTGCCAACTTCCTGTCCCGCTCCTTCTACTGGTGACCGGGCGGAAGGGTCGGCGCTGCCCCGCGGCCCCGCCTCTCACCGTCGGACCTTCGTCCTCGTCTCAGAACAAAAACTCACAGCTGCCAAATCAGGATGTTCAGCTGGAGAGACGACGCAAAGTGTGAAATGTTGCCGTGGAAACCGTGTCCTCCTGGGGTCCCACGCTCAGTCTGACCTGCACGTGGCGACGTCCTCTCCGTGAACCAGTCCTTGTGTTACAAACCAAAATGTCTTAACAGACAGGAAGTGAACAAACGCCGAGTCAGAACAAACGAGACTCCTCCTCCTTTATACTGTTTATTATTTATTCGCTCTCGTGCCGTTTGATGTGTTGGAGCGGCGGCGGCGAGCCGTGCCTTTCAGTTTCTCTGATCACAAACTTCCTGCTGCTTCCTTTCGGGCTGCAGAGATCGACCAACACGAGCGAGAGAAGAAGAGGTGGTTAAACACTGCGCCGGGCCGAGCGGAGCGTTTCCTGTAATGTCTGAGTGCGGGCTCGTAACGTGAGCCGCGTGTCGGGGTCAGAGGTGAACGGTCAGACTGTTCCGCTCATATGTGGCAGATGTGTTAACGTGAGGAAGGACATAACCACAGCTCAGTCAGCTGAGACCCCTCAGGGCTTTGTGCCGCGTGCTGGGGACACGGAGCAGATCATGGCTGCGTCATTAGAGGAGCACGCTTTAACCCTCTGCTGCAGAGGCGTTTACTGACCTGCAGGGTCAGAAGCACAGGTTGGAGCTGCGGGGGTTTGCACAGGTAAAAAAAATGAAGCTGCTGCTCCATCAGTCAGCCCTCGGGGTTTCCACGGGAACCGTCACGTACCTTGGCTAACTTCAGCTACAAAACTCCTGACTCGTGTCCCTGTCAGCAGACAGCTCACAGCTTCACTGAGAGCTCAGAGGACTTCATTTCCTGCTGTCCACTGTTGTGCAAGTTCCACTGACCAATCACGTTTGACCTGTGGTCCTCGTGGAGTGGAAGAACGTGTGGAGGCGGCAGCAGTCGTCTGAAAAGAATCCAGCTTTTAAATGTGTTCAGCTGATGAACAGGAGGTGACCTGATGATTCCAGACTGCTGGTGTGTTGCTGTCGGCGTGGATTTCTGTTTTAGAGCGTGTGTGTGTGTGTGTGTGCGTGTGCGTGTGTGTGCGCGCGTGTGTGCGTGTGCGTGTGCGTGTGTGTGTGTGTGTGTCCCGTCCCCACACACCCAACCACCTCCAAATCAGGACAGGAACGTTTACAGTTATTCAAACAGGCGGTCCGACACGGTGCCTGGGTCCTTGCTCCGGCTGTGATGAGATGCACGAGCCTTTCTGCACTCAGACACAAAGCGTCACCGTCACGGCGCCCGCTGCTGTCACGCCGCCTGCTGCCGTCACGTTTAGCAGAGAGCGTCAGTTTAAAAGCTGCAGGCCGATCAGAGAAACTGAAAGGTCACAGGTTTGATTGCCGACCACCGTCGTGTTTACGGAGACATGTTACCTGCTTTTGTTTCACTTCGGAGACCAAAGGGTTGGAATCGCCACCTTTTTTTTATTAAACATGGTTTAATCTGAGGCTGCTGAGTGTAAACGGCGTGCGTGTGTTACTCTGGACGACGCGGGGAACAGGAGCACGATCCAGTGACCGCTCGCTCCGAGCATCAGGTCCAAGGAGCTTTAACGAGCTCGTTAAAGAATCAAAGCACAGTCGATTGGAGTGAAATTTGCAGAACTTTTGACAGTCTGACATCATTTCCTGTTTTCCCTGAACGCTCGCTCACGCTGTGGTTTCCGCTCAGCGGCCAATCAGAAGCTTCGTTGTTGATATTTCAGAGTGAAACAAACTGATTTGATTGGCAGTGGAAGTGACCTTTGACCTCCATATGCAGATTTCTGCTGTCGTCTCATTCTGTGTTAATTGTGTACCTGCCAGGTGTGCTCACGACTCCACCCACAGAACGCACGGTCCGATCACATTCAGAGTAGCCTGTTGAATCCAAACGCAGTGTCGGCTGAATTTAAGACGGCAGGTAAACGCATCGATGATGTCATTGGCGTTTCCATGGAAACGCTGTATAAAACGCCCCGTCGTAGAGCCTCCACAGAGCGTCGAGCTCCAACCCTCGGGTTCCTGAGGATGTCCCGCTCTGATGGTAACCACGGGACCGCTGAAGCCGCCTCCTCCCGAGGAGGGCGACGCCCCGCCTCCAGGTTCTTGACTGTGTTGTGTGACATCACGGTTCTGCCGCCTCGCTAAACGCTCGTGTTAAAGCCGAGCTCTGAGCGCTGCGGCGTTTTACAGCGTTATTACAGGTCATGTGACCGAAGCATCTTTAAAACAACACCCAGCGCACATGGGTGAGCTGTTCTCCACCCGTGCGCGCTCTTCTCCACCCGTGCGCGCTCTTCTCCACCCGTGCGCTCTGCTCTTGTTTCCTCTGCTCAGGTCAAAGTGTGAAGTTTCACATGTATCAGAAATAAAAGCTTTTCTTCGATGTTGTGTTGACGTCATGTTTTTGTTTTCTTCGCTGAAACCAGCTGACGCTCGTGCATTTTCTTCATCGTGTGTTCATCATGTGTGTTGCCGTAGAAACGGTCTGTGTGGTGACTGCTGAATAAAAACTGGTGAACCTCGCGCTCGCTGTTTGATGTTTCGGATTCGTTGTGTTGTCACTCAGCACTGCTCACACAAAAACACACACAAGCCTCAAATGTCATAAACACAGTGGTAAATATCCAAACGGATAAATTATGATCGCACTGAAACGTTTTGTTGACAGATTGTGTAGTAACCTCGAGAGTGGCCGCTGCTTCGTTCAGCAGTCTGATGGCGGTTGGAAAGAAGTTTCCTGTGAGAGCAGGCCGTGGTCGGGCTCTCAACAGATGACGCCGTGGCCCCGCTGGTCCTCTCGGCGACCTCGCCGCTCTCCTCGGGGCGCACGCGCACAGATGCTGCCCGTCAGCACTGTCAGTGGAGCGTCTGTAGAACGTGCTGAGGACTCAGGTGTGCCTCCTTAAAAAGCAGATGCTGTTGTGCGTCTGTACTTAATGATGTGATTTGTACCAAACATTGAACGTTTAAGGGCTCAAGACTCAGCCCTGAGGCGGCCCGGTGCTCAGGAGGAGGAGTCAACTCTGTTGTCATTACACATGTATAAGCACAGTTTAACGTAATACAGCTGGCATCCAATCAGAAGTGCAGTAGGAGCAGATTATATATACATGAGGGTCGTATAGAAGGTGGGAACAGATGTGTACAAATAATATATTGTTATACAGGATATACAGATGTGTTACATTTATACAGATGTTGCATATATACAGATGTCGCAGTGTGAGGCGAACATCTACAGACTGCTGTGAGTCTGCATCAGTGGGAGCGTGGCTCTCTGGACTAACAGTGTGGGCAGTGTAACAGAGACTCTGTCAGTGTCCTAAAACTGTAGCAGTAACCAATGTGAGCGTGTGGTGAATGTTGAGAATGAATGACATCATGGTCATTGGGGGGGATAGGGGGGTGTGGATGGAAAGGTTCAGTGGGGTGACAGCTGTGGGGAAGAAGATCTTCCTAAACCTGCTGGTTTTAGTCTGAAGGGTCCTGTGGCGCCTCCTGGAGGGGCGGAGCTGGAAGAGTTTATTGGCAGGATGAGAGGCGTCCCTGAGAATGATGCGTGCTCTGCGTGGACATCTCTTCTTGTGGACATCCTCAATGGCAGGAAGTGGAGTCCCTGTGTCCCGCACAAACTGAGGTGTGCTTGTCAGGAAGTCAAGGATCCAGTTTTGAAGGGGTGGGTTCATCCTGAGTGGGCCCCGTCTGTTTACCAGCTGCTGGGAGATGTGGTGTTACATGCTGAGCTGTTCAGGTGCGATGGATAAGGCAGCATCGGTGGATAAAGCATCCTCGTGGAGCCGATTGAAGAGCTGAGGTGATGTGATCCTCGATCAGTCTCTACCTTATAAAGGATGTAAGTGCTACAGGTCGAAGGTCATTGCCTGAGCTGACTGAGGGTTTCTGTGGCACCGGGAGGACGGCCGACCGGCTTGAATATACCTGTGAAGATGTGAGTGGGCTGATCTTCTCCACTCCACCGTTTCAGGATTCACAGATTTCACAATGTGATTTTCTGTGGTTACGATCCAGAAACACAAAAGTCTGCCTGAGTTCGTCACTTTCCTGTTTCCACACCTGCTGTGGGCCAGTCACCTGGAAAACATGCCCATGCAGGGCTTTCCCACAGAAAACATGAATAAGGACCCAGAGGAGCAAAGCTGCCGTGGGGCAGTGTGGGCACACCCACACCCACCTGGGTCCTCTGTGGGATCGGTGTGGGTTGTCCTGCCGTTTGTGGGCCTGCACGGGCATGTTTGCTGGCACATGGTTTATAATCAGGCAATAACAGGGAAGCATGTCTGCTGTGGAGATGATGAAACACAGAACAGGTCTTATTACAATATCAGGTGTGAGGCAGAGGAAGGACTGATCCAACACCTCCATGAAAGGAGAAAAGGGAGGGAGGGAGGGAGGGCATGTCTTCAGGCCAGATTCCATTTTCTGAATCAGAATAACCTGTTTGGTGCGAACATTTTGTTTTTTTTTCATTCTGATTAGTGATGACTTGTCTCACTGAAGCAAAGATCCCTGCTTAGGGTGTGGGAGGAGGCATGAACGCCGGGGGAATGTCAGGAAAAATCAGCTCTGAATGAGGGAGCAGAGCCCACTGTGGGCCCAGTACTGGTGTGAGGCGTGGGGTTGGTTTGCTGTGCTCCAAATGTAAGAAGGATCCAAAGGTGAGAAGAGGCAAATGAGACGAGTCGACACGTCTCTGCCTGCAGGTCGTCGGCGCCGCCTGCAGTGGGCTCAGAGAGGGGCGGCGGCTTCTCTGAGTGTTCTGGCTCAATGCGGCTTTGACTCGTCCGCTGAGAGGAGGCTTTTGTTAAGCTCTGTGCAGAAAAAGAAAAGCTGCTGTTGTTCGTGCTGCTGAAAGGTTACTGCAGTTCACGCAGAGGAGGCCCGGCCGTGCTGCGTCCAAAAACACGAGCGCGATGAGCTCACACAGAGTTACACAATCGTAAACACCACACATGCTGTGGACAGCTCAGAGGCACAGACGCAGCAGCAGCAGGCGAGAGGGTCGGCGAGGGTCGCCGTCCTGGTGTCTTTGGCTCGTTGAACTCTTTCTGAACCGCGTCCAAATCGTTCATCAGCAATCTGAATGCATTTTAAAGTTTGTCAGCCAGCACTGAATGTTCTGCAGCACACAACACGCTCCTCTTACTGTCCTAAAATAATCTCACTGCTCACCCTGACACGAGCCTGCAGAGAGACTTTTGTGGGATATTTCCACTCAGCTGAAGTGTTCACCGTGTCTCATCTGGAAATCTCTGTTTTTACCAGCAGCGTGCAAACCTCTGCTGCTGCTGCTGCTGCTGCTGCACTGCCTGCGTTTGCTTTCCCTTCAGTGAGCGTGTCGTCCTCTGAGAACAGCAGAGAACAGTATCTCCTGCAGTCTCACCTGCACATTCAAATAAACATGCAGCTGTTATCCAGCGGTCCCATCGTAAACAATGAACTCAGCTCCTGATGGGTTGATGGGCAGCATTCACTGTGAGGGAGAGACTAACACGCTGACTGTGGGACCGGCTGCTGCAGTTATTGTGAAAGTTTATCAGCTGTATTTACAAATATTTGTTATAACTTCATGAGTGCATATCATTTGTGTTATTTCTGGTAAATGACCCTCAGCACTCCGTGTGCTTTGGTTTATTTTCCAGCAGAGATTTTGGGCCTGACGCCCACAGCGTCAAACAAACACTGAGTTTATCGTACACTGTGGGGTCTAAGTGCCATGAGAGTACTGCAGCGCTCCAATCTCACTGCAGTTTGATTTACTTAGCATTAACTGCTGTCTCAAGGTGCTTAATATTGTAAGGTACAGACCCTACAGTAATACGCTGGTCACTTTATTAGGTACACCTTGCTAGTGTCAGGGTGAAGCTCAGAGCTGGTTTCATTCTTCATGGCTCAGATGTTCCTCACAGACTTTGGTCCCTGTTGACATGACATCATCACGACATCATGACACAGCTGGTGCATCCTTGATGCAACTCTCCCGTTCCCCCACATCCCAAACGGCTCTGCAGGACTGAGATCTGTGGCTGCGGTGGCCGTCTGAGTGCAGTGAACTCACCGTCATCATGTTTAATTCGAGCTTCAGAAGAAGCTCCAATCAGCAGCAGCCTGAACGCTGAAACAGGCCATCCGAGGCTCCTCAGACCAGGAAGCGCTTTCCCACCTTGTGTTGTCCAGTTGTGCGAGTCTGTGTGAGCTGTAGCCTCAGGTTCCTGTTCTCACTGACAGCAGTGACACTGACGTGGTCTCCTGCTGCTGTAGCCCGCCTGCTTCAAGGCTCAGAGATGCTCTTCTGCAGATCGTGGTCATAACCCCTTATTTCAGTGCCCGTTCCCTTCCTAGAGGTTGGAGAGTCCCAGCTGCACAACGGGCAGAACAAAAAGACGGCTGTAGGATCCGTGAGCAGAACACAAATATGCCATACGCACAGGTAGCATTAATTACCCCACAGCTAAGCTCGACCTGCACTTTCACACTGCAGACATCCTGTTCCTCTGACCAAAGGAAAGGGATTTAGAAATGACAGGCTCTAAACATCTGACGTGAGGAGTTCGATTGAACTGTGGCTGCTGCTGCAGGTCTGTACCTGACTGGGACTGAGTCTGGCAAATGTGTCCTCTTTACTGGTGGAGGTTTACTGGTGGAGGTTTGCTGTTGGAGCTTTGCTGGTGGAGGTTTGCTGCCGGTGCTAGAAAAGCTTCAGTGTGTCCTTGGACTGCGTCCTCCCTTTGAAAGCCTGTGTGCTGAAACATGCTGGACGTTTAGGTTAAATGAAACCATGAAGATAAAGTTTTTCTTTATAGGTCAAAGGGTGTTTTGGTA
This sequence comes from Simochromis diagramma, assembly GCF_900408965.1. Classification (NCBI taxonomy): domain Eukaryota; kingdom Metazoa; phylum Chordata; class Actinopteri; order Cichliformes; family Cichlidae; genus Simochromis; species Simochromis diagramma. Next base: position 266,968 of record NW_024386751.1, read on the forward strand.
AATTGACTGGTTTTTATCACTTCATGCCTCATTCACACGAGCACTTCTTCATCTGTGCTTGAGTGTTTTCGGACATTCGAGGATTCAGATATCCCAGGAATCGAGCTACCAACCTTCTGATTGGCAGATTCCTGCTCTGCCGCCTGGGCTACAGCCACACTGACCTGCTTTCTTTGCTTGAACCTCAGGTCAGAGTTAATGGCTCAATAAAAAAAAGCTGCTGTGAAAATGCAGCCAACTGCTGATGAAGAGCACTGTCTGGCTCCTTTTTAAAGATGAGGAGTGGCGCGAGACTTTTGCACAGTACTGCAGGGTGGGGCTAAAGTATTGACAGGTCAGAGGGAGGTATGTGAGAGTAACGGACGCGGGTGTTTAATCATCCAGTTTCCTCCTCTGAGCGTTCGAGCTGCGATCGAGCGTACAGTCACACAGACTTCTTTATTCACAGGACTGTGTTGACTTTAAGCCTTCAGCCTGAAAGTCTGTGACGCCGAGCAAACGCTGACTCATCAAAGACTCGTTCCAGCCGAGAACCTGAGCAGCAGCTTCCTGTGACGGTGTCACGGTTCTGGGTCGTTTCTTGTGTTTCGGTTTGTTTTCTGATGCTCGTGTGCTCTGCTGGTTCTGTTTCTGGTTTTTGTGTTCAAGGATTTGTTCTTCGGTTGTGTCTCATGTTTAGCATAGTTTGAGGTCCATGTGTTATATTCTGTCTGCCTCTCAGTGTCGAGTCTGCGTCCTTGTGTGATGGTTTCTTGTTTCCTGTTTTATTGTGAAAGTCCGTGTCTTATGTGAGTGTATTCAGTTTGCCTTCTTTGTCTCGTCTTGTCAGTTACTTGCAGCTGTGTTCCCCACCTGTGTGTAATGTCCCTGTGTTCTCTGAGTGTATTTAAGCCGTGTCTTCTGTTGTTGTAGTCGTTGGGCTGTCTGTGTATCTGCTGTGTGGTTTCCCTGCTGTCACCATCATGTACCTTTGTCTACATTCCTTTGTGTGTATGTTTGCTGTTCAGTAGTTTAGTTTGTCTCAGTACAGATTAGTTTTGTTCCGTTTTGCCATTTCCACTTTTGTTCTACAATAAACCACATTCAATGAGTGCCTGCAATTGGATCCTCATTCATTTCTTGACACAGTGTCATGATTCATCGTCCTCACGTAGTTAACGATGACTGTGCTGAGAGCCACACGAAGACATCAGTGACGTCTTTTCAGTGTAATCCAATTTTGTGGAAGTCTACGTGAAGCTCGGAGCCGTTAATGAGAACCAGACGGCTGCTTTCCCAACAAGAGCCGGCCTCCTGCGGGAACGCTCGGATTACATCAGATGTGATGTTGAAGCTCACATAGTTTTTTTTTCTCACACTGTTGCTCAAGCAGAGAGCTGAAGTCCTGCATCTATTCAGTGAGTCCTGACAGAGCTCCAGCCCCACGACGTTTAACGCATCTCAATAAACGCCTGATGAGGCTCCAACTGGAGACCTCAGCCCGCCTCTGAGCGTAACGGTTTCAGAAAGAATAGAAGATGCTTCACAGAAAAACATCTGGGAGGTCGCTTTGCAACAAATCCTAACATCAAGGAATGTTGTGTCGTGGTTATGTCCATCTTTTATATACAGTCTTCAGAAAAATGCAGCACAAAGCACTGGCTACACATTAAACTCCTTCTGACCTCCATACAAACGTTTCTGTTTCAAAAATAACAGAACAAATTGAAAACTGTTGCTAAGAGTATTTGGGCTTTTATTTTGAAGGCTGAACAGCTGTAACTTCCTGCACATTGATGGCACAGGAGGAAACGTCCTCTTTCCTCATGCTCTCCTTTCTCACAACCCAACCCTGATCCGGGTTCTTAACTTCCTGTTGGAAGGGAGTTTTTCCTTCCTGCTGTCGCCTCGTGTGGGTCCACAGGGGTCATCCCTCTAACACTGCAGGCTGTTGGCTGCACATACACGTGCACTGAACTCAACCCGCTGCTCGCACACTTTCAGTCAGCAGAATCAGCTCAGACAATCACAGCGTGAACCCCGGTCCCAGCCCAGAGGCCCGGCGAGCCGAGGGTTTGAGTCCGTGCGCCCACGCTGGCACTGTGTGTTTCTGCAGGTCATCGCTGACGTGCTGTAACTTAACAGGCATATTCTGGATCTGTTGTGAAGCAGCTGTGGGACAGTTTGTCCGCGTGAGGACGAGCACATCTAGTGCAGAACTCTGCGTTCGCCTCCAAAATAAAAGCCGTGCAGAGCAGAGGAAACAAATGTTGGTGTAATCAGAGGACATGCAACGTGAGTTTACAGGTAACGGTCTCTGCACAGGACCAGCGTGACATGACTGCTTGTGTTTGTGCTGGCAGCTTCACACAGGCTCTTATCAGCGTTTTCACTGATGTGAGTTAAGCTTCCATGTTGGGTTTCGCTCATGTGTCAACACAATGTCTGGAATTTTATCGATTTCCCACTAACTGTTATTGTCTTTGTGTTTTATTAACGCTGATAGACAAACATGTGCTGCTTGTGGCCACGGCTCACTTACAGACCTGACCCTGGTTAGACGACAAAAAGATCAAAGAAAATAAAACGATAATAACAGAAACATTTAAGAACAGCTGTTTCACTGATCGTTAATGTTTTTATTTCAGGTGGCCTGATCTGTAAAGAGGAGCGGCCAATCTCCAAACACATCAGCCGCTGATGCCAGAGACACGTTAAAGCGTGTTTCTGTCTCAGAAATGTTTGAGCAATGTCTCTTTGGTCACCCATCACGCTGGGATGCCTTCACTTTCAGATTGAGATGATTTCTTTCCACACTCGTCGCTGACAGACTTGGTGGGAAACAGTCGAGATGAGAATGTCTAAAGTGGATGTTCAGAGACATTCAGCATCGGCGCTCTGCTCCTGACTCAGTTTCCTTCTGGAGTGATCGTCGAGCATCAGTTCAGGACCAACAAAAGCCTGCCTTCAGTTTGGCTTCACAGACTTAAAAGCTGAAACCTGTTCGGTCATCCAGGCTGTCCAGTACTGAGACGCTCCAAACTAAAAAACAGGGAACAGTGTCCAGATTTAGAGTCAACAGGTGAAATCTGTGAGCGAATCCCAGCAGCAAAGTTCACTGCAGAAACATGTTCCAACAAAGTTCTTCCTGTTAAAAGGAAATTCTTCTCTAAGTGTTCGTTGTGCATCGTCTGATTGGTGGTTTCTCTCTAATGTCAGAATTTCTCAGTCTGTAGAGCTCAAGACTTGATTTTGGGGAATAAATGTAATTTTTGTCTCCAGCTGAGGAGATTTTGGACTTCTGCAACTTCCCTTTAACCTCTTAAGCCCCAACGCCCCTCCCCCTCCCCCTCCAGGGGCAAAAGGCAGGAGATCAGGTAGACTTGGGTCTTAAGAGGTTAATTGAATTATGGAGCTGTGCTCACAGGTCATCTGACCGGTTTCTCCTGCATATACAGGGAGGGGACAGAGCACACTCTGCTGCCTTTGCACGCTGGACTCATCTAAAACACATTTACCTGCGCAAACACAGGTGTAAGAGCCATGATTTGTAAAGCTACGTTATCTGAGATCAGAGATATTACAGAGGCTCTTTCACCAAACTGCAGTCTCTCTTTTGTGCCCTGCAAAAACACGTCCTCCTGTTGATACTCGGTGCAGCAGTTTCATGAAGTCGTGGCCTTTGTTCTTCTCCGCTGGCGGGTGGAGCACAGCTCGCGTGTCTGGCAGGCAGAAGGTACACAGCAGGGACTCGCTGCTTCCTCTGTGAGTGGACTTTCACTCTGTGAGTGTGCACTGAGCAGGTTTACACTTACATTATCTCACGCTGCAGAACCAGAGCAGCGCCTCAGCTCGTGTTCTGTCTCCTTCCTGTTCCTAGATAGTAGTTTTCATGTCAGCACAACACACACGCACACACACGCACACACTCGGCTGTTTGCAGTGCTTGTTTCCTAGGCTTTCAGGAGAAGCGGTGTTTTATCAGGTACACGGCAGTGCTTCATACAGAGACAGAAAAGCCATGAATGTACCTCCAGATATCTGGTTTCGATTGGCTCGGCCTGCTTCCTGTTACAGTCTGCCCGAGCACACAGACTCACAGAACACTTAAAATGATTGTTTTTGGTTTTTATGTCACAAGTATTCTTATTGCACTTCAGCTAATTTTACAGGAACTTCTTTGACTGTTACCGATCATCAGGAACACTGTGGCGCTTTCCCCGGCTGAGAAGCATCACTTCATGAAAGCCAGTTTTCTGTCCTCTCAGGATGTAACTCGGTGTGTTGGTGCAGGCGGTGCGGACTCGGCCGTCTGACTTCTGCATGACTTTAAAGCCTTTCCTGGATTAACTGTGTGGAAAAACAAAACCCGCTGAGTCTGCAAATCCAAAGTTTGGTTAATAATGGATGCTGTTGTTCTCTTAGCTGGTCTCTGCCACAAACAAACTCTCATTTAAATGAATCGACAGATTTTATTGTCATTTCAACCATGTACAGTACAGAGTGAAGTGAGGCAGCGTTCCGCCGAGACCCTGGTGCTACTACATGTAACACACAAACACAAAAGTGCAATGTGCAAACAAATGCACAAATAAACAAGATAAGACAGAACAGGACGACACACACAACACAGTGCTCTGCAGTGTTGTGACAGCCATGAAACTCGTTTTACTTCCCAGAGACGTATTTATTAGATCAGGTATATTTTGGTCTCATGAAAGGAAACACCCTGATCTGCCTTCATCCCTTCATCAGACACGGTGATGTGATTAGAGAGAAAGCTGCCTGAGCTCTTTTCACGGTCCCTAACAGTGTTGGTGGTCTCCGTTTTCACAGGCGTGGACTGCAACTGTCCCAGCTGACAGCGAGCCTCCACTCCAACCCCACATCCACGAAGAACACGCACTCAGTGAAGGAGATTTGAGTCTTCGCGGCCTCGTTTTTATCTTTGTTATTATAACTTTGTATTCTGTGTGTCACATGTGGCATCCATATGATCGATAAAAACAAACTGAAGTTGGTGTGTTTTATTTTGAAAGCTTCCGGTGATGTGCGCGTGTATATGTGTGTGTGCGCGCTCCCGCAGAGTAGCGCTCCGGTGTGAGTCCCGGAGAGAGGCAGGATCATGTCCCCGCTGCTGCTGCTGGTGCTCGGCCTGCTCCTGCCGCTGCTCCTGCTGGTCCTGCGCGGCAGGACGAGGTGAGTCCGCCCGCATCTCTGTCCGGCCCGGCTCGGCTCGGCTCGGCTCTGATTTTTCGTGTCTGTGTTGATGAGAAAAGTTGTTGCACGCGGAGCTCCTGATTGGCTCGGAAACGTGTCGGTGATTATCGGCATTGTAACATTTTTCATGAACGATGTTTTCGTGTTTGTTCTGTAGTTTTGACCCGGGTCACGTTCACTGCTAGTCCGACTGTAATGTTTCCCAGCAGCGAAGCAAAGGGTGGGGTAGCCTGGGGTCACTGCGGGACGGAAGTGCTCGTTGTCCCGTTCCAGACTCGGGCACATGATGGAAGTGTGTTGAGATCGATGCTGCCACAGGAAGTGGAAGAAGATCAACACGCACACGAAAGGAAACAAAGAGATGGAGGATGAGGTCACTGAGTGAGAGACGACCAGAGGTCAAAGTGGGGAGAAGCTCAGACTCACGCGCAGACCCGGTGCATCACAGAGACGCTACAGAAGCTGCGCTGAAGTCTTAGTTTGAGTCCTAGAGGCAGCTTCAGATGGATGGTGACCTGCCCCTACCCCAGTATCGCAGGCTGGTCAGCCGTGAATCTCCTCAAAACCTCCTCCTCAGGACAACTGTAGCTGAAGGAGAGGCTTCTGCTCCCCTCGGGAGACTCCGGGTCTGATGAAGAGCCCAGAACTCGTGCAGAAGGACTTCAGGTCTGTCAGCACTGAGCTGTCGGGTATCGAGCTTCATCTCGATGATCCTCGGGTGACAGACTCATCGATAAGATGAATGAAGCAGATCAGAGAGACGATCGATGCAAAAGAAAAATACAGGCAGCAAATCGGTGAAAGTTAATGAACCACAGAAGAGCAAAACAATCAGCTGAGGTGGAGAAACCCGAGGGCCGCAAAACTCCTGCAGTGAGGGTGTGAGGACGTGTCAGCATTACCAGAGGGGCAAACCATCATCGCCCTGCAGAGGGGAAATCGGTCCAGCGTGGTCATCCCAGTTACTAATGGCAGGAACTAGGGGTGGGGGAAAAATCGATACTGTGTAGTATCGTGATATTTTGTTTGCTAATAATGTATCGATACAGGGACAGCAGAAATCGATATGTTGTTACAAAAAAGGTTTTTGTGCTCTGACTTCAGAGCACGTTGATCCTTTTTCTGAGCAAGAATCCTGACACTGTCAAATGTGTTTTAACTTTTCTTATTGCAGCAATAAACATGACAGTTTGCTTATTTTAATTTAAGACATGTTTTATTTTAATTAAGTTTAAAACTTTTTTATTTAATGTAAAATTATATTTTGTTTTAATTTACTTTCAAATCCTTCAGTTGCTGAAGGGGCTGCATAGTTTTCATAAATAGCTGTAATTGTACCAGATGGTTTCAGTTAAGTTGGACTAGACTGTAATACAAACCGTTCAGTTTGTCAACAATAAAACTGAAATGAGAGAAAGACTGAGTGCGAGACTTTGATATTAGATAAAATGAATATTGATGAAGTTTACCTTTATGTACAGAATCTGAATATCGCAAAATATTTTTAAAAATTGCAATAATATCGTATCGTGCGTTAAGTATTGTGATAATATCGTATCGTGGGATGTACGGTGATTCCCACCTCCAGCAGGAACCATGACATCACCCTCATCCTTCGCGCCGCGCCGGGCGACTGCAGCGAGTTACAGCTGTTTGCCCTGTAGACGGCGATCACTGGTTAAGTAAGTTGACTCCTGCCGCTGGAGGGAAGGAGCGTACGGTGAGGGGGAGAAATGCAGCCGTGATTTATGGGAGCCACCTGTTTCAGCTGACCCCAGATCAGCAGGTGAGACGGCTGCTTTTTCCAAAGATGAGAATGAGAATGAAATGGGATGCATCCCGTCTCTGACGCAGCGTGACGTCATCCCATCCCTCCTGCTCAACACATGCTCAGCGTCCTGAGCAGGAGTGCATGGTTCTCAGCGCTGGTGCAAGGCGGACCATCATGGAGGACAGCAGCACGCCACTCACAGCCTTTATCACACATTTTGGGAACGGCTGGCTTCCCTTCGGCTTGTGCTCGGCTCCAGCGCAGTATAGACGAATGCTTTTGCAGGTGGGACAGGTGAGATCTCTGAGCCACGTTTGGATGAATTTGGTCGGCACCGAATCATTCGAGGAGCATCTGATTGATGCGCCTGGTGTGAAGCTGACTCCAGAACAGTGTGGGGTGTTTGAAGACGCCCTCGGCTCACGAGTGACGTCGTTCACTCAGCGTTTGAAGCGAGCGGCTAACCCTGAGAATCCTGAAGCATCGACAGAAACTCTGAAGGCAGATTTCTCTGGTTTCTTTCTTCTCGCAGCAGATTTGTGGTTGCACATCCAGAGTTTCCGAGCATTTCGAACGACTGTAAGGATTTAAACGCTCAGGCTTCAAACTCTGCTGTTCCAGGACAGTGCCTCCTCAGACTGCACGCTCCGTCCAGCTCTGTCCTGTTCTGGATCCTTATGCTGGATTCCCACAGCTGAGTGGGAGCGCTGATGTCCATCTGGTGGGATGTTCCAAATATTTCTGTCTTGCATTCTTGAACTCTTTGTCCCCGCGGTCGTTCTCAGAGCGCCGATCGCCTCCACGTCTTGGTCTCTGACACACTCGGCGTCTCACAGCGGACACTCGGTGTCTGGACCGACACACAGCGCGTCATTCCTCAGTTTCCACACTTTGCAGTCTGACACAGCTGCTGCAGGTTCATCTAAACTGAGCACATGAAACGGGACGATGTCTCTGAAATATCAGTAACCCGGCTTCACGGGTTTCACCTGGATGAGACGGACGGTGTGGTCACGTGGCACAGCGTGGGATAGAAAGGCACGCAGGGATCTCTGCAGGGAGTGACTGAGTGACTGGAGGTGGGAGGCTGATGTTTGAGTGTGTGCAGACACGGCTTCGTTAGGTTTGGCCGCACGTTAGTGCACACACACCGGCTGTTGGTCAGGTGACTCGTTCTGCAGATGCACTCATACTTTACACCCAACCAGCTACCGGGAGAGACTCACACCCGGCTCTCTGGTCTGCTTCATATATCTGTTGTGTTTTAACCTCGTTGTGAAGCACTTTAGTGTACCTTTGGTTTTAAATGTGCGATAGAAATAAAGTTGTTTTGTATTCAGATGACGTAATGAGAGCAGATTAACTGATAGTGTGGCTGTCTGGCCCCAATGAAAGGCTTCCTGTCTGTGTTTGAAGAGAACTGGGCCGCCTTCAGGGTGTCCCGTGACCTTTTGCTCCCAGGAGGAAGTTCCTCTCAGTGTGAGGCACAAAGACTGGAAGTGCAGAGGAACACCGAGCAGCTCAGGAGGAAACTCACAGCGAGAACCTCAGATTGGTTAAAGGGTGGAACGTTTCCAGCCGCTGCGCTTGAATGCGGCGCAGTAATGACCCTGCTGCTCGGTCCTTTGTACAAGTTGTTTTCTCGAGGCAGTGAGGCGCCCTTCAGCTCGGACACGGCAGGGCCGCGTTTCTCTTTGTTCCCCCGGAGTCACGATTCCTCTCACGGCCCGTGGGAGTCGTGCAGAGTCTTAGTTTCACTCCTTGGTTACGTTTAAAGACATCTCTTTACATCTCGTTACTTTCTGCCTTTGTGTGCGTCCTTTTTACCTGAAGGTCAGGTGAAGGTGATTAAGACAGATGTAAATGTAGGAATGAGTGAAGGAAAGCCTCGGGTTTGTGGACGTAGCGAAGGAGGACATGCAGTGACAGAGGAGGACGCTGGGACAGAAGATGTGACTCCTGGAGGGAGCAGCTCAGAGAGAAAGGCCTCACTTTGCATCGCTTTCAGAAATGCTGTGTTTGTGTTGCACTTCTCTGGGGTCACATTGTGTGTGCTTGTTTGTGTACACGAGTCCATCAGTAGTGTGAACACAGAGCATCACTGTGACCGACGACTGCTTCGAGGTGATCCGGCTGCAAACGCTGGCAGAGAGCTGAAGTCACTCTGTGTCCTCGTCCCTCGTTAATTCAGGGTTTCGTTCCCTGTTTGCTAATTACGCAGAACATCGGAGGCTTGTTGAGGCATGAACCGTGTAAATGTGACGCTTGTTGTGAAAGAGCCTCTGATAGTTTGTTTCCTGCTGTGTTATCAAACTGAACCTTTCTGTCCAAACGTGGAGCTGGGTGGAGTGTTTCTGGCTTTCTGCACTCGCAGCTCGTTTAGGGTTTGTAACTCAGATCAAAGTGGAGACTCGGCGCTTAAACCCACCGTTGATGTTAGGTCAGGAAGTCGAGCTCAGATTGTGACTGGGCCGGACGCGTTTTCGTGTTTCCTGAGAAATGCCTTCACGACATTCGGGCTTCCACGGCAGAGCTCTGGGTAAACACCGGACTGCTCAGGATTACGGCCATTAATCCAGGGAATGGGGCACAGTGCACACACGGGCTGATGCAGCATGTTAGGCTCCTTGCATTAAATCAAACTGCACTGACTGATTCACTGTTTAAAAGCAAGTTTACATGTGAGCTGACCGAACAGCAGCGAGCCCATAGAAAACAGATCCTGAAGCTCACAGCAGGCAGACGTCTGTTTAATAACCGCAGCAGACTCTGAAGGTGTGTTTTATAGGAGGGAGTGTACAGGAACACCTGAGCCTCCGTCCACAGGAGGATTCAAAGTTCAGATCAGACACGCTGTGTGACGCCAGATAAACTGTTTGATGTCAAACTCACAGAGGTGAAATAATGTGGTTTCTCTTGTGTGTCGCTTGCAGACGAGAAGACGAGCCCCCTTTAATAAAAGGCTGGATTCCTTTCATTGGAAAAGCTCTGGAGTTTGGGAAAGATGCCCACAAATTTCTGAAAGAACATAAGAGGAAGTTTGGAGATGTGTTTACCGTCCAGATAGCAGGTTGGTATTTCCAGCGTCCCTACCAGCCCCATTAAAGAGAGACGGCCTGTCTGCACGTTAGCAGCACAAACTCGTTAAAACAGTCCAGGGCTGCGCTTCAGTCATTCATAAAAATCAAAATCCTGTAAATTATACAAGTGTGACGCACAGATTATTACGGAGCAGGTGACAGGGTGAGCCTGTGTCCATCTTTGCTTTTGACTAGGGCTGCCACGATTACGTCGACTATCAGAATCGTCGACAATACTGATTTAATAGTCGACGCGTCGTTTGAAGCTTTGTAAGATCACAAAAGATGCAGGAATAAGTAGCAGGATTTAAGAGTGTAATAACGGACTGAAACAGAAGATGGCAGCACTGCATGTACAAGGATGCCAGCTGCCGTTAAACCCCGAAGAAGAAGAAGCAGCTCTGTCCCAGAATTCATAGCGCGGCCCTGCTCAGTTTCCAACAATGGCGGCAGCTAGTTAGTTTTAATGTTACTCTTATTATTCTTTCTGGGTCACAAAATAAACGTTTAACATATTTTCAAAGAATGTAGCTGTGTAAACCTCAAATATCTGCTCAGTTTATCAAGACACCGCATATTTTCAAAAGCGCTCCGACGTTTTCGGAGACGTCTGTTACCCACTAGCTCGATAGCGAGCCGGGGGCTAGTCTCACTAGCGCCGTGAGAACACCGGACTCCCGCAAATCGTTTTCAAACCCACCGCCGTCTTTCGCTACTCAGGTTAAACATGATATATGAGTCACTTAGATAACTTAAAAATGTTGTTTGGCTTTTTTCAGTATTTTATTTGTTCCTGAGTAAATCGGTTTGGCTGAGATTAAAGTTATAGTTTTTACACAGCTGAATAAACGTCAAGCAGACAGCTGATCATCAGAAGTGTGAGATGCTCGAGAATATACTCCGGTGTCCTGTTATATTTTAGATAGCAAGGAGTTTATTAAACTTCACCGAAACAATCTGCAAACTTCATTAAAACTTAATAAACTATCATCTTGTCTTTATTTTTAGTTAGCACCTTAAACACTTACAGCTGTAAGCTAATGATAGTTATATAAGAGCAGATGCTGCTGGTGCAATAAGCTGTAGTTTTACATTGAATGGATGATGATCTGATTAGTCGACTAGTCGACTCAAAATAATCGTTTGTGGCGGCCCTACTTTTGACACACTCCTTCTATACCCAATCACCTGAGTGACCACGAGCCAGTGAAGCTGTGCGCTGTTTCCGGGTCATTATACATATCAATGTCATGTTCAAGGTTTCTAAATAGTCAAACTTTATATTATTTACTTGTGATACTAATATGTTTTCTCTGGGAATGATTCTGAGGAACTTATCAATAATGTAGGTGATGAATAAGACAGAATTAAGGTGAATGATGGGACGCAGACACAAGTAGAAAATGAAAAAGCTGAAATAGTAAAGCAGAATAAATTCTTAGGATTGATAATATCAGACACGTAGTCATGACCAAATTAAAGATTATAACTGTCTCTGCAGACGTTGTAGTGTCGAGCTGTGAGGAAATAATGATAAAAATGCACAAAATGATCTTTTCAGGACACTTCTTATAACACACAGTTGGGTATTTTCATCATACAAATGTCTTATTTTTACAGTCAAAATAATTAAAACTTCAGGGCTTTGTTAGTTGGTGTTCGAGCTGTTAGAGTTAGATAATGTTTAGAGCTCAAAGTAATCTATTACCAGTTGATATTTAAGATCCTTTGGACCACAGAGATGGTTGATTTTAACGTGCTCGTGGTGAGAACATCTGGGAACGGTTTTTAGTCTGTGTTTGGGTTAAATCGTGTATTAATGCAGACGTGGTTTAATGCAGTGATGGGCTGAGGCAGCATGATAATAGAACATATTACGTACACTCAGGAAGAAGCTGCATGCCTGAGCTGAGCTACGTTACTTCTTCCCACTGCTCTTTGAGCACCTGTTGTACTAGAAGATAGTATTCTCCTTCCTGTATATACGCTCTTGTATATACAGGAAGGAGAATACCATCTTGTGTATATATGTACGCACATGCTCAAAGTGATCAGTCGGCTCCTCCAGCTGTTTCTCTTCAGGACCACTGATCTTTCCAGCTGTTTTGTTTTTTTGTTGTTGTTTTTTTTGCTCTGTCCCAACTTTTTATAGACATGCTGACCTTTTATCTTAAAAAGCTCCAGTCTGAGATTAAATACCTGATACGGTTTGCATCTTTTATAAATACAGGTAAATACATGACCTTCATCATGGATCCTTTTCTGTATCCCAACATCATCAAACAAGGCCGGCAGCTGGACTTTGACGAGTTCTCCAACAGTGTGGCATCATTTGCCTTTGGTTATCCACCTGTTACTAGCAAGTTCCCCGGCCTGAAGGAGCAGATCACACGCGGCTTCATTCTCCTCCAAGGGGATAACCTCACGCCCCTGACAGAGAGCATGATGGGTAACCTGATGCTGGTATTTCGTCAGGACTACCTGGACCAGGAGAGCAGCTGGAAGACCGCCTACATGCACAAGTTCTGCAACTCGATCATGTTCGAGGCGACCTTTCTCACCATGTACGGCAAGCCGCCATCCGCCAGCCGCCACAGCGGGATGAGCGTCCTGGAGACGGACTTCATCCAGTTTGACAAGATGTTTCCGCTCCTCGTCGCTCAGATACCCATCTGGCTGCTGGGACGGACTAGGGCGATCCGCGAGAGGCTCATCAACTACTTCCTGCCGCACCAGATGTCTTGCTGGTCACATTCTTCAGAGTTCATCAGGACACGATTCGAGATGTTTGAGCAGTATGACACGCTGAGGGATTTCGACAAAGCAGGTAGATAATTAGCTGCTGTGCAAACATGTTTCTGCTGTCCTACAGCCCAGACCTCGAGTGGCTCATGTGCAGCTGTGGTCGGAGGTTAACATCCACCCATCGTGGGCGTGAACTTGTCTTGGTCATTTCAAGTTTTGAATCACTTCTATGAACTCTTCTAATAAATGTCCCTCAGCAAATCCCACCTTGACCAAATGCTTTTGGTTTCCATCATCAAGCTTCTACCAAGTTTGGCTCTATATGATGATATTTATTTAATGGTAGAGTTCATCTAAATTGAACTGACTCTGCTTTTAAGCACAGTCCCAAATACTTAACGGGGGTTTTGTGGAGGCTGTTGCAGAAGCGTAATGTCAGCCTGCTTTATGTGTTTGCAGCTGCTGATGGATTTAGGCCTTTCTTCCCTCCCCTGTGCAGTGTACCAGTGCCACTGGCAGCTCAACAGCCCACAATATTGACAATAATTGTTTTTGTGACCTGAGTTTAAATGCTGCGTGGAAGCTTTTTGTGGATGACATTCTGCATCCTGCTGACTTTCAGCTCATCACTTTGCCATCCTGTGGGCGTCTCTGGGGAACACGGTTCCTGCTATTTTCTGGGTCACGTATTACCTGGTGAGTCACCCTGAGGCGCTGCAGTTCGTCCGTCGGGAGCTCGAGGACGTCCTGAGACTCAGCGGGGTGGAATTCAGCAGAGATAAGGATGTGACGCTGACCCCAGCGCACCTGGAGAAACTTCTCTACATGGGTACGTGCACACAGAGATTCTGCATTCGTACACTTAGAGATGTGAACCTGAAGATCATTGACCCGACTTTCTCCACAGAGAGCGCCATCGAGGAGAGCCTCCGCCTGTGCTCGGCCTCCATGAACATCCGGGTGGCTCAGGAGGACTTCAGTCTGCGTCTGGATGCCGAGCGCTCGGCGGCCGTCAGAAAGGGAGACATCATTGCCCTGTATCCTCAGGCTATGCACCTGGACCCCGAGATCTACGAGGACCCACAGGTACGCTGGACCACTTTTCAACTTAAAAGGACTCAGTGCACCTTAATACATGCATTTGTTGTTTTGAACTGATTACATACCTGCCTTAAGGTGAGACTTTAAAAAATCCAAATGACAGCGTGGCATTTCTTTCTTTGCGTTTGTATTCAGAGGGGCTGTTACCCCTGAAGCCTTGAATCCCTGCAGAATCACAGTTCTGGTTTTTGTGTAACTTTAAGGTGTTTTCATCCAGTCATGTGATCAACTCCAAATTAAGAGGAAAGTCTGGAAACCTTTGAAATCCACACAGACTGATTATCTGCTGTTGGGGGAAATGATGGGTTATTAAAGCAGCACAGGGAACAATACTGCCATCTGTTGGCATTTTAGTCAAACTCCATCCTCCATCCATTTTTCTTCCGCTTTCCAGCTTATCAGCACCTCAGCCTGTCCCAGGAGTGACGGGGTGAAAGGTCATCATTCTGTGGCAGGGCTCCATCTGAGCCCAGGTTTATTAAGTCGGTGGTTTCTTCCTCTCAGGGCTTATAGCCGAAGCTGTAACAGTCATTTGAAGTGAAGGGATGCCACGTTTGACTGTTCGTCACGCTGTCGTTCTTCTCTCTGTGCCGTCAGACGTTCCGGTTCGACCGCTACGTGCAGAACGGCCAGAAGAAGACCAACTTCTACAAGCGTGGCCAGAAGCTCAAGCATTACCTCATGCCTTTCGGCTCAGGTGCCAGCAAGTGTCCCGGACGTTTCTTCGCAATCAATGAGATCAAACTGTTCCTGTCCGTGATCCTGCTTTACTTGGACCTGGAGTTGGAGGAGGGCCAGAGCAAAGCCACCTTTGACCTCAGCAGAGCCGGCCTGGGAGTCATGCTACCAGCTGAAGATGTCCGCTTCCGCTACAGGCTGCGGCCTGTCTAACGGGGACCCCCCCAGCAGGTGAGGCTCCTCTGCACGGGCATATCCAACCTGGTGTTCGTAGAATTCTCGATCACGTTCTGCTCAGATTTTTCTAATTTCTGCTTCATTTTCAGTCGTCCTGGTTCCCTGTGAGCGCCGATCTCGCGGCGTGCACTTCTGCGCACAGCCTGGACAGCGAGAGACCAGAAAGAACCAGACGTGCTGCACATGAACGGCTGTGGAGACGCTGGACAGGTTGAAGCTTCCAGCCTGTCGGATTTTTTGCCTTAAAGCTTCGTCAGTTTTAAAAGAAGACCGAAAGTAATTACTACGTATTTTTGCACCTTGGTTATTGTCCTTGTTTTCTGTGCCTCGGTTCTGTTTGCCAGTATGTACCTTTATGTAGCACTGGGGTGTAAATACTGTATGAGCCAGGAGCTTCAGGTAAACAGTGTTGCATTCGCATGCTTTCATATTAACACTGCAGCTCTCAAAGTTAAAGGAACAGTCCACACTGTGTAGGAAGTCCGGCCGCGGTTAGCTTTGCGTAAACACAAGCGTCCACAGCGTACTTCAGAGTCGGCTGTGAACACCGTTAGATTGAGAATTTCTACAGTGGCGGACGTGGACAAAATGCTGTTAATTTTACTCTCTGCAGTGTTTACATGCTTGCATACACACAGTTACTGTGCCTCCACAAACAGCACTCTGTTCTGCTTCTATGGCCCGTCTTTGTTTACTCTTTCCCACCCAGGCTTCTAGGCCTCTGATTGGCCAACACGGTTAGGAATATATCGCCACCTGTTGCTTTGGCATGTTCATAGCAGCGTTTTCCTTCATTTTTGCGTTTACCTGTGGACGTTTTTTTTTTTTTGTTGTTTTTTTTTAAACAAGAACGGAAAATCTCAGTTTTCAAAAATACGTGTGGACGTAGCCTAAAGCTGTCAGCAGGCTGAGATGGAAACTTGTCAGATCAGGAGGGTCCGACTCCAGGCCTCGAGGGCCGGCGTCCTGCAGGTTTTAGACGTGTCAGCTGATTTAAATGGCTAAATGATGACCTCCCTACATGTCTTGAAGGTCTCCAGAGGCCTGGTGATGAACTAATCATGTGATTCAGGTGTGCTGACCCAGGGTGAGATCTGCAGGACGCCGGCCCTCGAGGCCTGGAGTTGGACCCTCCTGTGTTTGTCCCACAGGGTGCAGCGAGTCAGTGCCACCTGCATGTAACGAGGTCAGCCGTTAACGGCACGCTCTTAGTCAGAGCGGTGGCGTGGCCCTCTGAGGAGCGTGTAAAAACAGCCGATGATAACCCTGCACCGGACTTCCTGGACAGTGAGGCTGTTCCTGTAGCGCCACCTAGTGTCAGCACGCTGAGCACGTCAGACTGCAGGTGGAAAACGATGTTTCAGATCTGTGGTGTGAGTGCACAGTGAACCAGCTGACAGATTTAATGTGAAACTGTCCCACCTGTGGATGAACTGTGCGAGGACCTGCAGGGCGCCGTTAAAGGAGCAGTTCACCTCAAAATCAGGTGTGTTGTAGGTCCAACTGCTCTTCCCTCACGGGGATGTGAGGAGATGCACCGGCACCGAGCTTTTAACAAGTGTTTCATTCAGGAACTATTTTCTTTGCACTAATTACTCTAAAATGTGTTGATTTGGGGGTGAGCCGTCCCTGTACTGCAGCCTGTGGACGAGACGCTGTGTGCCAAGGTACAGAGGGCCTGATACTCCACAGTAATACCCGTACATGTGTATTTTGATGCATTTCAGGTGATTTTGGTCTTTTATTATTAAAAAAAAATGTAACGTGCTGTGTCGCGTGGTGTTATGTAGCCTGAGCAGCACAGACGCCGAGCACGACCAGCTTCTCTCTAAACTCGCGTCTTTCTTTGGCCATGAAGGTCTAAACGGAGCAGACAGATTTAATCAGGGTGATGATTACAGCTCCACTCAGGAAATTCATTTAGCAGTTACGCCCAGTGCCAGGAGACGCACACCATCGAACGCTAATGACGCAGTGGTTCCCAAACTGTTTTTACTGGGCCCCCTTTGTTTTACAAGAAAAATGTTTGTCTGTGTAATAATATTCAACACTGCTGTCAATGCATTTTTCAAAAAATGCAAAATGTGTTCAAAAACATAAACAGCTGTGGGATCCTGTTTGTCTGTGACAGGGGGAACAAACTGTGGCAGGATCAGCCTGATGTTATTTGTATCCTGCTGTAACTTTACTGTATAAAGAGAAAACATCTCCAACATGTCAGGAGCAGTCAGTCATTACAACAAGTGTTTGTGAACTAAAAATCAAGAATGTGGGATCCTGTTTGTCCGTGATTTGAAAAGCCCAGCGCTGCTCCCGATGAAGGGGAAAGCAACCCTGCAGGGAGACCTACCTCAGCACTTGTGCAGGTGAAGCCAAAGTGAAGATTTGCTTCATCATATTTTCTTTGGCTTTGAATGAAGTTGGTTTGGAAACATATTCAGCGATGCTTCATCTCCTGCTTTGCGTTTGTGTGGGCGTCGATTCAGCAGATTCAGAGGAGACTCAGCAGGGACACACAGAGCCTTCTCCGAGATTCAAACGTGCTCGTGAAGCTCAAAGTCTGAAATGATGAGTGATGCCCAGGTCGCTGCAGCTTCGTGCGTCTCAGTACGTCTGCAGACACACCAGATCCACGCCCACTGGACCTTCTTTTATTTACAGTCTATAGTTGCTGTTCAGTCTTCCTCTTTGTTTTCTTTTATTTGTGACGTGTGCAAATTGGAATTAGAATTCAACTTTATTGT
Source organism: Simochromis diagramma (assembly GCF_900408965.1). Lineage (NCBI taxonomy): Eukaryota > Metazoa > Chordata > Actinopteri > Cichliformes > Cichlidae > Simochromis > Simochromis diagramma. The sequence continues at coordinate 284,523 of NW_024386751.1, forward strand.
CATTGCGCAGGTACAGGGCGACGAAATGCAGTTTGCATCCATCCAGAAGTGCTTTAGTGATATAGATATATTACAATATATATTAGCAATAATATAGATATGCAAGTATATTACAGAAAAAGTTCATATTACTGCGTACAGCCCAAACAACAAACTCCAAACACTGAAATAAAACCGGTGACGTTCTCGGCCGGACGTTCAGTCTGCGAGAAGTGGCGGAAGTAAACAAAATAAAGTCGCTTTCCACGTGTGTCTGAGCAGGAAGTGAGTGTGTGAGCTGAGTGTGTGAGCTGCGGCAGCAACGATGCCTTCAGTTCAGTATCTGAGAGAGTTTATCAACGAGCGACTAACTGCTGCTGCTGAACAAATATTCTTGGAGTTTGAAAAAACGATCGTCCAGTACGAGGAAGAGATCGACCGTCAGCGCAGACTGCTGGATATCACCTGGAAACCCCAAATCAAGCTGCACAGGACAGGTGAGTGTCCCTCTGAGGGAGGATCCTGATCACAGCTCTGCGGGACGTCTAACCAAACTTTTGTTTAAAGTGTGACGAAGTAGTGCAGTGACTCAAACTCGTGTTTTATTCACATCGTGTTTAACACTTTTCACTAGTTGTGAAACATGAGCTCGTTTTGAACTTGACGGCAGCAGCAGCTCTTAAGGAGGCACCGCCGATCATGTGACCTGTCAGCAGCTCGGTCACATGATCGGCTATAAAAGAAAGAGAGAGAGAGAGAGAGGGGGGGGGGGTCAGAGAGGCTGAGCGTCACCCACGTGCAGAAACAGCATCTGCGTGTTCGCTGTTGTGAGTGAAATGAGTTTCTTTGGTCCTAAGGAGAGTGCACGCTGTCTCTGCTCCCGTCCATGGGGCGCCGTTTGTAAAGTGCTGAAATTAACGGCAGCATTTTTCCACATTTAGCTCAAAGCCTTACAAAAACATGTTTTTTCGAGTAATTTTTTACAGCATTTAAAATATTTGTACCTTTTCATCAAATGTTAAATCTAAATGTGACAGAAAACTAAATGTTTAGGCTAATATGCAAATTTATTGTACGGATCAACGAAAATACCAAAATAAAAGCTTCCCGAAAACCTCCGGTGCAAAATTGTGTCTGCTCTCCTCCTCACTTCTCCCCGCCATGTGCTGCTTCACTTCTTGCCTACGATCGCTGGACATGTGCTGCAGCGATTGTGCAGTGGAGACTGCAGCTGCTAACAGTGCACTACTGCTGAACCTTTGGATGGCCGACAAAACGGATCTCCCGATGTTTTCAGCTAAATCGCCCGACGTGCTTTCTCATGGTCGGGTTATGGCTGAATTCCAGTGGAATGGCGGTCCCGCCATAATAGACGTTCCAGCCCTAAACCTAACCTTATCCATAACCATAACCTTATTCTTAAACTTAACTAGCAGTTAAATGACGTAAAATAGTGTTTTCCAAATCGATTTTTAGAAAATGAACGAACATGTGTAGATTGAGTCTAAACGGTTCTCACGTGCTCTCGTTTTTCCAATGCTGTCATTTAGCCGAAAGCATAAAATGTTGACAATTTGTCACCTAGCGAAAATTATTACGCTCAGGGAGTGAGAACGTGTCTGACCACTACCGGCTCACTTTGCACCGGAGGTTTTCGGAAAGCTTTTATTTTGGTATTTCCGCTGATCCGTGCATGTTAGCCTAAACATTTAGATTTAACATTTAAAATTCTGTTTTAAATATGAAAAGTTACAAATATTTTACTAAATGTTGTAAAAAAGGACTTGTTTGAGCTAAATGTGGAAAAATGTTGCCGTTAATTTCAGCATGTTTCACTTTACAAACGGCGCCCCATACCCGTCACCTTCATGCAGGTGTTTGAAACCTTGAAGCTCCTTCAGACCCTTGAACCTGTGACTTTGTACCGAGCAGAGCTCTGGTTTGCAGACACGTGTGCAGAAATGTGCTGAACGCTCCTGGTTTAGCTCATGTGGAGCTCAAAGACAGATGAGTCTCGTTTTCTTGCCTCTCACCTCTAACCAGTCTCTCAGATGGCCCCGTCCCTCCCTAATCCTGGTTCTCCTGGAAGTAACTTCCTGTTAAAAGGGGAGTTTTTCCTTCCCACTGTCGCCAGGTGTTGTTGTTGTGGTCCCCGCTCTAATATTGTAGGCTGTCACTTATCACCTGATATTAACATATTCTCTAATGTTGCTGTACGAGTAAAGGTGGTGCTGTGGGAGGATCTTTAACAGTCGCCTGCAGGTTATACGTCTTTCTCCCTGTGTGGCGTCTCCTGAGGCAGGGGGCTCTTTTTGACTCGCCGCCCGCAGGTGCATCAGGTTAAGTTGTTTCCATGGTGAAAGTTTTCTGTTGATTGAGTATGAAAAAGTTTATCCCACCGTTCTGAAACAACTTTGAGCTGAATGTCAATCCAGGAGGTGCTGAAGTACTGCACTCACCTGCGCAGGTGTTCTCAGACACCTGCGCAGGTGCTCTGTGCTCTTCAGTCACTTCAGCTGCAGCGCAGCCATTCAGACGGGGCTTCTGGCCTTCATGCTGCAGTGTGACAGCGTCAGCTGAAGGAGGCTGTGAAGTGGGAATCGTACCCAAACACATCACAGACAGACGGAGCTTTTCAAAATAAAGTGTCAGTTCAAAGACCTGGATGGTATTTTCTGTGTATGCTTTTATTATAAAATATGACAGAAGGGAGGATGTTGGTGTGGCGTTTTGTTTCCCGGTGTTTGGATCATCGTCAGCGCCGAAGAACAAACTGAGACTTCCAGCTCGGTGTCAGCCTCTGAAACGATTCTCTTCAGCCTGTAGCTTCACAGGCACTTGAAGCCAAATGCAACTGAAGCTTTGGCCAGCAGGGGGCAGAGTCTCACCTGTGTCTGTGCTGCTGCTGCACTGTCTCATGTTTCTGTATTTCTTTTGAGTCCTGCCAACACTGGCACCTTTCCCACCAACATGTTCTGAACACTGTTTACAGCTCTGTAAATCATCATCATCTCATATTCCACCGCAGTCTGTGATCAGGCAGTGAGGGTGGAGACCCAATCAGAGCGAACAGAGTGAAATGTGAGCAGAATCAGACGTTTGCGGCTCTAAGGTTCATGACGAGGTTAAACAAAGGTCGTGCTGGATGGCACCACTGTCTGCAGTGAGATTAAGTGAAGTTTATTTATACACAAAGTGCTGAACAACAATTACAACATAATGTTAACAAGGCGCTGTATTAAAAACAGAATTTAGGGTAAAGAAACACAAAAACAAGAGAACCTCTGTCCTGGATTACACAAAGGTTTTAACAGCGTCGGCCGTCCCAGAGCCTCAGGCTGCTGCGAGGCAACGCCGATAGATTGTGAGCGAAGACTGTGAGCAGCAGTGTGTTTGACAAGAAGCTGAGATGAATACTCTGGAGCTTGCTCGTTTAGTGCTCTGTGTGTAAGTGTGAGAACGAAAATCAACCAGGAGCCAATGTAAAGAAACTAAAACGGGGGAAATGTGAGCTGGCTTCCCAGCATGCATCTGGAAGCTGCAGCTTTTGGTTTTGCTTACAGGCTTACAGACACTAAGCCTGTAAAGAGGGGTTCACAATAATCTAAGTGCGCTCATACAAATGCATGAACACTCTTCTCCATCTCAGAGGAGACCACAGCTCGCAATTTAGAGATGTTCCTTAAATCAAAGAAACAGGAACGCGAGATTTTATATGTGAGTCCAAGGAGGACTCAAATACTACAGCAAGGTTACGAGCAATGGTCTTTGCAGACTGATTGATACCTGCTAAAGAAAATGATGTAAAAGAAGAATAACTGTGGACCCAGGGTGTGACCCTGAGGGACCCCACAGGTCAAACAATCAGGGCAGGAGGAGGAGCTGCTTGCCCCAGAATGAGGAAAACCACATAAGTGCTGAGCCAGAAACGGCAGCCAAACCCTGTTAAGTAAAATATTATAACGTACGGTATCAAAGGCAGCGCTGAGGTCAAGCAACACGAGTACAGAGCAGTTTCCTGCATCAGATTTCAGTGGAGTGCTGCTTCTGACGAGCAAACTGAAAGGGATCAGAAATCTGTAGTGTTCATGAGAAAGATCTGAAGAGATTTGTAACAACCTTTTTCTAACAGTTTGCCAATAAATGGTAAGTTTGAAACAGGTCTGTACTTGCTGGGAGAATCAACATTAGGTTTTTAAGTAATGGAATTACCTCAGCATGCTTAAAGTAAGATGGGACACGAGCGTGCCTCGGCGAGCTGTAAATGATAGACAGTAATGGAGATCTCTAACCAGGCTCTCTTTATATGAAACATTAGGCTAACAAAGAGGTTTAGTGCGATTGGACAGAATGAGGTAAATGACTCAGAGCGCTCAGGGCCATCTTCATGAGGGAAAGAATCTGATCTTAAGTCCATCACCTTCACTTTATTTATTTACAGGTTAAACATGTTTAAGGGTTTTGCTGTGTTCCTCTCTCCCTCCAGACGTCCCACAGCAACCTGTCTGTAAGCAGGAGGAGGAGGAGGAGGTTCTCCCTGAGCAGCAGCTCTGGAACCAGGAGAGGAGCTCCAGTGTGGACCTGGAGGAACCAGAACCTCCACAGATTAAAGAGGAACAGGAGGAACTGTGCAGCAGTCAGGAGGGAGAGCAGCTGGGACTGAAGGAGGAGACGGATACCTTCATGGTGACTGCTGCTGAGGAAGGAGAGCACAGTGAACCAGGAGGAGACGGGGAGCAGCTCCTCGCTCACAGCTCTGCTGGAGCTGAGAGCCAGGATCAGGAAGGAGGCAGGAGTGACACATCAGGATCAGAAATCCATGCAAAGACAAAGAATTCTGTCAACAAATCCGTAACCTCAGAGCAGGCTGGAGGTAAAAAGACTGTGACCTGTGACATTTGTGGGAAGACCTTCAAGTTTAAGTCTCACATGGAGCAGCACTACCGGGTCCACACGACTCAGAAGCCGTACGCTTGTCAGACATGCGGGAAATGTTTCATTCAGAGCAGCGTTTTATCCGTCCACATGAGAACGCACACGGGGGAGAAGCCATATTCCTGCGAGCGCTGTGGGAAACGTTTCAGACACAACTGTTCCTTCCTCGCCCACATGAGGAGCCACACGGGCGAGAAGCCGTACCCCTGCAACGTTTGTGGGAAGAGATTTGCTGACTCGTCCTCACTGAAGAAACACACGGTCATCCACACGGCAGAGAAGTCGTTTCTTTGTGAACAGTGTGGGAAAAGTTTCAGTGGAAGTAGAATTTTGAAAGTCCACCTGAAAACTCACAGGAAGTCTGAAGCTTGAGCTCTGGCCACAGGAGTCAGGCGACAGATCAGTCCAGAAACATCTTTCAATTATCAATAAATGTTTTTCTTAGAGCTGTGGCTCTGCGACGTAAAAGGAAGAAAGCAGCGTGACGATGGAGCTGCAGATTTCATTTCGATGAGAGAAGGTCAAAGGTCTTTGGTCATGTTTCTCTAGGAGAAGAGAGACTGTTACCTGGATGAATAAAGGAGAGCTGCTGGCAGGTGAATTGTGTGGTGTCACCAAACGCTCCAGGCTGCAGCTTCCTGTGGATTTCAGAGCTGTGACGCCGCTCGCTGTTCAGCTGCTGTCAGAATGATTTTATTTTCTCAACTAAATAAAATGTTGTAATTTGATCCACATGAACCATAAAAACCTCTTCATAACTAATAAGCAGTGTGGGCCTTATTTTCAGGTAAAGCATGTTAATAACATCTGATGTGATTCGCCGTCCTCAGTTCGACCCCCTCCTCTTAAAGCTTACGCTTTGCTTTCAGCTTTAAAATCACCGGGTTCATCCTCCATCGCCAGCCTCTCAGCTGAGCAGGCGAGGTCTTACTGAGCGCGTGTGCACGCTGCGCTCAAACGAGCCTCGTGGCTGAAAGTAAAGTTCGTCCTCTGGATGTGGGAAACTCGTTTCCAGATGTTCGCTGATTGAAACGATGAAGAGTGAACTGTGGCTCGGCTCAGTTTCTGTCCTCACCTGCCAGGTTTGGACTGACGTGTGTGGTTATCGAGGCGCGTCGGGATTAAAAGGAGAGCGTGACGCAGGTGGATGTGTTTCATGTCACCATGGTAACTCGTGCTGATTCCCTCGTTGAGGAAGTTACCTGCTGTTGTCATTTTGATCCTAATCTGCTGCCACTTTGCAGCTGATCACTCTGATTCCACGCCACAGGTGTCCCCGCCTCTGTTATCGGCAAACGCACGGTGATGCCACATGTGTGTGATGTCACAGCTGATGCTTCAGAGCTCTGATGTGCAGCTGCACAAGCTCAGCACAGGGAGTAAAAAGGTGCTCTCACATGAAGCCCTGATGGGTTAGGCCCTCTGTTTTACAAGAAAAATGTTGCCCCCCCTCCCAAAAAAACAAACAAAAAAAAACACATCCTCCAACCACACACGCCCATATTTTGCTCCATTGTGGTTTATTTCACACCCCCAACATTTAGTAAACAATTAAGCAAACACAAGTAATCTGCAGGTAGTAATAAAATAAACTCTTTTACGCTGCGTCTGCACCTACACGGGTATTTTTGAACACGCAGCTGTTTCGTCCACGTAAACGGCGTTTTGAATCACCGAAAACAGATTTTTTTTTTAAAACTCCTTTTTTGTGTTTCCGTGTGGACGAGGAATACAGAGTTCGTCACGCAGCGTCAAAGGTATGTGCCTTTATTCACGTCACGCTGTGGCCACGTTATTGTTTACATGAGATGAATCGCAGAATAGCAGATAGAGACTAAATACTGTTAATCTGACTGTCTGCAGGTTTTACATGCAGTTACTGTCCCTCCATTTACAAAGGCAGAGGCGTCACTGTGTCATTATTTTACATGTAGTTGTTTTTTCCTGTGTAATAATATTCAACACTGCTGTCAATGCATTTTTCAAAAAATGCAAAATGGGTTTAAAAACATAAACAGCTGTGGGATCCTGTTTGTCCGTGATTTGAACAAATCGTGTCAGGATCAGCCTGATGTTATTTGTATCCTGCTGTAACTTTACTGTATAAAGAGCAAACATCTCCAACATGTCAGGAGCAGTTAGTCATTACAACAAGTGTTTGTGAACTAAAAATCAAGAATGTGGGATCCTGTTTGTCCGTGATTTAAACAGCCCAGCGCTGCTCCCGACGAAGGGAAAACCAATCCTGCAGGAAGACCTACCTCAGCACCTGTGCAGGTGAAGCCAAAGGGAAGATTTGCTTCACCATATTTTCTAGTCTTTGAATGAAGTTGGTTTGGAAACATATTCAGCGATGCTTCATCTCCTGCTTTGCGTTTGCGTGGGCGCCTCATCACAAACCTGTCCATTGTGCTAGCAGTGTCCTCCAAGGGTTCCCCCCCAATGGCTCTGAAGCTCTGGGTTAGGCTAACAGAACAATAATTGTGGTTCTTCTTATGTAAAACTGATTATCTGTGAACGAACAGACTCCACGACAGCTTTTACAACAGCCCTGATCAATGCTCACAGCTGACCTGATTGGCTACCTCCCTGGACTTTTTGGGGGCAATGACAATAATAATAAACATGCACTCATTCTTTTATTTATTTATCAAGTCATCCTTTTTTGCGCTTACCTTTCTGGCACTTCAAGTTACAGTGTTGTGTTTAGTTGTGCGTAGTGCCGACATGGGACAGTTTGATGTTGTTGCATTGTTGTGCTTGGTGTGACTGTGCAATGACAATAAAGACTTGTATTACGTTAACAGGCTTTTGGGTTTGGTTAAAGCAGCTAACCCAAAGAAAGCTGGCTCTTTGCAGCCCTGAGACCAAAGCTGACAGCAGGTCAGAGCGGCGTCCGCGGCCTCGGCCTTGATGGGAACGTGCTGGCCTGCTTTTGTTGTTTTGACAGAACATTTCCAGCGATGATGTTTGCTGTTTTGTTAAACTGTCCTGCTCGTCCTGGAACGATGTTAAACCTGATCCCCTCGTGTCCGCTCAGACAGACCACATATTTGAGCAAGAGTAAGATCCAGATCAAAGAAGCAGCTTCATCTATGACAGAAACGCTGAAGTCGGCCATTTCTTGGCTCCGCCGGGTTAAAATAGATGCTCTGCTCTGTATGAGCCGGTTGCCATGGTGAACGCTCAGAATGGGTCCTAGCAGGAGGCCGAGGACGAAGCTGCAGCTCAGGATTTATTCACTGACTCTGCTTTCAAGCCAGCACGTGCGTTTATTGAGCATTTCCATCAGTTTGCATCGCGCTGGCAGAGGAGGCTGCAGATCAGTTAAGCATAAGTGCCACCGTGCTGACTCGAGGCTGCAGGCGCTCTGCGAACGACGACTCCGGGGGTCGCTCTCCTACGTGACTCTCAGTTCACTGTTTGGATTAAAGTTACAAGAAAGTATCATCAAACCTGAACTCCCCAACATGAATCTGCCGTTAAAGGTCAACATGGAGTGCTCGACCCGTATGAGGCCAGAGGCCTGTGAGCGTTCTGTGCTTCCTGAATTCTGTACATTCAGGTGGGTTTGCTGTGGCTGGTCTCCGGTCAGCCTCTGTGCACGTGTCAATGAAGGAAAACAAGGAAAGCACAGCAAAGAGTCTGAATGACGTCAAAGCTTTCCTCCGTTGGTCTTCTGGTTTTCTGTTTAGAGGAGTTTGTACTCCCAGATCAGACTGTCAGTCGCAGTTTCTCGCTCCGTGACTTCATGGAATGAAGATGAACCTGATAAACTCCTCCTCCTCTGCAGCTTCTCAGCTTTCTGTGTGCACCAAACTGCACTTTTTCTTCTGCCTGTCTGAAGGTAATCCTCAAATAAAACAAAAACTGCTCTTCGTGACTCGGCACACAACATGTTCATGTTCTGTAATTTCACAACATTTACAGTTCTCGTGAGTTATGAGGAGGCGAGGAGAGGTTGGGTGCTCTGTGATCCAGCCTGCAGAGGACCTGGCTGTCCTCTGCACTAAACACATACTCGTGAGTACAGGAGGATTATCTTCCCCTTTCATCAACCTGCTGTTCCTACACTGTAAGCATGCGTTTAGATACTAACACCTGACATAAGATAAACCTTTATCAGGGAAATTTGCTTGAACATGAAACAAAGTGGACAATACAAAGATAAGAGCAGCAAAAATTAAGAAAAACAATAGAATTGAATAGAATTGAATGTCAGTTGTGCAATAGTAGCAATGCTGTACATAAGAGAGACGAGAGGCGACCATTGTGTGTTGGATGTGTGTGTTGTTATCTGCAAATCAGATTCAGGAGAGTTAAAAGAAACTGTTGGATCTGTTTGCAGACCTGCTGGTTTCCCAGCCGAGCATTCGCATTTTTCAGCAAGTGTCATGAAATTCTTGTCATGGCATGTTGGGGAGAAGGACTGTCCAGATGTAGAAGCAGGAAGCGGTGCGGAGCGAGGCCGCACACATTCACTCATTATTAAAGTAGAAATCACGTCTTGTTCTGTGTGTCAGATTTCTCAGCACAGTTGTTCCAGGCTCGTGCGTTAGACGCTGATCATTTATTATCATTATTATTATTATTATTATTATTATCGACTGAATGCTTCATTTTCAGCTCCTCTACAGTGATCAGATTTCTGTTCTTCTAACAGCAGCTCTGCACTGCACACGCACAAATGTGCAAATATGAGTAAAGCTCCAAGTTGTGATAGGCAGGTTGATCTCAGTGTGTTATAGGAGGCATGAGTGCTGAGTGTATTCACAAAGACGAGCACACTGCGGGCTCCTGAAGGGCCCGATCGCCTGTGATGACCTCGGTCCTCTCCTGGTGATGCAGGTAGCTGCGCTCACTGGGTCTGGAAGAGGAGGGGGGTGGTCTTGTGATGCATGTTGACATCATATTTGGACTGGAATGAAGTTAAACCTGATAGCTTCTTTCTGCTGCCTGCTCTTAAACACAGCAGCTGGTTTCTGTCCGCATATTTCCTGCTGCTGTCGTGTCTTGCAGACGTGCGACGGACTGGCGCGAGTTTGGGTTCGGATCAGAACTCGCCTTTAATCTGCTGAGAAGAAAAGAAACTCTTGGCTGTCTCTCAGAATTAAAATGCCTCAACTGGACAGAGAAAAGTTGTGCTGCTCGATCTGTCTGGATCTGCCGAAGGATCCGGTGACTCTTCCCTGCGGGCACAGCTACTGCATGATCTGCATTAACAACCATTGGGATGGAGAGGATCAAAGGGGGGTTCACTCTTGTCCCCAGTGCAGGAAAACCTTCATACCGAGGCCAGTGCTGGGCAAAAACACCATGTTAGCAGAGTTGGTGGAGGAGCTGAAGAAAACTGAACTCCAAGCTGCTCCTCCTGTTCATCACAACTATGCTGGACCTGGAGATGTGCCCTGTGATTTCTGCACTGGGAGGAAGCAGAGAGCCACCAAGTCCTGTCTACAGTGTCTGGCCTCCTACTGCGACGATCATCTCCAGCCTCACTACGATTCTCAGGCCTTTCAGAGCCACAAACTGGTTGAAGCCTCAGCAAACCTCCAAGAAAAAATCTGCTCTCTCCACAACAAAGTGAAGGAAGTTTTCTGCCGCAGTGACGAGCAGTGTATCTGCTACCTCTGCTCTATCAGCGAACACAAAGGCCACGACGTCGTGTCACTGGCAGCAGAGCGGGCCGAGAGGCAGAATGAGCTCGATCCATGTCGGCAGAACATCCAGCAGAGAATCCAAGACTTGGAGCAAGATCTGACAGTGCTTCAGAAGCAGGTGGGGGTCATCAACATTTCTGCCGATGAAGCAGCAAGGAATAGCCAGATGGTGTTCAGCCAGCTGGCCCAACTCATCGCGAGACGAAGCTCCGAAGTGCAGCAGCAGATCAGAATCCAGCAGGAAACAGAAACGCGTCGGGTCAAAGAGCTCGAGGAGAAGCTGCAGAACGAGATCGCCGAGTTAAAGAAGAAAGACTGGGAGCTGAAGCAGCTTTCATACACCGAGGACCACCACCGCTTTCTACTCACTTTCTACTCGCTGTCAGCACTCGGCAAATCTACACACACGTCAACGTCCCTCCTCCGAGCTTTGAGGAGGTGATGGCGACGGTATCGCAGCTCAAAGACAAACTCCAAGACCTTCTGAGTCAGGGCTGGACCCAAGGAGAGGCGCCGCTGAGACCAGCAGAGCTCGAGGGTTCAGGGAAGCAACCGCATATAGTGCCAGCACCAACATCCTTCATAACAAAAGAAGAAGAAGTCAAATCGGCAGCCTTCCAACAACAACTACGTGTGGTGCCACCACCACCAGCACCGCCATCTTCTGTGACAAAAGAAGAAGAAGTCAAATCGGCAGCCTTCCAACAACCACGTGTGGTTCCACCAGCAGAGCCCAAGAGTTTCTTGAAACAACCCCGTTTTCCACCAGCACCACATCTAACAGCTTTTCTGGCAACAGCAGCACGCAAAAATTCATTGAAACAACGTGTGGTGCCTCCAGCAGAGCCCACGGCTTTGGCCCCACTACACCCAGCTTTGGTGACGCCGCCGCTACCTTTTGCACCGCCGACAGAGCCCAAGACCAGAAATGAATTCTTACAGTATATGTGTCCAATCACGCTGGATCCAAATACAGTGAGCAAATGGCTGTCACTGTCTGAGGGGAACAGGAAGGTCACGTACATGAAGAAGGAGCAGTCGTACCCTGATCACCCAGAGAGGTTCAGCGACAGCCTTCAGGTCCTCGGCAAAGAAGCTCTGAGTGGACGGTGTTACTGGGAGGTGAAGTGGAGCAAGTTTGTTGCTATAGCGGTCGCCTACAAGAGCATCAGCAGAACAGGAAGTGAGAGTGGATTCGGATTCAACGACAAGTCGTGGGCGTTGTGGTGTCACAGTAACGAGTTCAGACATGACAGCACCACCATGTTCCTACAGGTTCCTCAGTCCAGCAAGATCGGGGTGTACGTGGATCAGAGCGCAGGTATCCTGTCCTTCCACAGCGTCTCCGGCTCCATGACTCTCCTTCAAAAGGTAGAGACCACCTTCACAGAGCCCCTCCACGTCGGACTCTGGGTTTGTTCGGGATCTGCCAAGTTGGTTCAGCTGCTGTAGGATTTCTTTCTGCTTGAACTTCATTTCTTCTGTCTCTGTCCGTCACTTCAGAAGTCAGCTAACATTCCAAAGAAGCCATTTTTCCAAGTTTCAAGCCACTCCGGGAGCTGTCTCTGTACTGTCAAGCCATTTAGAAATCGTTTGGACAAAGTAAATTAAAAGGGAAAAAAGAGCTCTAATAATTCTGAAAACTAAGGATACTTTATCTTATGTGACACCTAATGGTTATCTATTGTTAATCGAGTAGAAATAGGGCTGATCAAAATGCTTTTATGTTTTATTTTGATTTGTTAATTATTTTTCTTTCAGTGATTAAAACCAACTTCTTTTCTCTTTTTTCTAAACGGAGCACCTGATGGCTTTGAACTTTTCTTGTCCATCTTGGTTTTAATTTTGCTCTCCAGTATGAACACAAATCCCCCAACTCGAGGATCACCACAACATAACCTAACAGACCTACACTTTAGTTCACAGATTCACTTTGTCTAAGGTTTATTTCTGGGATTTCACACAACCCAGGATTCAAATCATGAATACATGATGGGCTTGGATTTACAACATTATAAATTAAATGTGCTCTATTTGGAAGCAGCAGGCCCCGCCCCTTTCGACGGGTTGTGTGTGAGACTTTAAATCATCAAACTGTAAATTTTAAATTGTTATTGATCCTTTACTCCTGGTCCTAACGTGTATATTTATTTTCTTACTCCTCTTATATTGTTTGTTTACTTGCACTGCTGTAACTGGAGCCTCGTCGTCTCGTCTCTCTACATACTGGACTGTATGTAGCGGACAATAAAGTTTACTTTGACTTCAGCAGCGCGCAGGCGCACCGAGGGCTCTCGCGCTCACTTTTCCCTATAGAAAAAACATCGGTGCAAATTATAAGTCTGTATCATGATGTCTGGTGTTTTCGTGTTTGTTGGTTTGTTTTTATTTTGTTTTATTTTGCGAGTTGGTCATTAGATGCCGCTCCAGCCGGCCAGAGACTCCCCCGCCGCCCCGCCCTCTCCTCTCTGCGCCGCCAGCAGCAGGCGCACCTCGCAAACGGGGGGCGCCCTTACTCCCAGCAAACGGGCGATAGAAAACCGATCGGTGCCTGTGACATTCCCACTATGCGCTGGCTGATGTCGGGCAGCATGAGCATGGGCAGCATTTTTTTTGCCGACGCCCGTGATGCCGCCCCGGGCTACCGCCCGTGTCGCCCGTATCAAGAACCGCTACTGGCTCCACAAATGTATTAGACCAGCATCCAGTCCGTGTTTATGACACAGCATTCCTGTCATGCTCCGCCTGCCACTGTGCACTTTGATGTTTTATTGTTGTTACACATGAGCGTAAAATTCACAGTTTTACAAAAAAGCTGAAAAAAGTAAATCAGATTAATGTGTCACTTTAATCAAATAATAAAGTTATTTACTTGCATTCCTGGAAAAAAGGTTTTAGCGGTTAAGTGATGTGACTGAGCTGCTGGCTCAACTATCGGTGTAAAAACATGAAGTCACGTGTTTGTGTTTCCTTGATTTAAGAGAATTACAACACGTTTTGACAGAATCTTACAGGATCCGAGTTTCTCCTTTTTATGGCAGGTAGTCTGATATTGTTTGAGCACCTCACTGCTTTATTAAAGCGTCTGTATCTTATTGTTTGGTGGCGCTACTTATTTCATGTTTGTGGAGATTTATGCTTGTGTTTTAGCGCCCTCTAGGGGACACTGGGCACACAAACCCTGGTAAAGCCTTCGGGTCACGTGTTGGTCTGTTTGTTACATTATTCCACTCGTGATATTTTTGTACCTCCATGCTGAAGATGTTGGATCAGAGCAGCGTCTCCTTAAACTGCAGACAGACCACAAATCCTTTGTGGGCGTATATTCATATGATCGCGTGTTTCTGAGAATTCACAGCAGTGTTTGCAGTAACTATTGGTTACAAAGTACCCCGTAGCCCCTATGATCTATAGATGAGTTATATGAGTTTTATTTGCACACAGCTGAGGCAGACTTATATAAACAAGGTAACATTTATGCACAGAGAGGTCGTAGGTCAGCTGCAGCACTGTACCCTAAACAGGCCGAATGTTAACAGAAGCTGTGATTGTAGAGAAGCTAAGCAGACCACAGGACTACCACAACTCCATGACTGAGGACCTGCGTGCACAGAGTTTTAAAGGCAGACAGCAGATCACGTGCCTTACATCGTTTACAGGAGGTGCAGTGTTATTTCACAGTGTGGTACAGAGTGGACTATGGACGCAGCAAGGAGCTGCCCGCTGATGTCACTACATCGCATGTGGGGCAGGAAGTGTGGTCCATCAGAGCTGAGAAGCCATTCTCCTCACTCACCGCCTCCACCACTGCATCAGCACAGGGCCTGCCCTCCTCACCGGTCTTCGGTCTGTTCCTGTCCCCAGACCCGAGCGCAGGAGATGGCCGATGCCCCCGCAGTCATAGAAGAGCCTCAGGAGTGCCTGAGTCAAAACACATAAAAACTCTTAGAATGTGTTGCATATGTGAAGATGCTGCTCTTCTCTGTGTCAGCCTGAGCTGCTGAACGACGGCCCCACAGCATCGCGCTCTGCCTCCTTCAGTAGAAGATATTGTGAGTGCACTGTGACGCTGTGCTGGGCCCATCTCTACACATGACTGTCAGCTTGTTGCCACGCTCTGTGCTGCTCTTTGTGCCCTGAGTGAAGCTAACTCAAACCTGTTTGTGTCGACGTGGATTTATTTCACATTTCCATAACAGGACATACTTTAATCATCATCACATCTCATTATCTTTGGCACAAAGAGGTGTGCGTTTGCATTTTCAAATCTAGACGTTATGTTTTGAACTTTTTACAAATGATTTCCGCCAATGAAGACTCTGAGCACGCCACAAACACATTTAATTCCTCTTTTATTTTAGACCCACATCAAACAATAAAATAGTCTAAAGCCGTGTGTTAGTATTCATTCACGTCAGACTTTTTGGTGTTGAGTATATGAATGATCAGTAGTAGAATGGATATGATTCATTATGGATAAAAACCTGAACGAGGCCTTTTCTTTCCATTTTCTCTCCTTCATTATTTATAACACGCTGTTTATGTATTTATGGCTCAGTTTGGTACATTTAAATAGGTTTTAGGAAGAAAGAAGGACGTTTATTCCAAGCGGAACAAAGTATTTGAACATCCTCCTCCTGCCGGAACTTCAGAGCGGGACATCCGGTGGAAGTAAACAATGAAAAGGCGGCAGTATGGTTGTTCCAGCGTGAACTTTTGGAGGCTTTGTGCTGTGTGTGAGCTGAGTGTGTGAGCTGCGGCAGCAACGATGCCTTCAGCTCAGTATCTGAGAGAGTTTATCAACGAGCGACTAACTGCTGCTGCTGAACAAATATTCTTGGAGTTTGAAAAAACGATCGTCCAGTACGAGGAAGAGATCGACCGTCAGCGCAGACTGCTGGATATCACCTGGAAACCCCAAATCAAGCTGCACAGGACAGGTGAGTGTCCCTCTGAGGGAGGATCCTGATCACAGCTCTGCGGGACGTTAAGTCTGCGCACAGACGCGCGCGCACCGAACAAAAGGTCTCGTGCGTCCTGCGCGGTCTGGGCTCTCTGGAAGGTCGCCAACAGCTCAGCCACGTGATCAAATATCAGCTGATCGATTTGCAGCGTACACACGTGGTAAACTGTCGCGATCAACTCCGGACGTGGCCCCTGACGTCACACTGTGGGTCTGTTTGATGAGCCCGTCTCCTTTCCCTGACCTGGAGCGCGGGCGGCCAATGAGTGCACAGGACAAACTACGTCACCACCATGTTGTCTCTGTTTGTGAAAATAAACCCGGGCTTCATTAAAGCGTGGGTGAGGACACGCCCCGTGGGCTCTCAGGCAGCAGGGATTTAAAATAGCTCTCTACCGACTTACCTGAGCACACCTGCTCAGTCCGCCTCACACCACCTCCACCTGTTTTATAGGCGTGGGGTCAGCTCCAACCAGGCGCAGATGAGTGTCTGGATCCTTAACTGTGGGCCTGTCAGGCTGTCACATGCTGGGGAAAGAAAAACCCAGAGTTATGAACGCCGTGTAACCGTACAGCACCACCACGCCATGAGCTCGCTCTGACAGCAAACCGTGTTCACGTGCAGTCAGCTGTGCCTCGCACGCAGCTCTGGATAAATCCCTGCCTCCACCTGAGGCTCAGTCCTCAGGACCCCGCAGCAGATTTTCAGCAGAGTTCTCCCTGATGGCACAAACGTCCTCCTCTCAGACAGAAACACGACCTGCGTGGGTGCTGCTGTTGGAGCTGCACGGCTGTCGGCTGATTGCTGCTTATTATTACACGTTGTTGCTATTGTCACCATACATAACAGTTATTTAATCCTATTGTTTTTATCTGCTTTTTTAAGTGTTTATTGAAGTTATGCATGAAATGAAATGCACATCGTTTAACGGCTTCCTTAGTTTTAAGACTCATAAGTACAGAGGAGCATTGTAGTCTAGGTGTGTGCACTCACTTCAGGTACTTTTCCTTCACACAGGTGTGAGGACAGAAAAAAACAACACATGTGCAGATAAATGTAGTTTGTAACTGCGTACATGCATGGTGACATTAGTACGTGTTACTATACAGAGTAAAAACATTTAAACATTTATTCCTTCAATGGTGACTATCAGCAATATCCAGCGAAGCCGTGTCTCATACTCTAAAGTCAATAAAGTAATCTTTTCCATCTTATAAATCTGTAACGTTACATGAGTCCAGCTGGGTAATGTTGGTGGATCCTGTGTTGGCCATCATTTGGTCAGCAACACACCAAGTATTTATCTACACCCTGTGTGTCTGAGGGCGTGTGTCCTCTAGGGCCGCCACAAACGATTGTTGTGATAGTCGACTAATCAGATCATCATCCAACGTACAGCTTATCGCACCAGCAGCATCTGCTCTTATATAACTAGCATTAGCTTACAGCTTTAAGTGTTTAAGGTGCTAACTAAAAATAAAGACAAGATGATAGTTTATTAAATTTTAATGAAGTTTGCAGATTGTTTCGGTGAAGTTTAATAAACTCCTTGCTATCTAAAATATAACAGGACACCAGAGTAAATTCTCCAGCGTCTCACACTTCTGATAATCAGCTGTCTGCTTGATGTTTATTCAGCTGTGTAAAAACTATAACTTTAATCTCAGCCAAACCGATTTACTCAGGAACAAATAAAATACTGAAAAAAGCCAAACAATAACATTTTTAAGTTATCTAAGTGACTCATATATCATGTTTAACCTGAGTAGTGAAAGACGGCGGTGAGTTTGAAAACGATTTGCGGGAGTCCGGTGTTCTCACGGCTCTAGTGGGCCTTGCCCCCGGCTCGCTATCGAGCTAGTGGGTAACAGACGTCTCTGAAAACGTCGGAGCGCTTTTGAAAATATGTGGTGTCTTGATAAACTGAGCAGATATTTGAGGTTTACACAGCTACATTCTCGCCTGAAAATATGTTAAACATTTATTTTGTGACCCAGAAAGAATAATAAGAGTAACATTAAAACTAACTAGCTGCCGCCATTGTTGGAAACTGAGCTGGGCCGCGCTATGAATTCTGGGACAGAGCTTCTTCTTCTTCTTCGGGGTTTAACGGCAGCTGGCATCCTTGTACATGCAGTGCTGCCATCTTCTGTTTCAGTCCGTTATTACACTCTTAAATCCTGCTACTTATTCCTGCGTCTTTTGTGATCTTACAAAGCTTCAAACGACGCGTCGACTATTAAATCAGCCGTCGACGATTTTGATCGTAATCGTGACTAGTCGACTTATCGTGTCAGCCCTAGTGTCCTACAAACATGGATTTGAAATAAGAGTAAATATGTGCTACAGATGTTTTGTATCACTTCCTGAACGTCTCTGCAGTAGTTCTTAATATTCTTACAGTCCCAACACGCATGGTAGTGGTGTGCTTCCTCGTAGCCACAGTTGTTGTTGAGTGATGTTGAAATCATGAAGACTTTTGTATATTTCTTAGTTTCTGACCTTTCAGCATTTAGAAAGAGTTGGATGAACGGCCTCGCTGGTTTTTGGCCTTTAATGTTTCGAGTATAAAGCTTCTTAGCTGGAGATGTCTGTAGTGGTCTCGATTTTCTAAATGAAATGTTTGCTTTAAAGTTTGGAGACTTCGTCTTCCTTCACAACGCCACATATGGAGTCCTTTTTCTATCCAGTTTTTAAAACTAGCATCTATCTGATTTGGTGTAGATTCTGAATCATCCGCACACATTTCGATATTTTGTATCCTTCTCCAGCTTATTTTCTTTTATCACCATTTTACCCTGTAGAGTTGTCTGCCAGCACTGCCTGTACATGCGTATTGGTTATTGTTGTTCCATATGATGGATCCCACCAGTGCATCATTGCTCAAGTATAATATATTTTTGAACGCGGTGGGCCCAGCCACTGTTCTCTTTTAATGTTTTGTCATATAAATCTAGAGATCGTTTTATCCTGTTCAGTAAAATCTTTGTGATTAATCCTGAGTGGGAGGCACTGAAACATACAGAAATCTTTTGATGGTTTCTATTGTAGAGCTTATGCTCAGAGGTATGATCCTGTCTCTTTGATATAAATGGTTGTAATTTTGTTTCCATTTCAGTGGGTGTGCTTGTTTGGGTTTTTCACATGGACTGTAATTATAGGACCTCAGTTTACATCCTGTCATTGGACCAATGTTTTTGAGACAGTTCTTTACCTCAGGCAGGGACTCCTCGGGTGTTTTGAAGTATAAACGTACATCATTGACATTTATTGCAACACCTGTGATTTTTCTGTTGCAGCAAAGAGGAGACGAGGCACAGCCTTCTGCAGTACTCTGTATCAGCGCTGCCAACTAACAGAGCCAAAAGCCTCTTCAAGGATCACAGCCCGCTCTGTGTGCCGTTGTCTTGTATCATCCTGGGTTTATGTTGAAAGCCAGCTTGATCTCCTTTTTGTATATTGATGTTTCTGTGCCAATAATTTATGTCTTTGCCTACAAAGTAGCATCTTCTGTTCAGTCTCCCGAGTGTATGTGAAGTTCTTTTGATTTCTTGTTTCAGTGTATTCAGATTCTGGTTCAGTGCACGGCTGTTTTCCAGCTCTTTTTGGGAATCGTGCCGTTTTTCCTGCTGAACTTTCTTTTTCCTTGAGGCTGCTGCAGTCATTGTATCTGTGAGGACACCTCTCCATTATCATTTTCTTTCATGTACTTTTGAATTTCATTGCTCATTTCTTTCCTAAGATTAGCATCGTTAAGTAGGCTGGGCCTAAGTCTCCATGTTGTTTCTCTTTAGTCGACTACAATATTTATCGGGGCGCATTCGCTCAGGTCTACTGTTCCCACGTCCGACTCGATAGTTCTTGATCTGTCCCTGCGTTGGTCTATTCTGATATATGATGAGTGGTGTGTGGAATAGGGAGCACCAATCAAACCCATGTCCTCCATCAGCTCTTTCACTTTTGTACCGGTTGTTTTGTTGGAGCCTGTTTGTTTGGGGTTTAAGTGTATGTTCAGATCACCTCCACACGCCTTTAGACTGGCTAATCACCAACTTCTGCTTGTAAAAAGAGAAAGTACTGCAGGGTGGGATGTACACACCTTTTGCCTGTAACTGCCTTTTACTATTATTTTGGTTCTTATGAGGAGATTTCCTTCAGCAGACCTGGAGCTTGTCTCTGCTGCTGCCCTGGGGTGTGTTCTCTCCCGGGATGCTCCATGCTTGCTGGATCAGCTGCTCCACAGGATCCACGGGGGGGGGGCTTTGACCGGGGATCCTCGGTCCTTCAGGGTCTTTTGTAGCCTCATCAGCTGAGTGGTAGATTGAAGCTGATTTTCTTCAGCTTCACTTCGTTGTATTCTTTGTTTATTCAGCACGGCTGTCAGATAATCATGATCGAAATAAATCCTCCAATTTGTTGCCTTCATGTCTTTCTTAATCCGTGACTGAGAACCTTCACAGACGTGCTTTAAGCAGAATTTTGTTTCGTAGTGTGAAATGTGATCACCGTCGATCTGAGTCTTTCAGTGGAGGCAGGCTTGGAGGTGAGCGCTCTGTGTGCAGCTCAGTGTCCGGTGGACTGTCCAGGTTTTCTCTGAGTTTCTCCACAAAACCTCCCCTCTTCATTTTCTGTGACATTATACATCCTAATATTGTCTCTCCTGGCTCCTCCTGGTCCATAAGTTCTCCATCGTGTCGGGCTTGAGCTTTGAGCACATGTTTGATCACCTGCTCCAGTATTTGAGCTCTGCTTTCGCCTGCTTCAGTCCGGTTTTCCACCTCTCCGATTCTCCTGTTAGTCTAAGACATCTAAGGTAAAATTACCTTTTATATCTTCGAGCTGTGTGTTTTGCTCTCCTTTTGAAATTCTTGAATTTCTTGTAAGATTATCTCCGTATTTACCCCAGCAGGTTGGAGGGATGTCTGCCTCATGTTGTCTTCAGCATTGCCAGCACATAGCAGGCCCACGAGTCCTCATCCACTTACTGCGTCAGGTTCTTCTTTCTTTTCCTCTCGTTTCCATTTTTCCTGCTTTCAGCGTTTTTAACATCAAACAGGTTTTAAATCTCAGTTTGCAGGACATGTTTCTGTTTTTGATCGGAGGAGGTGTGTCTATGCGGCCGTCATGAGAGAGGGCGGAACAGGAAACCCCCATTGTTTGTTTTCATTCCTCCTACATGTCATGCAGCCGTCTGCCACCAGGTGGAGCATGACTGTCCAGAAACACTGTCAGAGTCAGAGAGACTTTATTAAGTCGTCATAGCAACAAATATATAACCAACAACAAGCGCTCGTATAAAACGAGCGTAGAAGCAGAGATATTGATGGATAACTGTGAGGTGTGACTAATCGTGTTCCACATGTGTGGATCTGACACCAGTGGATGAATGACAGCAGCAGAAGGAACGAGCTCCTGTTCCCTCACACAGCCAGGCTGAAGGAACCTGTTGCTGAAACTGGGAGTCACTGATCACCTCCTCCAGGCTGGGAGCTTCAGAGCTGCACACACTGAAGGATCTGAGCCGGCTCAGACTCTTTCTGTAGGCAGCGTCCGGCCGGCAGACCTCTCCAGCTTCTCATCCAGCTGGACTCCCAGATACTGACAGGATGTGACATCAGTGCCACCAAAGCAGACAGGCGAGGGTCGGGATCTGTTCTTGTTTCTGTTAAAGGCAAAAGAATTAGATTAGGGACACAAGTGGAGGTCATCATTCATGGCGTGCGGCACAATACGCCACGCTGTGTCATCGTCGTCTCTGTTTCGGATGTTACATGTTTTGTAGGAACATGCTTGCATCTCTCGTGTATATACGGCCGCTTTATTGTCCACGTGGTTCTTCAGTGTTCAAAGGTGCCGCACGGTCAAGCTCATTAAATGAGTGATGTCATTAAAGCTTTCAAACGCCTCTGATTAGACGGTTTTTGGCGTTTTCTATGAAACGCAAACGCAGCACATGTTCCAGACATTTCCACGTCTCGCACGATTTGTTGTCTTTTAAAGTGTTTGTCCTTGTTCCTGATGTGCAGCTTCCAAACACAAAGCGTCCGGCTCGAGACGCATCTTTCACAAACGGGGCGATATATCTCCAGATGTTCTGGGAGTGCGTCCCTCCGTGCTGTTGGACAACCACACAGCATGTCCGGGCGTTCCCTTTGCAGTGACAGGAGGACACAGCAGCTTTTAAACCAGTACTGTGCTTGTGCTGCGGGTCAGGTCCTCCTCTGTGTCACTGGGATTGTCTCATCCTCAGAATTGATGATGCTATTGCTGGACTGGGTGGGGTTGTGGATGTGGGTGTAAAGGGTGGAGCACAGCCCCATGGGGAGCCAGCAATCACACAGAAGTGAGGCAGTGAGGGGTCGTCAGCTGGTCACCGGTCTGTGACCAGGACATGAGCTGAAGTCCACAAAGGGCAGCGTAGCGTAGATCACCTGACTGAATCCCAGACATGTATAAAAGACGACGTGTTGAACTGAACAAATCTGTTTTATCCCGTGGCAATGAAACTGAAATAAAGATGCTTCGTTTTCAGACAACTACTATACGTGTGTGTGTGTGAGGACACTGTTGTGTCATTTGTAGATTGAACTAATGTTTTCGTGGTTTGTCTCTCTGTCTGTGAGGAGGAGCAGCTGTGTGACCTGAAGATGAACTCCAGTGAGGACCAGGAGGAGCCGACGCCTCTACACATTAAAGAGGAACAGGAGGAAGTGCGCACCAGCCAGGAGGATGAGCAGCTCGTCCTGAAGGAGGAGACCGACGCCTTCTTGGTGACTGCTTTTGATGACAGTGACCACAGTGACCCAGAGGCTAACGGTCACCAGCTTCACTCTGACGGCGCTCCCGGCAGCTCTCCGGTGTCAGAGAGTCAGCGTGACGCCGACTCGAGTAAAAAGCCTTTTAAATGTAATGTTTGTGGAAAAGCCTTTAAGAAAAACTCTTACGTAAAGGAACACCAGAAAATCCACTCAGGCGAGAAGCCGTATACTTGCCAAACATGTGAGAAGAGTTTCACTCGGAGGGCTCACCTGTTGGGTCACATGAGAACCCACACGGGCGAGAAGCCGTACTCCTGTGAAACGTGCGGGAAAGGTTTTACTCAGAGCAGTCACCTGCTGAGCCACATGCGGCTTCACACAGGTGAGAAGCCATACGCTTGTGAAATATGCGGGAAAGGTTTTATTCAGAGGGGTCACCTATTGGTCCATGTGAGAACGCACACCGATGAGAAGCCGCACACCTGCGAAGAATGTGGGAAGAGTTTCCGATTCAGCGGCACTTTGTCGGTGCACATGAGAACGCACACGGGCGAGAAGCCGTATTCCTGCAAAGCCTGCGGGAAAAGTTTCCGTCAGAAAAAGATTCTGTCCGTGCACATGCGCACTCACACGGGCGAGAAGCCGTATTCCTGCGCAACGTGCGGTAAAGGTTTCGCTCAAAAAAGCGATCTGACGATCCACGAGCGAACGCACACGGGCGAGAAGCCGTATCCCTGCAAAGCCTGTGGGAAGAGCTTCCGCCAAAAAAACATCTTGTCCGTGCACATGAGAACGCACACGGGCGAGAAGCCGTACTCATGCAAGAGCTGCGGGAAAAGTTTCCGTCAGAAAAGCATCCTGTCCGTGCACATGAAGACGCACGCCGGTCAGGAGCTGTATCCCTGCGACGCGTGCAGCGCCACTTTTCCGTCTAGTCGCAGCTTGTTGGAGCACCTGGACACTCACACAGGTGAGGAGTCGTAGCCTGGAAAGCTGCAGGTCGGAGCGGGGCGTTGGCGTCTACCTCCCGCCTCGACTTTTGGCTCCGACGGCAAAGGAGCTCGTCAGCTCGTGTTGTTCACGCAGCCGTTTTCCTTTGCTTCGTCCATCCAACCCTAACCGTACCAACGCGCTCTGTTCCTGTCATGTTGTCATCGACGGTTCCTGACCTGGATTCTGTCGTGGCTGCAATCCTCCCAGTTTCATTTTACCCTTCGTGTGTCATACTTACGGTAACTTTGTATCATTTCAGACTGTAGAGGCGACACTAACAAAGTGTAGGTTGTTGTTAAAGTAACCTGTATAAATAAAGTTTCTTCTAAATTGTGATCATGTTTTTCTTTTGCCCTGTTTATGAAATAAGAGAAAGTTTCAGTCACAGCGGTTTCACCCTCACCTCGCACTCTGAGAGAAGCTGCCCTCCCCCTGAACGATTATGACCTATGAGCTGTTCCACACGTCACAGCCACAAATTTAAATGTGCTGGGGGTTTTATGTGACGGGTAAACAGAATAGAGCATAACTGAAAATGATTGAGCAAGTTCACATGTTAGAATGACCCCGTCAGAGTTCAGACATACATGGATGCTCTCCATCCACTGACTGAACTCTGCCCCCTCGAGTCAATAAAACATCGACTGACCCGCTGCGGCGAGCAGCTGGAAGCTCGTCATTGTTTGATCCACAACAACAAAATGACTCGACTCAGTTTATTTATGGTTGTTTTTGTTCACTAAAGCTCTTATCCACGTCACCAGCGTTAACCCTGGTTTCTTCTTACTGGGGCATATCACCATGGTAACCTACGCTGCAAACAGCTTTGAGATCAGCAGGTATGAAAATGCCTGCTGACCAATCAGAGCTCCGGAAAACGCCACCATTCCTGGAAGATCCCTCGTAGGAGGTCCAGACGTTTCTCCAAAGTCTCGTGTTTCTGTGACGAGCCTCTGGAGGAAAAACAGATTCTCAGATTTATCCTTTCTTCTTTTTTCCTGTTTGCTGCAAACAGCTTTCTACAACTGTTAATATGTGACCCTGAAACAGGATCGTTTGTACCCGTTAAGTCCTGTGTTTGAATTCTGTTTTTATTCTTTAGTCGGAGCTCGATAAACATCTCTGTCAGGACGGAGCGATGATAAAGCTGAACTAAATCAACGCCTGTGGGAATAAATCACAGAGCGTATGAATACTGATGGTTTTCTTTTAAATGGAACATTTGGGTTTTTTCTGTCGTCTGAAAAGAGATTAAACTCCAGAAGAAGTCATAGAGCAGAAGATATAGTCTCAATACTAAGGTTTGGTCATACAGTTTATATGACACTAAAAAGGATCATCTGAGCAAGTAATGTTAGAATGTGGTTAATATAGACGGGAAAGCCAAATCTGACTTACAGAAAAATAGTTCAATTATGAATAAAAGAAATATTACAAAGCGACAAAGGTGATGTAGTTTCAGGGTTTTAAGAGCAACAGGTGTTTTTATGAGGTGTAAAAGCTGTTCTCATCCAGAAGGTGGCGGTAATGCACCAGAAGTTGAAGAAGAGCTGCCAGAACTGTGAGGACGGACATCCGGTGGCTGGACCGTTAGCTTTGCTCCTGTGTGAGCGGAGAGTGTGAGCTGTGGCAGCAACGATGCCTTCAGCTCAGTATCTGAGAGAGTTTATCAACGAGCGACTAACTGCTGCTGCTGAACAAATATTCTTGGAGTTTGAAAAAACGATCGTCCAGTACGAGGAAGAGATCGACCGTCAGCGCAGACTGCTGGATATCACCTGGAAACCCCAAATCAAGCTGCACAGGACAGGTGAGTGTCCCTCTGAGGGAGGATCCTGATCACAGCTCTGCTGGAGATCACGGCAGGTGAGCGCAGGTGGAGCCTCGGCTCCGGTTTCCTCTCGGGTCCGACTTTTTCTCTTCTTTCTTTTTTCCAAAACCTTTATTAAAAAACAGTATACAGAGAATGTGCACGAATTAACAAGTTACATACGTTCAAATGATTTTAAATAGCACAAAATCGTATTTATTAAGTGATCCACGAATCAATCTTGTGTAAGATAGAGTATCATTATAGTAGAGTTTAAATTAGGCTTTGGCTACTGTATTTGCATTTGTGGAAATAAAAGTTAGCTAAGATAACTAACAAATTTATTGTAACGTATATATCACCTTCTTTTTTGCCTTCGAAATAAACAAAATTTTTCTCGTTAATGTCACTGACAAAGGAATTCCAATAAGAGATTCTCTCTGGAACAAAGCACGAATATTCGTATTAGCAGACAGATTCTTCCAGTGTGTGAACCCACAGGGTTCAGAGAGGCAGATGATATGCAAGGTTGAATACCTGTAGAAAGCATTATAATACGCGGAGGTATCGCATCAAATAATACGACATATTCTTTGGATGTGGCTGAAAATTTATAGGTGTTTAAAAATTCTGGATAAGACATAAGCTGCCCATTAGGATTAAACAGCTGTTTTACTAAAATAATCAGTTTCTCAACCCACCTAGAAAAAAATAATGATTTATTTTTATGCACTATGTTCCTATTATTCCAGATTAAACACGTATGGGGAGTAAAGTTGTGTTTATATAGAAGGGACCAGGCTAATAGAAGTTGTTTGTGAAACATCGACGGTTTTCTGGAAGCTTATCTATATTATAATCACAACCTAAGACAAAACTTAGACCCCCAAACTTAGAGAAAATGTAGTGAGGAATACAATTCCAGATGGAGACCTGATCTTTAGGAAAATGCTTTGTCTGGTTAATCTTCAATGTATTGTTTAGAGCAGGGAATCCAAAACCTCTGTGTTCATCGTCATTCATCACTACACTCGTGCTGATGTAATGTGTCCCGTTTTTCCAGAGGAAGTTGAAGAGCATTCTGTCAACATCCTTACACGTTTTGCCGTCCACATGCAGAGAAATTGCTGCATAAGTCAGTCGAGACAGACCTTCTGCTTTTCAGAGCAATACCCCTCCTTTAAACTTAAATCTCTCTGCAACCATTGATTTCATTTGGTTTGAGATTTTTTAATAATTTGGGGAAAACTTAGTAAAATTCTCTTGTTTTTGTTTTGTTTTTTATCTTTGCTCATCAGACCTAAATATGTTGCTTCATTTTTAACTGTTATATTACAAATACTCTGAACATTACACTCTTTGACAGGTAATAACTGACATTTATTTAAGTTTAGCATCAATCCAGACCCTTCTGAGAAATCCTGTAAATGTAAAGCAGTCAGCACCTGGTTGGCATTTTAAAGAAAGGTTGTGGTATCATCTGCCAACTGACTGCTATGTTTATACCTTTCACAGGGCTATTCGAAATATGAGAGGCAAGAATTTGGGTGCAAAGTAAAAAGATCCGCGCTGATCGGCGTACACCTCGATTGAGACCAAAACGAGAAGTGGTGCCGTTTTTCATTCTAACACAGCTATTAGCATTGGAATACAGAGTTTTGATAGCTCTGCAGAAGATATCACCAAAACCACATTTCTGAAGTGTGAGAAATATAAACTCATGCTCAGTTGAGTCAAAGGCTTTATAGAAGTCCAGGAGAAGGATCAATGAGTCATCAGATATTAATGCTGAGTAGTCCAGAATATCCAAGACGAGTCTAATATTATTGGAAATGTGCCTGTTTGTCATAAAACCAGACTGTGTCTCGTCTACAATATCATCCAAAATATATTTAATTCTTCTAGCTAGCAATAGAGCTAATATTTTATAATCATTATTTAGGAGGCTTGTTGGTCTCCAGTTGTCTGTAGAAAGTAGGTCCTTCTTAGGTTTGGGAATTAAAGTAATACGTCCATCCATCTTTTTCCTGAACGAACAAAAGCTCCTTCAGCTTTCTGGCGCAAATCTCATCCAGTTTAGATTGAAAGGTCCTAAAACGTAATCTGTCCTCCTCCGAGACCTCGTCTGGTGGGAGTTAATATATCAAAGAACAATCTGATTTTCTTCTGCTGCTGCACTTGACTCTTTTTGCCCCACACCGTCTCAACACTTGTTTCAAATTTCCCACTTTGTGCTGTAGGAATTCTCAGTATTAGCCTTGTCGATAAAGTGTTTTATAAGGCTTGTAATACGCTCTTCCTCTTTGGAGCTTTTCTCTGCCTTTGACATCTTTTATCTTCTCACATGCAAAGTCCGCCATTCTTCTGATTCCGGCAATCTGTAACGCGAGGTCATCCATTCTTTCGTTTATTAGCTTTGATAGTTTCAGCAACATCCACGCTATCTTCCTTTGAGCGCAACGCCTTTCTTTGGCGCCGGAGACTGGCTGGATGAGACGGGTAGAGGTGGAAACTCGCCCATCACATCCTCAGTTATTGGGAGAGGTAGTGAAATAGCCGAGTAGTCACGGCAGTTGTTGGTTTACCGACACGGCTGTTAGGCTAGCATTAGCCTTTAGCAGTAGCTTTGTTCTGGAGCTAGCCGAGGGTCTTTTATTATCACGCTGTGACATTTTGGCGCTTTATTCATCAAATTCAGTCCTTTTCTGGATTAAATACAGAAGAAGCTTCTAAAGTCTGAATTGACATGATGTTCCTACCGTATTATAAGCTTACGTTTGCTAAGCTCGGCAGAAAAGTTTATTGTTAGAACAATAAAGTTTTTACATTATAACATGATGTAGCTCTGGTTTTTGTTTGCCTGGGTGGCAGGTCGACACTTCTGTAATGCAGCGCTTTTCACAGATAAAAATCATAAAGTGCTTCACAATACTAGGAATCAAAATACAACAAATAACAATGTAAAACAATCAAATACAACAAAAATTAATTGAAAGCTTGTCTATATAAAAATGTCTTCAGCGTAAAAACAGTAGAAGAGAATTCCACAGCCTGAAAGGCCCGATCACCACGAGTTTAAATGGAGTGCATGCGGCGACCAGCAGTCTGACCTGATGACCTCAGAGCTCGGGACGATGAATGCAGTTTCAGCAGGTCCGATATGGACTGGGGAGCCTGAAAGGTTAGAACTAAAACAAGTAAAAAGACCTTTGCAAAAATCCAAACTGGAAGAAATAAAAGCATTAATAATCATCTGCAGTTCAGCCTTTGACACCATTAGCCCGAGTTTTGAGATATTCCTTAGACGATGAAAGCAGTTGTGGACCAAGCGACATCGAGCTGTCAAATACGACACCGAGGTCTCGAAGGCTTGGTTTAACAGAAGCTGATATGCTGCCTAATTTCTGAGATCATATGGTCGGGACCAATAATTAATGTTTTATCAGAGTTTCGCTGGAGGAAGTTGTCGTTCACATGGAAGTCCTCATGTTTTTAAATCTGTCACATTGTGTTTGTTCATAAACCTGCTGCTAATCAAACTGAGTTTGTTGCACTGTGATGGGTTCAAGGGTTCTCCCTCCTGCTGAATCCACTTTAACCTCTTCCCCATTTTTATTTCTCTGCTCATGTTCTACTTAATCAGCTGTCCAGCTGATCGGTGGTGTGGTGAGGAAAATGTGGGCTCCTCATCGATGTTACAGAAAGACAGAGACAGGAGACCGAGGCCTTTTTATTTACTTTTATTAAAAGACTTTCATTGTTGTCTGAAGATAACAGTGCAGCTGGACATAGAGGCCTTTTTTTGCTGAGCTCTGTAATCTTGTCAACAGGATCATTTAATGAAAATGAGGAATCTACAGATGCAACATCTGGAATACGGAGTGTGGAATATGTAAACAAAGCAACATAAAAACCAGTTACTCAGCCACTCATCAGAATCCAAACCTGAGAGCCTGACAGCATCTCACTCAGGTTGAGCTCTGGACTCTGACCAAACCATCGTAGTTGCTCCATTCTTTCCTGTTTCAGCCATTCTGTTGGATCTTTGTGCTGCTGCGGATGGTCCGAGCTTCAGCTGTGGGACAGACGGCCTCACACTTACTCTAGAACACTTAGACAAGAGTTCACGGTGCACTAAGATCATCGTCCCTCCTCCACCGTGCTGACAGCTGCTCTCAGGTGTTTTTGCTGATATGCTGGGTTTGATTTTGTGTGTTATGGACAAATATCTCCACTTTGGTCTTGTCTGTTTGAAGGATACTGCTCCAGGAGGCTTTCTTTGTTAGACAGAAGAAGCCTTCCCCTGCAGTCCTGCATGCTCAGGCTTTTTTTTAGTCATACTGTCATGAAGTTTAAGCTTAAACCTGCAAACTGAAGAGTCTGAGATGGAGCTCTTGGGTCTGTTGCATGCTCTGACCTGTGTCATTAATCTTCTGCACTGCAGAATGATTGACTTTGGTTTATTTTGATATGATCTTATAACCTTTCCAGATTGATGGGCAGCTGCAGTTTCTTCTCTAAGATCACTGCTGATGTCTTTCCTCCTCAGCATCATGTTAACACACACCTGAATGCTCCAGACCAACAAAACATCCGCTTTCATAGCAGGGCTCACACTGCCGATGATCAGCTCATTGTGAAGCTGGTTATGAGCACCTGGCTGCTGCTTACACACTCAATAAATATCTGCAAAGCTCTCGTGGCATCTCTAAGGTGTTCTACAGCGTCGTGGAGGAGTGTGACAGCTCCTCTGCATCAGTCCATCAGAGCGCGTGATCAGGCGTGTTTGACACTCAGCATTTATTTTTAATTTGGCTTCTTCTTTCATTAAGCTAGCAGTAGTTACCCTGGAACAGCGGGTCAGGGCAGACCTGGAACAGGACCTGGAAGCACCTTCCCACCTTTGACGTGACCTTTAACCTGTACCGTCCAACAAATCTGTCAGGTCCAGCTGGTTGCATAAGTGTGCTCACACTTAGACTAATACTTTGATTTAGTCACTGCTTTCAGGCTTCTTGGGTTAATGTCTTAGTTTACAGAGAGCTCACAAAGCATGAAAGCAACCTCATTGTTGAAAGACATCAGTCAGAAGAAGGGAAAATAAATTCCACAGCATTAGATTTATCCTGGAACACAATGAAGACAAAATATGGGACGACAGTGGCGATGCAAGACCTGCAGCATCACCGAAGGAGCTGCAAGAACTTCTGTTAAGCAGTGACAGCCGTCTCCCTTCATAAGTCTGGACTGTGGGGGATGTGTCAAAGAGGGAAGCCTTTTCGAACAAAGGAAAACATCCAAGCCCGGCTACAGTTGGCATAAAAATACAGTAAGTCTTCCAAAAACATTTTGGTCTAATGAGACCGAGGTTCAGCTTTTTGGCCACAGGTACTTCTCTCTTTGTATTGCGTGGACATGTCACCATATTCAGATGATTTGATTCTGCGTTAGAAATACACCAACAGCACAACTCAAGAGCTCTGTACAGACGACTTGAGTTAGTAAAATTTAAGCCTTAATCCAATGAAAACAGGTGAGTTGTAACAACATCGTCCACCATACAGGAGGATGTTGTATCTGTAGCAACCGAACCAGTTTCTGTATCGGGCTGTAAACATATGCATTTTACCAGGGGATTCTATGGTTTATGATTTTAACCAGAGTTTATTTGCTGTGTTTTTAATCATGTCTCTTCTTTCATTTGTTGTTGACACTCCAGACGTCCAACAGCAGCCTGTCTGTAAGGAGGAGGAGGAGGTTCTCCCTGAGCAGCAGCTCTGGAACCAGGAGAGGAGCTCCAGTCTGGACCAGGAGGAACCAGAACCTCCACAGATTAAAGAGGAAGAGGAGGAACTGTGCAGCAGTCAGGAGGGAGAGCAGCTGGGACTGAAGGAGGAGACGGATACCTTTATGGTGACTGAAACTTATGAGGAAAGTGACCACAGTGAACCAGGAGGAGACAGGGAGCAGCTTCTCTTTGAGAGTTCTGTGAACAACAACAGCAGAGATCACCGAGCAGAACATTATAAAGAAGCAAGATCAACCAAAACCGTAGAGTCAGAGTCAAAAAAGAAGCATCGGAATAACAATGGAGACAGCTCAGTTATGTCAGAGAGCGAGAGTAACACAGGTACAGGTGTGAAGTCTGTAAAATGTTACGTTTGTGAAAAAACTTTCAAGAAAAAATCTCAGATGCAGATACATTACAGAACGCACACAGGCGAGAAGCCGTATTCATGCAAAACATGTGGGAAACGATTCAGCCAAAACTGCCATTTATCTGTTCACATGAAGATCCACAAAGGGGAGAAACCGTTCCTCTGCAATGTATGTGAAAAAACCTTCCGAGACACACTAACACTGAAATATCACATGAGGGTTCACACGGGCGAGAAGCCGTACTCATGCACAATTTGTGGGAAAGGTTTCTGTCAAAGTAATAACTTAAACATCCACATGAGAACACACACGGGCGAGAGACCTTACCCCTGTCACATCTGTGAGAAAAGATTCATTGACTCGTCCACACTTAAGCGACACATCAGAACTCATACTGGTGAGAAGCCGTATGTTTGCAAAACATGTGGGAAAAGCTTCATTCAGAAAAATATTCCGTCTGTCCACATGAGGATCCACACAGGCGAGAAACCACATCCCTGTGAGCTCTGCGGAAAAAGCTTCCGGTCTCGTGAACTCTTGTTAGTCCACGTAAGAACACACTCAAAGTAGTATTTCTGTGAGACTTGTGGGAAAAGTTTCAGTGATCGTGGTATTTTTACTGCCCACATGAGAGGGCACTCAGGTGAGACGCTGTAGCTGTGGGAAACTAGAAAAGGACTCACGTGTAGCAGGTTCTTATTTGGTGCATACATTTTTCAAAGTAGAAAAGAAAAGCAGTCCTCATACTGAAAGCACCTTTGGACTGTGCTTCACTGTGATTATGTTAATGACATGTGCCAACAGGATAGAGTTCATGCTAATGGTGAGGTGTCAAGCTGTCCTTTGGATTCTTACAGAAAAGCATCTCATTAAGTAGTAATTTATTTATTTTTTTGGAAATTGTTGATGCAAACTTTTACAGGAAACGGGAAGTGTGTTGTTGCCACGGATTTATCAAATTATACTGTGAGCTGTTTCTTTTCATTTTGAAAAATCTAGTTCAGAATTAGTTGTGAAGTTTGTTTTTGCTGTTTAGCGTTATATTTATAGGCCTGCAGGGTTCAGGTCTGTGGTGTCCTCCTCTGTCTTGTGGCTTTTTACTGGCACAGTTTGTGGGCCATCTTATTGTGACACCTGATTGTTCTCTTATTTAGTTATAGCAGTATTTTTAAATGGTTGTACACAAATTGCATTGCATTTTTAGATAAATAGTTGTTTACAAAATTTGTGCATACGTTTTCAACATGTACAATTTATATTTGCATTTCAAGTTATGAAAATAATTCACTAAACGGGTGTGATTTCTATAGTAAAAAAAATATAACTACTGCTAGGATTTTGTGTTTTTGTTTTTTATGATTTCAGATCAGTTGTGTTAACACAGTATGTCAATGAAAAAATAACTGTAAATTCAGAACCATGAGGTTGAGCTGAAGAGAATGATACCAAAAAAGGTCAGAACATTTGAAGGTGACATATAAATAATGTAAAATCAAAAGGAGTCAAAATGGACAATTATATTTTGGACCCCAGAGGGTGAACCTAACAAATCATGAAAAATTAGGTTTAATTTTTGTTTATGAAGGTGCAGATTTCTGACATTTTGTGTAAATGTAAACATGTAACAATCTGATTTTTCTAACAAGGCTACACAGTACATGACATCAAAATTCACGTTTATGTAACTGAGATGTTTAACCTCCGAAGACCCGAACTCTTCCCTGGCATGCATTTTTAATTTCTTATGCTATTTGGGCTGATTGGGACCAGATGAATGTTAAAACAAAGAATTACCTGATGTGTTTTGTTTTGTTTTTTCACCTGATTTTCATTTATGAGAAAAATTAGATCCAAATATGAGGATATTCATTTTAAATCTCCATAGGACAGTGGCAGTGTAATGTCCTCATAAGTGGATATCAGGCCCTTATAGAGAAAACTTTTGTATTTTGGTCAAAACAACCCAAAATGTGACGTCCACATATGTGGACGCCAGGTCCTAGGAGGTTAATTATGCAGGCTACAGAAAATAACTAGGTTATAGACTATATTAATGTGAAACGTGTATACTTGCTGCATTTGAATCATTTTAGCCATATGTATTCAATTCAATTTAATTTTATTTATACAGCGCCAAATCACAACAACAGTTATCTCAAGGTGTTTTATATTGTAATGTAGACGCTACAATAATACAGAGGAAAAACCCAACAATCATATGACCCCCTATGAGCAAGCACTTTGGCGACAGTGGGAAGGAAAAACTCCCTTTTAACAGGAAGAAACCTCCGGCAGAACCAGGCTCAGGGAGGGGCGGGGCCATCTGCTGTGATTGGTTGGGGTGAGAGAAGGAAGACAGGATAAAGACATGCTGTGGAAGAGAGACAGAGGTTAATAACAGATATGATTCAATGCAGAGAGGTCTATTAATACATAGTGAGTGAGAAAGGTGACTGGAAAGGAAACACCCAGTGCATCATGGGAATCCCCCGGCAGCCTACGTCTATTGCAGCATAACTAAGGGAGGATTCAGGGTCACCTGATCCAGCCCTAACTATATGCTTTAGCAAAAAGGAAAGTTTGAAGCCTAATCTTGAAAGTAGAGATAGTGTCTGTCTCCTGAATCCAAACTGGAAGCTGGTTCCACAGAAGTGTACAGCTACGTTCTGTTGTTCCAGGCGGCAGCGTTACGGTTACCATGGTTACAGGGTGACACTCTCTCTCTGCGACTGCGTGTTTCCTGGGTGAGAGAGCGCCTTTTTGTTTTTGTTGTTGTGCTAAGCTAATAGGCAGAATGCTACAGGCATAGCTCTAAAGAATGTAGCCTGATGGGGAGTGTGGTCCGTGCTGCAGCGAGAATGAACCGCCATACTCGTTATGTGTCTGTGAGGGAGGGAGGAAAAGGAAAAGTACGAGCTGTCACGGAGCAGAAACGGGAGCTGGAAGCATGTAAATATAATAATAACCACTGCAGCCAAGAAGAGAGCCTGACGAGCCCAGCTGTAAGTAAGCTATTAAGACTCGACTGTACACCGTGTTCGTGTTTTCCTCTGAAACAATAAGCAGCCTTTCAACGCCTCTCTCTGTCTCTCGCTAGCAGAGTTGACCCAGACAACAAAGTAAAGCTAGTTTTCAGCTACGAGCTGACACGAACCCGACGTATTAGCCAGAGGTCCCTTTACTACGGTGCGGAGCCGCGGACCTTCAGTAATAGCAATAAATCAGGTTCTGGTTCCTCCTGGTCCAGACTGGAGCTCGTCTCCTGGTTCCAGAGCTGCTGCTCAGGGAGAACCTCCTCCTCCTCACAGACCTCCTGCTGTGGGACGTCTGGAGCGACAGAAGAAAGAAGTTACTGATGCAACCGCAGAAACATTAACAGGACTTTACAGCATGACTGCATCACTCATGAATGTGGACAGGCACCTGAGTTCACCTGTTTTGTGGTTTAAAAGCCACAAAGACGCTGTGTTTAGAGAAAATGGGTCTCAATTGTTCCCATACTGCTGACACATACGGGATCACTGAGGGTTTTTTCTTCTCCAGCTTTGACAAAGGTCCAGCTGGGATAACCACATTTACTCAGGGTCAGCTTTTCATCCATTTCATTAATAGTAATAAAAATCACGCAGCAGTAATACGTCGAAGATACTGAAGTTTGATTTGATTTCCACCAATGAAGACTCTGAGCACGCCACAAACACATTTAATGAACAGTATGTGTAATTCCTCTTTTATTTTAGACCCACATCAAACAATAAAATAGTCTAAAGCCGTGTGTTAGTATTCATTCACGTCAGACTCTTTGGTGTTGAGTATATGAATGATCAGTAGTAGAATGGATATGATTCATTATGGATAAAAACCTGAACGAGGCCTTTTCTTTCCATTTTCTCTCCTTCATTATTTATAACACGCTGTTTATGTATTTATGGCTCAGTTTGGTACATTTAAATAGGTTTTAGGAAGAAAGAAGGACGTTTATTCCAAGCGGAACAAAGTATTTGAACATCCTCCTCCTGCCGGAACTTCAGAGCGGGACATCCGGCGGAAGTAAACATTTTTAAAAGCGGCAGTTTGGTTGTTCCAGCGTGAACTTTTGGAGGCTTTGTGCTGTGTGTGAGCTGAGTGTGTGAGCTGCGGCAGCAACGATGCCTTCAGCTCAGTATCTGAGAGAGTTTATCAACGAGCGACTAACTGCTGCTGCTGAACAAATATTCTTGGAGTTTGAAAAAACGATCGTCCAGTACGAGGAAGAGATCGACCGTCAGCGCAGACTGCTGGATATCACCTGGAAACCCCAAATCAAGCTGCACAGGACAGGTGAGTGTCCCTCTGAGGGAGGATCCTGATCACAGCTCTGCGGGACGTTTCTGATTGTGAGGACTTTTTGGAGATGTGAGCTAACAAAGAGCAAACAGAGGACAGGACTGCGCTGCATTCAAACAGCAGGCGCTGAAATCAGCCTGGATTTGAGCTTTTCTCTGACCTGGATCCATCACTCAATCCTGTGAATCGTTTGAAAAACTTTTTGTTTGGCGGTGAAACGTGTGTTTGATGGTGCGTTCAGGTGCACCTTCTAAACTCAGTAATCTAGCCTGAAAAGGTTTTTCCTTGGTTTCCTTTCTTCTTCTGCAGAGCTGTAAAGAGTTCAGTGTTAACGTCATAACAATACGTCTTTTTTATTTCTCCATCAGTGACGTCAGAGTGGTCGCCCGGGCCCTTTGTGATGATGTCACATAAAAGCTAAAGTGGTACACAGCACGTGCACGGTTCCTGTGGTCACATTTACACACGTGTGAGAACAACAAAGTCCACCATGTTGTTGTTCAGAGTCACGGACGCGACTGAAAGAAGTGACACAGCGTTTAATGTGCAGCTCGGCACAGTGACACCTAATATTGAATTTATGAACTGTAGTGGCAGTGCGGTGCTGCTGCTGTGCTGAGGGGGCTTTACCTTCCAGATGTTCGTCTGAATAAATGCAGATCTGAGATCAGTGACTTACAGCTGACTGGACGGCTTCACTCTCACACACGAGCGACGCAGTCATGCTGTAAAGTCCTGTTAATGTTTCTGTGGTTGTGACTTCTTTCTTCTGTCTCTCCAGACGTCCCACAGCAGCAGGTCTGTGAGGAGGAGGAGGAGGTTCTCCCTGAGCAGCAGCTCTGGAACCAGGAGAGGAGCTCCAGTGTGGACCAGGAGGAACCAGAACCTCCACAGATTAAAGAGGAACAGGAGGAACTGTGCAGCAGTCAGGAGGGAGAGCAGCTGGGACTGAAGGAGGAGCCTGAAGTTCATAATGATCCTGTGCAGTACGAGGAAGAGATGGAGTGTCAACGCAGACTGCTGGATATCACCTGGAAACCCCAAATCAAGCTGCACAGGACAGGTGAGTGTCCCTCTGAGGGAGGATCCTGATCACAGCTCTGCGGGACGTTTACTTTGAGGCTGCAGGGATGTTTCTGGAGGACAGAAGGTGGATGTGTCTCTGTTTAAACAAACATTCAGTTTTAAACTCACCCGAGGACGCTGCTGTGAGGCTGGGTTGGGGTTTTCCTCTCACACTTCTTACTGGGTACATCACCATGGTGACTGATGGCTTTTTGCAGCATAACTAAGGGAGGATCCAGGGTCACCTGGTCCAGCCCTAACGATATGCTTTAGCAAAAAAACGTTTGAAGCCTAATCTTGAAAGTAGAGATAGTGTCTGTCTCCTGAATCCAAACTGGAATATAACAGGACACTGGAGTAAACTCTCGAGCATCTCACACTTCTGATAATCAGCTGTCTGCTTGACGTTTATTCAGCTGTGTAAAAACTATAACTTTAATCTCAGCCAAACCGATTTACTCAGGAACAAATAAAACACTGAAAAAAGATAAACAATAACATTTTTAAGTTATCTAAGTGACTTATATATCATGTTTAACCTGAGTAGCGAAAGACGGCGGTGGGTTTGAAAACGATTTGCCGGGAGTCCGGTGTTCTCACGGCTCTAGTGAGCCTAGCCCCCGGCTAGCTATCGAGCTAGTGGGTAACAGACGTCTCCGAAAACGTCGGAGCGCTTTTGAAAATATGCGGTGTCTTGATAAACTGAGCAGATATTTGAGGTTTACACAGCTACATTCTCCATGAAAATATGTTAAACGTTTATTTTGTGACCCAGAAAGAATAATAAGAGTAACATTAAAACTAACTAGCTGCCGCCATTGTTGGAAACTGAGCTGGGCCGCGCTATGAATTCTGGGATAGGTTGGGCCACGAAGGACACACCCGACCCATCCTTCAAATCTGGGGAAATGAAGGGTGTATTTGGAGGGGTCTCTAAATTTGGACAGCCTTCGTCACGTCGCTGTCACGTGATCAGTATGCGGCACCTAAATTTGGACACTGCTTTTTTGTTTCCTTCCTTGGCATTTAACGGCAGCTTGTAGATGCAGTGCTGCCATCTTCTGTTTCAGTCCGTTATTGCACTTTTCAAATCCTACTTATTCCTGATTCTTTCAGGATCTTACAGAGTTTCCAACGACGCATCGACTATTAAATTAGTCGTACACAATTTTGATAGTCGACTGATCGTGGCAGACCTACTGTAAGGTCATTAAGATAACCTCCAAAAGTTGATTCTGTTCATCTGGACGTAGCGTTTTGTGGGAGAAACGTTTCCTCTTCATCAGGTGACGTCTTCAGTCTCAGCTGACTCCAGGTTTCAATCTTATAAACAGGACATTTGCATAATGACTGAAACCAGCCCACTGAAGGAACAACGGCCTGTGAGGTCAGTTCATTAATCTTAATTATGCAAATTCTCATTGATCAACAGCCACTGAACCACAAAAAATTACCAATAATCATCCCACAGATGTAATATTATCTACAGCTACTCTTAGTACCATTGATGTTAAGTTAGACTCTTTTTCTCTAATTGATCTTTCTGAGTTAACTTAAATAATTACTTCCTCCAAATCATCAACGTGTCTTTTAGACCCCATTCCTACAAAACTGCTCAAAGAAGTCCTGCCATTAATTAATTCTTCGATCTTAAATATGATCAACCTATCTCTAATGATCGGCTATGTACCACAGGCCTTCAAGCTGGCTGTAGTTAAACCTTTACTCAAAAAGCATCTCTAGACGTGTGTGTGTGTGTGTGTGTGTGTGTGTGTGTGTGTGTGTGTTAAATACAGTTTAAAGAGGTAGGGGTGTTGGTTGCATTGAAGTATAAATAGAAATACGATTTATGGACATTACACCTTATTTATGAGTGTTGGCGGTGCAGTTATGCTCCAATCAGGGTGGAGGTAGGGCATGTTTGACAGCCTGTGGGTAAAAACTTCTGTTGAGTCTGTTTGTTTTTGACCTGAT
The DNA here is from genome assembly GCF_900408965.1 of Simochromis diagramma. Taxonomy (NCBI): domain Eukaryota; kingdom Metazoa; phylum Chordata; class Actinopteri; order Cichliformes; family Cichlidae; genus Simochromis; species Simochromis diagramma. The sequence goes on from NW_024386751.1 coordinate 323,146, forward strand.
GGACCTGTAATGTTTACCAGAGGGAAGGGGGGGGGAGTGTCCAGGGTGCGAGGGGTCCTTGATGATGATGATGCTGGCTTTCTGCTGAAGTCTGCCAGTATAAATGTCTCTGAGGGGGGTCAGTGAGGTGCCGATTGCCCGCTCTGCTGCCCTCACCACCCGCTACAGTTTCCTCTTGTCCTCCGCGGTGCAGCAGTTGGACCAGAGTGTGCAGCAGGAGGTCAGAAGGCTCTCGATGGTGGAGCGGTTGTGGTTAATTAGCAGTCTCTGGGGTAACTGGGCCTGACGCAGTTTCCTGAGGAAGTACAGCCATTGTTGTGCTTTCCCTACCTGGTGGGAGATGTTTGTGGACCAGGTGAGGTCGGCCGAGATGTGGGCTCCGAGGAACTTAAAGCTCTCCACCCTTTCTACCTCCTCCATCAATGTAGAGGGTGGAGTGCTCAGATCACTTTGTTCTGCTGAAGTCTATTACCATCTCCTTGGTCTCGGCTGTGTTCAGATGCAGGTTGTTGTCGTCACACCATCGCTTCAGATGCTGAACCTCCTCTCTGTAGCTGAATCATCGCTGTTGTCGATCAGTCCTATGACGGTGGTGTCATCAGCAAATTTTATAATGGTGTTACTGGTGTGGATTGGAAAACAGTCACGGGTGAAAAGTGAGTGTAAGAGGGGACTGAGGACACACCCCTGTGGGACACCTACATTCAGAATGAGGGTGGAGGAGGTGTGCTCTCCCATCCTGATGTTCTGGTGTCACGCAGGAAGTCCAGTATCCAGCTGCACAGTGAGCTGCTGAGTCATGAGTTGCTTAGTTTATTAACCAGTTTGTGGGGTTGGACTGTGTTGAAGGCGGAGCTGGGGCCCGTTCTTCGTACGTCGCTTACTACATCCAAGATCAAACCATCACGCTAACCGTGAGCTCGCTATTCCGGTTCTCCAAACACACCTGCTGTTGACGATTAGTACAGCTGGATGAAGTAATGTGAGATCACTGGGTGGCTTAACAGGGGCTACGCATCGATAGTAGAAACATTGATCGGCAACCCTCTGATTGGTCGGCAAAAATGTCGAAGGAGCGCGCTCGGTATTTTTCGGCAGCAGAGCAAGAACTCTTGAGTGAGGGATTTCAGGAGTTTCAGAGTTTAATCAGAACGCAAGGGAACACTGCAAAGGCTGCAAAAGCAAGGAGAGAGGGCTGGCAGAAAGTTGCTGACAAATTAAACTCGTAAGTGATTTAATAATAATAATAATAATGGAGTGGATTTATATAGCGCTTTTCAAGGCACCCAAAGCGCTTTACAATGCCACTATTCAGTCACTCTCACATCCACACACTGGTGGAGGCAGCTACGGTTGTAGCCACAGCTGCCCTGGTGCAGACTGACAGAAGCCAGGCTGCCATATCGCGCCATCGGCCCCTCTGGCCAACACCAGTAGGCGGTAGGGTAAATTTATTATATTATCCAATATTATATTATATTATATCCCCTTTCACATTAGAGCCACAACAGGACCCACTAGAACATGGGAACAAGTAAAAGTACAATATAAGAATATTCTACAGAATGGTAATATTTATCACTTATATTGCTTTTCGTCTCTTGGAAAGAGACCCTGGAATAATCTGTTTGTTTATAACAGCAACCAAGAAAAGGGCAGAGCAACAAAAGACAGGTGGTGGTCCTGCACCCCCTCGTCAACAAGTTGGTTAAGTGAATAATACCCTCACGGGAATATCGATATCTCTCTATGAGCACACTGTCGCGCTGAGCTAAAGGATCCTGTCTGTCCCACAATATACGCTGAATTCTGAAAACTCTCCTTATCAATCTTGCACCTTCCACAATGGGCTGCTCGCGTAAACGGACAGGACATGGCTGCGACAGGCTTCCCAAATCCACCTTCGCTTTTATAGCCGTGGTCTCCCATCTTGATTACACAAAGTAATTTGCAATTACTACCCTGAAATATGAATTACATCTGTAATAATCACATACATGTAATAGAATGTTAATAGTACATTTCCCTTTTTTAGGAAATGACCTGTATGTATCTGTGTGACATCAATAAAAGGATCAAGTGCTGCATTATCTTTAGTTACATTGATGTTATTTATTTATGGTGAAACAGTGGTGGAATATCGCTGTTGCTTTCGTATACATGAAGCGGACATACCTGCGTGGCCGCGATCTAATCCTGTTTACATAAAGTAAACCTACTCCCGAGCAGGTTTACGCTTACGGCTCTGTTGCTACGACAGCAAGTCCCGGATGAGCTTCGGGGAACCGAACGATCCAAGATCACGCGAAATCATCAACAATCAAATCCAGCTAACTTACTTAGCGAGGTACGAAGAACGGGCCCCTGCTCCACAAACAGCATTCTCACACAGGTGTTGCTACTGTCCAGGTGAGGGCTGTGTGAAGAGCTGTTATTATGGCGTCCTCTGTCGACCTGTTTGCCCAGTATGTAAACTGGTGTGGATCGAGGTCTGCAGGGATGGCAGCTTTAATGTGCGACATGATGAGCTGCTCAAAACATTTGTTAATTATGGCTGTTAAAGCACGTGGACGATGGTCATTCAAGCAGCTCACTCTGTTCTTGGGCACTGGAACGATGGTGGCTGACTTAAGGCAGGATGGTACGACAGACTGTAGCAGTGAGAGGTTGAAGATGGTGGTGAAAACCTCTGCTAGTTGGTCTGCACATGCTTTAAGCACTCTACCAGCTACACCGTCAGGACCAGCTGCCTTCCTCGCGTTGACTCATAGTGTGGCTCTGACCTGATGCTGCTCCAGCTGGATGGGGGCGTCGTCCCTCTCTGTAACGGCAGGATGGGTGATGGTGTCCCTGTTTCGTTGGTTGAAGCAGGTGAAGAACTGGTTTAGGGTTAGGGCGGGGCCATATCATACCGTTCACGGTAACACCGGTGTAATATCGGGCAACGATAGGAAAATGAAATATGGCGATAGAATATGGGTAAAACGCGCATGCGCAGTGCCTTTGTTTACATACGCACACGGAGGCGACGCAGAATGAGAAGAGCGAAAGCGGATCATTGAATGAAACGATGAACCAGAACTGGTTTGTAAAAATGCTGCAGCTTCACTGGTGTGGAACTGGTTTAGCTTTCGTCCGTCAGATACACAACAAAGCACTATTTTTGGTAGCGCGTGCTAGCGGGCCGTCGTTATTACCGTGTTGTTTGGAAAATACGGCGCACTTAAAATCAATCCTTTGATTTTTCTGACAGTCGACAGAGCCCCTTGTAATCCCGTGTGCCTTATGTATGACCTCTGGTTGTGTTTACTGACCTCGAAACGATTTTATGTGCACGGCGCTCGAAAATCTGTCAAATGTTTCAGTACGACTTTGTTAAGCTACGAAGCCGCACCGCTTGATGGATTGTCGGAGCAGTACGGCTGTCGTAGGCGGAGCCTCGCGGAGTGATACGTACTGTGCTTCAACATAATATTACTGTATTGTGTGTGTATAACCTCTTTTTAAGTTTTGTGGATATTATACATGGTTATGCAGAGGATATGTCTGCCAGAGAGCCCAGGAATCGAACCGGCGACCTTCAGGTTACAGATGCGCTTCCCACACATGTTGGTGCAGACTTGGTCCAGTGTGTTGTTTTCCCTCGTCAGAAAGCTCACGTTTTTAAAGAATCCAGGCGGGACAGATTTCAGGTTTGCATGGTTAAAGTCTCCTGCCACGATCACAGCGCAGTCTTGTAAGTCTTAACAAGTTCACAAAGAGTGACCTTTGACCTTTAAATGTAAATGGACGGCTGAGTCTTGTGTCTCGTGGAGGTGGCTCTTCTATGTTGTGCCATGCATTTATGAAGTGGCTGTTTGGTCTCTCCAATGTAGAGGTCTGGGCATTCCTCGCTACACTGTACAGCAAACACCACATTGTTAAGTTTGTTTAGGAGTTTTGTCCAGTTTCTGTCGGAGTGTGTTGCTGGGTGTGAAATACACTGGGATGTCGTGCTTGACAAAAACTAGTTCAGAGGTGAAACGTCTTTAAGCAACTTAAAGAAGTCCAGACGCTTTTCTCTCCAAGCTACTTTGATGACACAACACTTTACATCATCTGCATAAAATTGAAACTGTACTCCTCAATGGTGGGGAATATTTGTGAGAGTAAAGGGAGAGATTGTAAATAAGAGGAGTCCCAACACTGACGGTTCTGCTGTGAACGAGCTGTTTTGTGTCAGATAGGAAGGATGTAAAATATCGTAAAGCTGTGTCCATGATTCCAATACTGGCCAGTCATTCTAACTGGAGAGGATGGGAGATGGGGTTAGGAGCATCACTGCTGATAAGAATGGTGATAAGGTTGGTCCCAGCTCACTGGTGATGTCAGTAGTATCTGTTTCAGGACTGCTCCTAGAATGAGAAGTTGATCAAATGCCTTGTAGAGCTTATTGAGAACTCAGTGGGCCCGGAGCTGAGATGCTGTCTGGGTGATGCAGAAGTGTTTATGAAAATGGATAGCATAATGAATATATTCACCATTTTCATGTATCCGATTTTTCTCTCCAGACGTCCCACAGCAGCATATCTATGATGAGGAGGAGGTTCTCCCTGAGCAGCAGCTCTGGAACCAGGAGAGGAGCTCCAGTGTGGAGCAGGAGGAACCAGAAGCTCCACAGATTAAAGAGGAACAGGAGGAACTGTGCAGCAGTCAGGAGGGAGAGCAGCTGGGACTGAAGGAGGAGCCTGGTACCTTTATGGTGACTGTTGTTGAGGAAGGAGAGCACAGTGAACCAGGAGGAGACGGGGAGCAGCTCCTCTGTGATGACTCTCCTCAAAGTGAAAGCACAGATGAAGAATCCAGCAAGTGTGAAGAGTCAGGGTTAAGTGAAACTGTGACCTCAGTGCCAAAGAAGAGACAGAAGCGAGACAGACGTCAGGATGATGTGGAGAGCTGGACTGTGTCAGAGAGTCCCTGCAATGCTGCCACAGGTAGAGAGTCTGATGTTTGCCAAAAATCCATCAAGAGTCAATCCCAAAGAAAGAAACCCAACACTGATGTGAAACCCTATCCTTGTGATACATGTGGGAAAAGTTTCAGTGATAGAAGTACGTGGAAACGTCACCTTAGAATCCACACAGGTGAGAGGCCATATCCCTGTGATACGTGTGGGAAAAGTTTCAGTCGAAGCAGTCACTTGTATGATCACATGAGAACCCACACAGGTGAGAGGCCATATCCCTGTGACACGTGTGGGAAAAGTTTCCATAAAAAAATGAATTTATCTATCCACATGAGAACCCACACAGGTGAGAGGCCGTATCCATGTGACACTTGTGGGAAAAGCTTCAGTCACAGCAGTTATTTGTATAATCACAGGAGAACCCACACAGGTGAAAAGCTGTTTGCTTGTAATACCTGTGGGAAAAGCTTCAGTGATAGAAGTACCTGGAAACGCCACCTTAGAACTCACACAGGTGAGAGGCCATATCCATGTGATACGTGTGGGAAAAGTTTTACTCGAAGCAGTACTTTGTATATTCACAAGAAAACTCACACAGGTGAGAGGCCGTATACCTGTGATACATGTGGGAAAAGTTTCAGTCGAAGCAGTACTTTGTATATTCACAAGAAAACTCACACAGGTGAGAGGCCGTATACCTGTGATACATGTGGGAAAAGCTTCAGTCAAAAAAGTAGCTTGATGTGTCACAAGAAAACTCACACAGGTGAGAAGCCAGAGGCTCATAAAACATTTTAGTGTGAGTAGGAATTTGATAGACTGCATGAGAACTCTCACAGGTTGTTGTTTTCCAGAAATACCTGTCTTTTATGCTGTATTCCTGTTTGTGGTCACTGTTTTATGTGAGACTTTGAAGTTGAAGCTGAGAATCCCTCTGGCCCTTTCTGCCTGCTTTAGTCTGTAATGGTTTGTTTAGAGCACGTTGTTTCTTCTCATGCGTTGATGTATTTTGTGATTTCATCCACTTGTTATTGTTTCAGCCTTTAGAGGTGATCCTAAAAACCTGCAACCTCATGTATGTATGACACATATTTTGCAAAACTCGCAACTACACAATCTGATTTACAAGTACAAAATAAAAGTTCAGTTTTTTGAACTTTTCTCACACAGCTTTATTTGCAGAAACCCCGTGTTGCATGTAACTTAAAGAAGTATATGTCTCTGGCCATTTCACTTTTAATCTCGTCACGCGTTGGTATCTGGCAGTGCTCTTGTTTATGCTTAGGTTAAATCTCCAGGGTCCATGCATACTCGCAGTTCTGTAGTTTTGTTCCATTTCTCCATGCTGGGACTGTGGTGCTGCACTCACCAGTCCCCGGCCCCCTTCCTTCCGCTTAGCGTACAGCCTCAGGGTGCTGGACTTGGGGTGAAACCCTCCATGCATGGTAAGGAGCTTTCTTGTCTTTATGTCAGTGGCTTCTATCTCCTCCTTTGACCAGCCTATTACCCCAGCAGCGGTACCTGATCACGGGCAGGGCGTACGTGTTAATGGCCCGGATCTTGTTCTACCATTCAGCTGACTCCTCAGGACTTGCCTGACCCTCTGCAGGTACTTGGTGGTTGCAGCCTTTCTAGTGGCCTCTTCATGGTTCCCATTTGCCTGCGGGATCCCCAGGTACTTGTAACTGTCCTCTATGTCTGCCAATGTTGCCTTCTGTGTTCAATCCCCTCAGTTCTGACTACCTTCCCTCTCTTTGTTTACCATCCGACTACACTTCTCCAGTCCGAACGACATTCCAATGTCATTGCTGTATAGCCTGGTAGTGTGGATCTGAATCGATGTCTCGTTCACTCTTGGCATACAGCCTGATGTCATCCATGTACGGAGGTGGTGACAACTGCTCCGTTCCGTAGTCGTTATCCGTAGCCAGTCTGTTAATGATCTCATGAGGGGGTTCAGGCCTATGCAGAACAGCAGTGGGGACAGAGCATCTCCTTGGTAGATCCCGCACTTGATTGTGACTTGTGCTATGGGCTTGGAGTTTGCCTCTGTGTTGTATGCACACATCCCCATTGGTTCCTGATGAAGGCTCTTAGGTCCCATGATCTTGTACAATTCTAGGCATTCCAGTATCCAGCTGTGGGGCCTTGATCATAGGCCTTCTTGTAATCAATCCAGGCAGTGCACAGGTGGTCAGTCTGGTCTTGCAGTCTCGGCTGACTTTCTGTCTACCAGTAGCTGGTGTTTTGCGCCCTCTGGTTTCTTGCCAATTCCTTTCGTGTCCCGCTCATGTATTGACCCATGTGCCTGTTCATCTTGCCGATATGATGCCTGACAGGAGCTTCCATGTAGTACTGAGGCAGGTTATTGGTCGGTAGTTGGAGGGGACCGGTCCCTTCTTGTGGGTCCTTGGGGATCAGGACCGTCCGACCTTCGGTAGCCATTCCGGTGTCTCTCGTTAACTAGCAGCTGGTTCATTTGTGCTGCCAGACGCTCGTGGAGTGCAGTCAGCTTCTTTAGCCCGTAGGGTGAACCATGTCGGGCCCTGGTGCTGTCCAACTCTTCATACTGGAGACCCTTCTTGGATATCTGCCACTGTGATGGTTACTGGACCCTGTTCAGGGAGGTCGCTGTAGTCTGCCCTCAATCCACTAGCCACTGAGCATTGCCGTTTGGGTTGCGTCCTTCTCCCCTATGCTCTTCCAGTATTGCTCCGTCTCCAGCCTTGGTGGTGCTGTTCTCTTATTATTATTGTTCCCTTGCCACTGAGAGTACACCTTTGCTGGTTTTGTGGAGAACAGCTGGTTCCTTCTCCTGCCTTCTATCTCTCTGGTGTACCTCCTCAAGCGGCTGGCCAAGGCTGTGAGTCTTTGCTTGGCAGTTTCCAAGGCCTCAGGTATGGACAGCTTGCTGTATTTCTTAGCACCTTGTTTGTCGCACCTTTCTGCAACTCCGTTAGTTGGCTAACCTCCCTCCATGCTACTTTGATCTTGCCCTCTAGCCTCCTTCTCCATGGAGGGTACTGCCCCTTGTGGCTGTCTACACTGTAGCCAAGCATCTCACTGATCACTGCTGCCGATTGTAGATCCGCTTGTTAGTTTCGGTAACCTGGTTGTAGGTATTGTCCGTAGTGCTGCTAACATCATCTAGCAGCCTTCTGAGGGTACTTCACGTTATCTTGGTAACCGGCTACGGGGGTCATGTTCAAGCTTGGCCCCATGATCCTTTTTCAGGTCAGTTCCTCTCGCACTCAACAGCCTTCTCCTATCGCTTGGGGCTATGTACCCATCTCAGGTGGGGGTGATGTATCTCCCCCCTGACCTGGCGTCCTGACTCCTCCTTGCCGTAGCATTTGTGTTGTACCTCGTCAATCTCTAGCTGTGAGAGCGTCCCTTCTTTCGAATGTTGGAACACTGAGCTACTAGTTGTTTTGCCGTCATTGTGGATGTTGGGTATCGAAGAATCCATAGGTCCGTCATCCTATTCATGTAGCCCCTTCCGCCGGGGTTACTTGCGTAGTAGCATTCCAACAACGCCCTGTTTTCGTCTCTTGCCCACCGATGCCTTCTTGTTCCAGTAGCCCACTTTTCGTCAGGGTGCCCTGGTTCCTCAACACTGACGCGGACCTTGTTGTCCGGGCGACGTCCGAGCCGGCATGCCTTCATATTTATCTGTCTCGCTCATGTCTGCGGTAGGCTTACTTAGCATAGGGGGTCTAGCCTTAGGACCCTTACTGGATATGTGTATATATATATATATATGTATGTGTGTATGTATGTGTGTGTGTGTATGTATGTGTGTGTGTGTATATGTATATATGTATGTATATATGTATATATATGTATGTATACAGTGGGGCAAAAAAGTATTTAGTCATATATACATATATACATATACATATACATACATATATATAATAATATTATGTATTGTATGTATATTATGTATATGTTAGTATATAGTATCTGTATATGATCAATATATCTGTATATGTATATATATGTATATGATATGTATATTATGTATGTTATTTGTATATATATGTATATGTATATATATGTATATGTATATATATGTATATGTATATGTATATATATGTATATGTATATGTATATATATGTATATATATGTACATGTACATGTATATATATGTACATGTACATGTATATATATGTACATGTACATGTATATATATGTACATGTACATGTATGTATATGTATGTACATGTATGTATATGTATATGTATGTATATGTATATATGTGTGTATGTATATATATGTATATGTATCATTCTGTACATTCGATAATCTTTAATCCTACAACTGTTTACCTTGCATAGTTCCATTTCTGTATAGCTGTATATCTCAGATTCTGTAAAGTATTTATTTCATTTCTGTATAGTTTTTCATATTATATCCTGTTCCTATCCTGTACATAGCTTGTACTCACTACACCTGTACATACTTTGTTATAGAATATTCACAACATACTTCATACCGTGTACATTATAACATACCATAATAGACCCATTCGTAATATACTCACATATCTATATTATTGCTAATATATATTGTAATATATCTATATCACTAAAGCACTTCTGGATGGATGACAACTGCATTTCGT